>NC_088247.1:107055572-107655572 GCF_036013445.1 Caloenas nicobarica
ACACTTCAAATCATGAAGAAAAATGATAACTAAAATTTATTGTTAACATATTTTAAACTATTTTCTTACAGAATTTTCATGGGTATGATTAAGCTCTGAAAAGTTACTGCATCAGCAATCACGTTAATGTTATTTAGGCAATCTGATCTCAAACACATCTAAATACACAACAATTAGGTGAATGTGCAAACCAAAGCATTATTTCAGTCAAAATCCAGATCTAAAAAAATCATAGCATCTCAAACAGAATCAATAACCTAGATAGCTCAATGTGCTTTGGCCTAAGGTCTTGAATAAACCAAAACTACAAACCACTCATTTAAGAATCTACCTCATTCAAACCTGTACATATCATCATGCCAGAACGCAAATTAACATGCATAAATAAACAAATAGGTTTTCGGGGCGATGTACTTCTACTAGCCAGTATGTACCATACAGGTTATTTTCTTAGTTTATCTTGAAGGTGACTGAGAAACAAAACCAGCAGAGGCTAAGCCTTCAGACTCATCAGAAAAGCAAGTATAACATATATGGAGATAATGTTCTCCCCTTAAGTTCTACAGATGAACATATATGCTGACCTTACACTACAGGGTTTAGAGCGATATGAAGTCAGAAGTTATTTGTTTAGCTAATAATAAGTGCTAGTAAAAATTCAATGCAAACCTGTACATGTTGGTGTAGTGTAAGGATGAAAAAAATGAAAACCTGAGGATGTCAAATTTCATTATTCTTGTTAATAAACTCAGTCTCCAGAATGCAGCCGCCTACATTAGTCTATGATACCATCAGCACAAAACCCAAACGGATGTATCAACATATAGATAAGGGGAAAAAGCCCAGTGTGAATTTAAAAGAGACAGCGATTGATAGAGTACACAAAAAGCAGGTGTGAGAGCGCATTATTTTTTTAAAGTCCTTGGCCATATCTGTCTTCTGCTGTTCTGTGTCACCCACAGTAGACTACACATTAACACTGATGCTAGATATTCGCAATGTTTCTCTTTATGTAGTAGAGTATAGTAAATTCAGATAGTATCGCAAAGTAACTTCAGATGGGGCTCCAGACAGTGATTGCATTTTGGCTGAACTTTGCTTTGTAATAAGTGTATTAAAAATTATTGGTCTATATTTATTTTGAAGTGTTTTCTCACAGATTTCATGCAGAATTCTTTGGATTTCATTTTTTTCCCCTGTGGCAGCAGCCAAATCATGTTAGACTATTACATTAAAAAAACCCAAAGCTACTCTTTATCTAATATGCTCTCTTTACAGCCCAAAGCAGGCTTCAGTAGTATGTTACCCCAAACGTGAGTAATCAGTTTGCAACAGTAAACCCACAGCTAGATTTCACAGTCTAAGCCTATTTTGTAAATAAACACATTTTAAACAAAAACAAAAATTACCTCTTTGAGTACACATAAGGGTGCTTTTCCCTGCTTTCTGTTGATAACACCTCTCAAAACCAAAAGCAAACTAAAATCCTCAGTCTCCAGTGTCAGATTAAGCAATGTTCCTCTATTACAAGAAGTAGCTGATCGCACACAGCACACAGACTGCTGTATTGGCCATTCATCAGACACCACACATATACAGAAGTCAAGTATCATCACAATGCACTACATCCTACCCAGACTTCAGTAAGACTGTAATATCTAGACAGCTGGTACCTCCATGGACAAACCCAGTCTCCTTTCTGGGGAGGAACTCAAAGATAGTCAGGCGTATGGCGAATGGAAGTGGTTACATGATGAAAAAAGCTCCAACACAACTGGTGTCTCACTCTCTCAGTTTGAAGAGAACAGGAGTCTTGAGATTTTTATTTTTTACATGAAATTCCATTCTGCACAAAAATTACATTCTTAGAGGTGTTCTGACTAATGCTTATTACGGAGAGAAAAGCAGTTAAAATAAGTCTTGTATTTTATTATCAGGCCACTTTCATCCAACATAAGGCCCAATAATCCAAGGCGAAATGGTTGGTGACCTGCTACAGCACCACTTAGACACACACAAGTCTACGGAGCCAGATGGGATCCACCCAAGGGTACCGAGGGGAAATGGTTAGCGACCTGCTACATCACTTAGATGCATACAAGTTTGTGGGACCATATGGGATACATCCAAAGGTGCTGAGAGAGCTGGCGGAGGTGCTCAACAAGCCACTCGCAATTATTTATCAGCAATCCTGGCTAACCAGGGAAGTCCCAGTCAACTGGAATTTGGCAAATGTGACACCCATCTACAAGAAGGGCCTGAAGGAGGATCTGGAAATTTACGGGCCTGTCAGTCTGACCTCAGTGCTAGGGAAGGTCATGGAACAGATCATCTTGACTGACATCATATGCCACATACAGGACAACCAAGCAATCAGACCCAGTCAGCATGGGTTTACAAAAGGCAAGTCCTGCTTGATCAACTTGATCTCTTTCTATGACAAGGTGACCCACTTAGTGGATGCAGATAATGTGCACTTAGACTTCAGTAAAGCCTTTGACAACATATCCCACAGCATTCTCCTGGAGAAGCTGGCAGCTCATGGCTTGGATAGGTATACTCTGAGATGGATAAAGAACTGGTTGGATGACCAGGCCCAAAGAGTTGTGGTGAACAGAGCCAAATCCAGTTGGCAGCTGGTCATGAGTGGTGTTCCCCAGGGCTCAGTATTGGGGCCAGTTCTGTTTAATCTCTTTATCAATGATCTGGATGAGGGGATTGAGTGTACCCTTAGTAAGTTTGCAGATTACACCAAGTTAGGTGGGAGTGTTGATCTGCTGGAGGCTAGGAAGACCATACAGAAGGATCTGGACCAGCTGGATTGTTGGGCTGAGGCCAATTGTAGGAGGTTCAACAAGGCCAAATGCTACACTTGTGTCACAATGGCCCCATGCAACTTTACACACCTGGGCAAGAGTAGCTGGAAAGCTGCCTGGTGGAAAAGGACCTGGAGGTGATGATCAACAGTCAGCTGAACATGAGCCAGCAGTGTGCCCAGGTGGCCAAAAAAGGTCAACAGCATCCTGGCTTGTATCAGGAATAGTGTGGCCAGCAGGACTAGAGAAGTGATGTACTTGGCACTGGTGAAGCCCCACCTTGAATCCTGTGTTTAGTTTTGGGCTCCTCATCATAAGAAGGACACTGAGGTACTAGAGAGAGTGCAGAGGAGGGCGACAAAGCTGCTGAGGAGCCTGGAGCACAACTCTGATGAGGAGCGGTTGAAGGAACTGGGGCTGTTCAGCCTGGAGAAAAGGAGGCTGAGGGGAGACCTGATCGCTGTCTACAACTACCTGAAAGGAGGTTGTAGCATGGAGAGCGTTGGTCTCTTCTCCCACGTAGCAAGTGACAAGACAAGAGGAAATGGCCTCATATTGCACCAGGGAAGGTCCAGATTGTTAGGAAAAATTTATTCATGGAAAGGGTTGTGAAGCACTGGAAAAGACTGCTTAAGGATGTGGTTGAGTCACCATCCCTGGAGGTGTTTAAAAGACATATGGATGAGGTTCTTAGGGACATGGTTTAGTGCTAGAGTTAGGTTATGGTTGGACTTGACGATGTAAAGGGTGTCTTCCAACCAAAATGATTCTATGATTCTAGAAATTTTTGACACTTAGGACAAACATTATGCTTTATTGAACTTGACTGAGATATGAGCTCGATTCCACATGCATGACTAAGGCCAAAAGGTCTTTATTTTTTACCTTTGACATTACCAACAGAGAAGCAAGAAAACACTTACCCTGCTCATAACCCTTCCTAGTCTATAATGAACAGCAGGTCAAGTGACCCTACGGCTTGTAGTAAGGACACATAGGAATTGCTCTGCCCATTCTCCAGGTCTTAAACCTTTCAGATCAGTCCTGCATACAGAACAACACTACACTGATAGCAACATGTCCTGCACCCTGACATGTTTCAGTAGAGAAATAAAATCTTGGCTCATCCTGCATAAAGAATTTACAAACAATACATTTTACAGGGTTTCAGTGCACTAAGCAGCAGATTGCATGAATACCATGCATATCATTTAATGAATATTTAATAAGAGCATAAAACACTCAAGAGCAAATTTATTTGGTATAGATGCTTACTGCAAAGGCATACTAAACCAGCATGAATACCTACAATAGACAAATGATGAAACTTAAATGCAGCAACTCAGTATGTGTAGCTTTGTCCCATCTATTTAATGAATGTAACATAAAGCTGAAGGACATAAAGGAATAAACATGCAAAATGTTTAGGTATATATATTATGCACTGTAAACTACTTCTGTAAAACCCGATCATTCACACAGACATGAAAATGCATGGGAATGTAAATGCATGCCAGGCACATATTTTTAAAATTATTCCTAAAGAGAGACCTGAACAGGCAAGTTGGAGTATTCATTCAAGCAAAATTATAACGTCGGACTGTAAATATAGCCACAGTTTAAACAAAATTGAAAGGGCTGTGTTGGGTCCACCTTGACCAGCTGCCAGATGCCCATGCAGGTTCCTATCCAACAACAGGAGGCCCATGGGCTGCAGAGTCAGGAACCTTCCCCTCTGTGGGTTTCAAGATGTCACCTTCCAAACTTGAAGTGGTGCAACTATGGGCACCCTGACTGAATGGCATCATGTCTGATCTGGATTAGCTCAATTTCACCCATTTCCTTCACTATTTAAGGTTTTAGTAATTATGGGCCCCTAAGATGCTGCTGGAAGGCCAGCTCACAGAGGAGCACAAGGATGGCTAGGAGCTCAGATGTGATGTCTTGCAATTCTGGAAATTTCAGCATCTCGTTTCTGAAGAGAATTAAGACTTTACCAATAACTCCTCCATGCGAGCTCCAGCTGTAAGTACAGCAGCAATTCCCTTTTTTCTCAGCAGTTACTATGTTTTCAGTAAAACACATTGAGATTTCCAATGTGAATGGCTTTCAGGAAGCTAAGGTTGAAAACATTTAAATGATTCTGCAAAATTTTGATATATTAGGAAATTCACTTCCGGTATCAACAGTGAAAAGAACTTTCATTTTTATTCTGATGAGTTTTACTGCTATGAAAAAAAAAGTCTGACAGACAAAAGGTCACAGGGCTTGACTGAGCAGCTAATGAGACCATCTGTATACTCAACTAGATAGTCATCCCATTTTTCAGTAGGTGCTAAGAGCTACAATACTTTTCCACAGGCATCTGACAACTGAAAATATACTTCTTGGCATTACAGAAAAATGAATCCCCAAAAGTACTGGATTCAAACAATCAAAGGGAAATTAAGTGTATAGCATCTTTTCACAGGAAGTGTCTCAATAAAACTAAGAATTTCCATATGTTTTGAAGAGATGTTCATGGCATGAGAATCAAATAATACTTACTATGACAATATTCTAGTTTGGCCAAACTGCACATAATATAGAAATTATTCAAAGGGAGGGGAGGTAGCGACAACTATCTCCACATTCCTCCAATGCATTCCTCCTGAAAAATTAAAACTCTCTCTCATGATCACTTGGATGCAACCTCAGAGATCTTTGCTCTCAATATAGCATTGTCATTTGGAAAGTGATTAGATGCTGCAACCGTGACTTGCTATACCCAACTATGAAATGGAAAGACAGAAGCTAAACCAGCCACAGCTCTGTCACTGTGTGGTTTCAGTGCAGGCTAGCAAAGATTAAGAAAAATCAAGAATAGGAAACCAGGCTACAAAACTTTATTGTCATTTGTCACTGAAAAAGAGAGAATTTGTAGCAGACATACAGCAGAAGCTGCATACAAGTCAAAATGTTTTGTTGATTTGACACAGGATAGAAAAGCCATAAAGCAATACTGGTGACCATTCCTGCATCAACTCTCTGATGTCAAGCAGATGTTCTATTTTAGTCGATATGAAACTATATATTTAGACTGGACAGACTGAAAAAAATAATATAAACTTTATACCACAGCCTTTGTTGATTTAAAAAGAAAATTAAGAACAGGCTTTATTCATAAGCAGTTGTGTATGCTGCTGGTTGTTTGTTTATCTTTTCAAATTATCACTTAATGACACTTAGAGAAACGATTAAAAATGCATGGCAGTCATTCTAGCCAGTATGAAGTGTTGCACTTCATTTAATGACTAAAATATAATTACCTGCATAGAAAAGCACAAGATAATATGAACACCAGTAACTGAATTTAACATGTTCTGATTCTGAATTTTGAGTACTCTAAATTATTGCATGTTACAGTAGTTACATTTCTGAATAACTGGATAGGCATAAATATAGAAAGACAATGTATTTGTGACACAGAAAGGATTCACACGTTTTACTAAAGCACTGCTAGTGCAGAAAGGGTATATTTCCTATTTTCTTACTTTAAATTTGACCTGTTTGAGTCAACAACAGTTTAATATTCATTTCTTTAGACAATCATTTAAGTCCTCAGAGTCTGATAGAATGTCCAGAATACATACCTTCCACAGGCCTTAGCAGATTTTACAATGCTACATAAAGAGTATGTTAAGCTTTACAGCATACCTAGCCTCCTCCTTGGCAGTATTAAAACACAACATAGGTCTGGCTGATTCTACAATGATTTCTTTGTGTGCTCATGCCTTATCTAAATTAAATGCATATGTCTGGATGATCTGATCTTATTAGGTAGTAACAGTAATGGGACTATAGAGTAAAAGAAAATTGTTCAGAGGGAGTAAGTCAAAGCTATTTATGATAGCTGCAATATTTCTTTACAGAAGATACCAAAATTCCAAGGACCCATATCATTTGACAAACCAATCTATTATTATACAAACAAAATGTAATAGAGTGCTTCTGTCTGTCTACCTACCAAAAGAATTGTTTTCAAAGACAGAATAAGTGGATACCTGCAATATTCTATTTCTAAGGGCCAGGTTCCTTCTGCACAATCTTCAAAACATTAAATATGGACTGAATAAACAAATTATGCGAAATCAGAGTCTAGTACATTCCCAGATGTATTTTTTGTGCTCCATTTCATGGCAATTTAAAATTCAAACATTTATCCGTTACACCATTTTCTTATTTATGAAGTCTTTCAGAAAGTAACACAAACAGGAAAAATTATACTGAAATAGCATGTAGACAAAACCATTAACAAGGATGAGTGATAAAACAAAACAAGACAGTCTGAACTGCTACTTCTGTTGTAAACATCAAGAACTGGAAAATTCACAGTAATACCAAACTAATGGCTTGCCATTACATACAAGGGGAATTATCTCGACATAAGGTATGTACCATTGAACCCAGAATGTACTTAGGATGCATCATGCACAACGCTTCTGAGCATGCTGCCCCCTTTTAGAAGGCCAGCCCATACCCTTCCATTTATAGATCACTCACTGGATGTTAAGATGAAAAACTACACAGATTGTATTTTTCTAAAGTTTATATCTTAATTTGACCTTAATTTCTTTCCCAGTTACATAAAACAGGCCTACTAGATTTTATACTTAAACAAATCATGCAGGCACTCAAAGAAAAAAACAAATTACTACTGTCCGCTTAACAAACCAAGACTTAAGTATGAAACCAGCAAAAAAGGATGGAATTATGATAAAACCTAAGAAATTATTAATTCAGATGGAGTATAGATGGTCTAGTTTATCAGTTAGGGTTGAATTAATTTTTAGAAGCACCGTTATTGCTATATACTATCAGTTTTTTGTTCCTATCTCACTTTTTTTTTTAATAAAAGAATATCCCATTCTTCCCTTCTCACATTCTTTTGTTCCTTTTAGCAACTATTCTTCCTTGCCCTCTAAACAAGTCCTTGCAGAAAATTCCAAGGGAACAATTTAGGGAGAAAAGGAGGTTCATGATTCAAAATCCACCTGTTTTGTTTGTTTTGTTGTGTGTTGTTTGTTTTGGGTTTTGTTTGTTTTGTGTTGGTGTTTTTGTGGGGGTTTTTTGTTTGTTTGTTCGTTTTTTTAAAAAAAAATTTCCTCTCCTCCACGTCATGTCCCTTCCCTATTAATATGGTATATACTGAAAAGGATACAGCATGGTGGAATAGATTCTCTATCAGGAACTGAAAATGCTCTTCTTGAGCATCTTATCAGCATACTAAGAAGTGCCTTGCACAATCTATTGCTTTAATATTCAAGCAAACTTTGAGTAAGAAACAAGATAAGCCTTTATTACATGTAGATCAGCAAATAACGAAATTTGCACTCACAGGTCGTTAAAAGCAAAGAGCTACACTGAGAATGGGAACTTTTAGTCTGAAAAGAGCTGCTGTTGTTACAGAAAGATGAAGATGCGGTGTGTATCACAAAACCAGCAGGTACCAGCTTCAGAAAGCATTCTAAAATAAGTTGGTCACATTACCCTACTTTCTTCCTCTTTTATTAGGAAATAAGTCCATTATGAAATGATCATGGCTAGCCTAACACAAGAACAAAATATTTAAAAGCAAGAGCAACTTATTCTGAAGGAGACAGGAATCATTTCTCAAGGGTTTCTTATTACTATCTCAAATGAGCGTTTTGCAGAAAAATGTTCTATCACTGTCTATTCATTCCAAAGATCCAAGGAGCTGGTGAGCCATCTCAAGATCTTCTTCAGGAGCAAATGCTGCACGAAAAAGATGACAAGGGAAGTAAAGACTTTGGTTAGTTGTTCTAATCAACTAATTTGGACTACCATAGTCTCTGCTTATTACCTCCACTCTCAGTAGATGGTTTATCTCAAAAAGACACTATACCTGAAATCCTGGGCACAAAAGTCTGCACTACATGTATCCAACATACAAGTTAAACTAGTATATATTAAAGTAAAATGAAGTGCAAAGTAAAATTCCACCTGACAAGAATTTAACAGTAATAAGTGATAAAATGTCATGTAAAATATCATGTTACCATAGCAGAGGAGAAACTCGGAAAAGCTTTTCTAGCTCCTGTTTTATTAAACACACAATCATTAAATTAGTTGCTAATAACAAGAAGTATGAACTAGAGCAATGTATCCCTCCCCACCTTCTCGGATTACAATAAAACGAGAGTTGCCACTCATGATAAATGACTTACAGTGAACACTAAGTGATAAATTACTCCATTTTGCTAAACAGCAATTTTAATTCATTTCTAAAATGGCTAGACCATGCAATTTCCTCACTAATTTTCAGTTCCTTTTATTTAATCACATCGAGTATGCACTTCAAAAGCAAATTTGCAACTGGGGAAGAAGCTTAAAGTGAGCAGGAGTTTTTAGGAATGATGCCATCTGAGTGTAGATTAAATACTAGACTGCTAGAAAGTGAAAATAAGTGGATCTTTTTCCTACAAACAGTGTTATCATTAAAAGTAGATAAGAAAATCCTGCAGTTTGTATCATAGTGACACAATGCCTTTCATATAATTACTCTAAACCTCAAAGTTTGACATCATAATTTTAAAGGCATTCTTAAGTTTTTAATAAACTGCAAAATGCCAAATATTCATAACACTTCTACATTCACAGAAAAAGAAACTAGTTTTACTCAACATTACTGTTGCCTTAAAACAAAATGGGAGATTTTGGAGAGCTGTTGGAAAATCAGGCTAGCATTATAGCAACAAATACAGGCTTCAGACAGCCTACCAAGGTAAACACCTTTCCAAACAACTTACCAAAGGGCTTTTCCAGGCCTTGAGGCTCACACTGACTTTGCAGCTCAACTGCAAAATACAGATCTTCAGCTTTCAAAGGATCAGATGCACAGAGGCTTTCGATACTAGACTGCTTACAGAAAGCAGAGTTGGTAGAAAAACTGACATTATGATAGTAGAAAATAATGTTTCGAATTTTCTCTCTGTAACTATAGAACTGCTGCAAATGCAAGTTTCAAAATGAATCTGGTTTGAGTGATGACACAGGGAAGGTAAAGTTCTTCCTAATCTTGGGCTGACTCTGTTCTGCCTGTGTTTTCAGGGGAGAGCTGCACAAAAAACAAGTGCACTTCTTGTGAAAATTGAAAGCAGGCTGTGTCCTAAGTAAAAAAGTAAAAAAATCCAGTTTCTGGTCTGCTCCTTGTACAAAGCAACATCGCCTTACTCCTCAATGAGGGTTTTCCTGAAGACTTGCATTCATTTATCACAATTGTAAATAAAAATGTGGATTAGGAGAACACGAAATACTTTAGACTGCCTTGACTTTGTGTTATTTTTAACATACATTTCAAATGAGAGAATAAGGAAGAAAATAATCCTAAACTAACACATTACATGAATTTGTCATAATATGCAGAGAGAGTTAAATAGTTGATTAATCTGACAAAGAACATTTCCAATGCTAATAAAAAAACTTCTGAAACATCAACTGAACACCCTTCTCACAGCACCACACAGCACTGTGGGATTAGTGCAGCATGTTGTGGGGCTTGGATGCAATAAAAAAACCCAAGCAATTTTCTGGTCCTAATTAACTCCTGTTAAAAGAAGCCCTGTGTAACAATGGGTTTTCCAGAGATGCAGAGGGAAGGCTGCTGTAATGGTATTATACCAGTGGTATTATACCAATGGTATGATACCAGTTTTGCACTGGTATCAGAGGGGTATTACATGAATATGTAGCATTTGTCTCAGGAGTAAGTACCACAGCAATTATTCAACAAAGGGAAACCAAAACAAACATCTTCTAGAGGATATTATACACAACTGCCCCATTTTTTAAATTTGTGCCCAAGACCGCATTGTTGAAGGAATGTCTACACATAAACAGTGGGACTCTGTTGGTCTTTAAGATACTTTTGGAAGAAGCTATTTACAACTCTCAGTCTTCCTATAAACATGGGGAAATTCAATATGAAAACAATTTTTTGCCACATTTTTCAGCCCTCTGAGGGTACCATCGTCTAATAAAGAGAGTTTCTCTCACATTTAAAACAAAGAAATATGTTTTTCAGTTACTGAGTATATTAGGATTATATTCTATGAAAGAATCCTACAGCAACAAAGGAGACCTGAAAAGCTGAAGTCTTAACTGAAACAATACGCTGTTTAAAATAATGAGCAGAGAGATGTGCTTATGGCCTATTGCTACCTGCTAGAAATTTTTGATCTAAACAAGAAATTCCTGATATGCCATTGTCACCGTTTAATGCAGGGCAACAATAAACTGTGGCAGATGCTTTGTTAACCCCCTCCCCTTCCCCCTACCCTCTTCACCCCATCCCTCCCTCCCCACTAAGGAAAGGCAATAGGAGGGCAAAGAGAGGCAAAGAGAGAGAGGACTTGCAAGTTGGAAAAAAGTTTAAAATGTTTTACTACTGCTACTAATAAAATAGAGAAAATAATACAAAATATACAAAACCGATCTTGAAATTGCCAGCAGAGCTCAGCAATGCTCCAGCAGCTGCAGGGCAGGCACCCGGGAGTCCTGGGCTGGACTCTGCAGCAAACCCGAACTGTTTTCAGGGATGCAGGGTCTGTCACTAGATCTCGGATCACAGAGACAACAGGCAGGGTCCTCTCCAGATGCTGGCCGTGGTCGAAGAGAGCAAGACTCTCGTGATCTCCCATCTTTATATGATGTATGACGTGGATGGGATGGAATACTTAGTTGGTCAGTTTTAGTCACCTGTTCAGTTCGCTCCTCCTTGCAAATACGCAACCTTGCATTCCATTGCTATGTCTGTTTACAAAAATATGTAGCCGACTTCAGAAAGGTGCAGTTACTTAGAAGAACTTAGCTGAAAGGAAAATTGACTAAAAGAGAAAATGGTCTTGCTTTTAACAAAACCAGGACAGCCATTACACTACCTTCTCTTTAAAGAAAGTTAAAGGAGCTATTATGTTGGCTAAAAATACTAAAAGAAGTTTTTTTTTTTTTACAGATTAAGTTCTAGATATATAAGCACTTCAAAACTTTGCAAAGACAGACCATTAGCCAAAAACACTACTTGAGCTTTCTCATCTTAATTCACTGTCACATGACTAATAATTCAACCAAAACTGTGTTTTGTTTTTTTCTTTTTTAAAAAGCCTTCTATGAAAAGAGGAATGGGAGCAATATGCATTCTTCTGGTGTATTTAGTATTTATTTTGGTATCTTATTCTCAGACTTGCCTTCAGCCACCATCAGTGACTAGATTAAAAGCGTCCAAACGAGCCACAGGATCAGAAAGCTCTTTCATGTTTCTTCCACATATGCTGACTTCACCTGTAAATACTTAATGAATTTTTATATGTACTGTTAAAAGAGTTTAATTATGTTCTAATACACTACCAGTAAGCTATATCAAAATAAGGATTTCAAGACCTACTCTTGATAGAAATTTTTTATTTTTAAATGAGACTTTTAAAACATGATAGGTAGGTTTCCTGAGCTATTTTCTTTTTTTAAATTGTATTTAGCAATGTGCACTGCTTTATTTTCAGCTATGAACATATAAAAGAGAGACGTCTAAATTTATCTTTAAAGGAACATTTTAAGCATGTATTGTAAAACTATAGAAGATTTCTAACTATCACAATGTCTCATTATCAAATCTGAGAAAATCCCATAAAACTTCTGCAAGTGGCAAAATCATCAGTATTATAAATGTTATCCATTTACTTTTTTGAAGACTATTTCTTTTTCCATTAATTCAGTATTACCTACTAATCTTTATTTTTTCAGAAGTCACAAGTCTTTGAAACTGCTTGATAAGGAGGCCTTCCTACTGAGATTACCAATAGTCTTTTTATAAAAGCAAAAGATTAGCAGAGTATAAAAATAATTGGACTCTTATGCTGTCTGGGCATTTTAGAGGAAAGATTGGCTGTCATGTCTGGGTCATGTTGGTAAATTCCACTGAAGACAGCACATTTACACCACTGATACTTTATCCTGTTCTTCATGCAACAAATATGTCTAAGAATAGATAATTTGGCATATCTGCATCATTAGATGCATCTAAGAGAAAATTTAACATCTCATTTTTCAGGTGACGGAAAGGGTAGGAAAAAAGTATAGAAATACACTAGAAATAGTAACATTGTCAGCAACATTGCTTCATCTTCAAAACATATTCCAACAAGTAATTTAACTTCTCAGTTAACTTCTTTAAAATAGCTGGCCAACATATTTCGATATTTATTATTGCTGCACAGGAGCTTAGTATTATTTACAGCTTCATGCCCTATGGATATGATGAAAAAACAACAACAAAGTAATCATGCAAAGAACACAAATAAAAAACACCACTGCAAGAAATAATTTAACATGTCTCACAAAGGATAATCAAAAGAGAGAAGGTGAGATACACTCAGATTTAGCTATTCTTTGTTTTTCAACAATTTAATCTGCATGCAGGCTCTAAAGTTTCTCTGCATGTCAAGGCATGAAGACTGGTACTGCACTAAACTATAGGCCTGAGAGGGAAGGGGAAGAAGCAATGGAGTCTCTATCCTTGGCACCAAATGTTTTGGCAATGAACATCTATTCTGTACACGTTTCAATCTCGTAACCAATGAAGGAAAAAATATGAGACTGAAGCCTGTGTCAATAGCAGCAGGAGTCACAGGCTGGTTCCTCCTGCACAGCTTGAACACGACTGTTGGTCCCACACAGGAGTATAACTGGATTGACTATTTGAACACAAAAAACTGCAGCGTAGGAAAAATTCTACGCAAACTGTAAGTAAAATAAACATTTTGCATTCCCTTCAGAAGAAATAAGGCAAATTCTTGTTCTTCCCTATAGCATAACTGAAAACTTGCTTCAAATCATAATTTGAACGCAAATGCTCTTACAAGCCACCTCCACGTTTTCCCCCCTCCATCCATGCCTCATGAGTTCTCTGTAATTACTGTTCCACTGTTTAGGCAAACAGCCCCAGAGGCCGGTTGGGTCTTATATTTCCTACATTAGGAAAATGACACGGTGCAGTAGCCAGAGTGACAGGATCACTATACATTCAGAAAATGCACTATGAGCTCTATAAGCTAGTAATTCAACTTTCTTCTACAACCTAGTGTTTTCTTTGGACTGCTGCATACGGTTTTGCTTTTCTAAAGTCTCTCTTCATTTTATAGCACCTCGAGAAAATTAGTAAAGCCATTTATGTCCAATACACAAGACATTTGATTCTGAGTACATGTCACTAGACTTCTAAAGCCATTAGATGACTACACTAGATACCTTCAAATTAATTAAAATTGAAGAGTTCTTCACAACACACTCCAGCATTCATCACTGAAACATCAGGTCAGTTATTACATTCATGAAATTATTGAAACCTTTCTGAACTTGCAGTGAAACAGGGAATTACTGCATCTGTCAATCAAGAAAACATTCTGTAATTGCTATCTATATTTCTCCCCAAGGCTCCAACTCCCTACAGATTCACAAAGGGTTTTGATTGTGATCCCTATAGCATTCAGTTTTGGTACTAATAGGAAGCTGTGTTGAAAGTATATTAGAATCCCAGCCCTCAGTACTATTGTTAAGGTAATATTATACCTTAGTATTCAAATGAAACAGTGGCACAATTGTAAATGGTTTAAAATAAAAAGGTATATCCATCATTAAAATTCTGCTTAATTATCATTAAACAAAAAATAAGCAGACTAGCTGTCCACTCTTTCCTAATTCTCTTCTACTTTTGTTTGTTTTCATTGGATTCCTAAACTGAAATTTAGAGGTAAAACACAATTTAACTCAAGGATAATTTCGTTATTTTATTATTCAAGGATTGTTTGTTTGTACATTAGTCTGGGGCTATGGAGACAAAATGCACATTGAAGTGTTTCTATTTCATAAGAAAAAGCAGGCAGTGTTCACCAATCTGCTAGACACAAAATCACAACTGTTTGATGTATTCGGGGGCAGCTCATGCAGCTCATGTTTTGTCTTGACTCTTGGTTATTTCCCTACTCCCCCAATATGGAATTAATAAGCACCTTTTCCATGCTGCTATCAAATAAACACAGACTGTTTTATTCAGGCAACTTCGGTCTCCCCATTTTTATTTTCTTGCCTCATGTTCCACTTTTTGAGCCTGTTTGTGCAGCACAGCTGAACAACAGCCTGCACTGGTTCCTCAAAATACTATGATACAGAGAACTTTTCTTCACTCTTTTTTTGGTTTTTTTGTGTCAAGTGGCTTCCTCTCACAGTAAATGAGCCATTAAATGACTAAATCCATTCACCCAGTATTACTAAAGAACTGTTTCAGAAAGAAGAAAAACTACTGCTAAAGATTCTACTGAAATTCCGGACTTTACCCTGGATCTCCAAAGTGAGTAGTGCTAGGACAAGGTAATTTTGAGCATTCCTTGGCTTCACTCAAGACTCACAAAATGACATTAAATCATCCTCTTAATGTCTGGCGTGATGTTTGGAAAAGCACACCTACATTTGCTTAACACTCTAATAGTTTTGTAAAGTACTTCTCCCCACAGCAGAGTAGCTTTCACCTGATCCACTAGATCCCATGCTGGTTCATTCCAGTCCAGCATTTTGGATGTTCTTTCCCACATTCACAGCTGACCACAGACAATGAACCATGAAGCAAACAAATCCCACATTCCTGAGTGGGCAGATGCAGGCTAATTCTGTGGTTTAGCTCCTCTACACCTACAGCTTTCTCTCATCAAATGAGCTGTAGCTCAAGTACTGACCCATTTCTGCTATATCTTATATTGTTAGAACAAAACCAATTATGAACAGCTCCCAACAAAGCTAAATCTTTTCACATTTTTCTTAAAGCGTGCTGCTCATTTCTGATACACTTAAGTTTAATTCAGTCTCTGTGGACCTCCCAATGCCTTGAATGTACACAGATGAATGCAGAAAGATTAAACATTTTCTTACTGTGACCTACAACAATATGCTGAAACTTTAATTATTATGTTAATTCAAGCATTGGGCCCAGTGGATTTACTATATCCCAAAAGCTAATACAATCTACTCTGAAGTGAGATGTGGGCATTAGATGCATCTAAGTATTTTGCCTACAAATATTTAGGCAGAGTAACTAATGGCTATGCACTAAACAAAATATTCTTAAAATCTAATCCTAATTTTGGAGAAATTTCCTCAAGTAGAAGAGTAGTTCCTCAGAATAATACTGAAAATGTAGTTGCCTGTAGGAGCAAAAGCTTTTGTTTTGGCCAAGCATTGCTACCCTAAATTCCAGCCTTTTGAAGCAAGACTTGTATTTATTAGACAACGATCTTTATTATACTTGTCAGGACTCCATATGTTATGCAGATATATATCATTACAGGATGACATTTGGGAAAAAAAACAAAACAAAACAAAACTATTTTTTTCCACTGCAGGACAGTACTGGGTAGTGTCCACACTATATTAGGAGTCAGAAAAAGAATAACCAACCCTGAAAATATCACATTTGGAATAAAGATGGATTATTATTTACGAGAAGAAATTTCCCAATTCTTGACAGTTTAAAGGGCCAGCACTGGAAGAAATATCAGTCACAGAAAATTAAGGTTTGACCTTTTTCCTGATGGACAGTATGGGTGTTTCTGATCAACTACCCCTCATATCAAATTGCTAGCCCCAGTTTGCATCATTCATCTAAAAAAATACCTACTATTTTTAAAATTATCCCCAGATTCAGCAAATAATTTCCTTATTTTCCTTTAGCAACGTGACTGACAAAAATGAAACTCAAATTTCAGAGAGCTAGAAGAGAAAGAAGTGAAAAACCTTGATGAGGTGAACTTGTCAGACCTTGGTAAAACCACTGGAACTTTGCTGACAACACAAACTTCTTTTTAAGCAATGGAGCTAGAGATAGCTCATATAGTCGTACTTTTCTTTGGTTTGCTACATCAGACTATTTTCTATTAAAGTATCACAAAAGCACCTGTGTTGTAATTAGGAGCAATGTGACTTTCATCAAGGGAAAGCTAAAAAAAAAATTGTTTAGTATAATAAAGGCAAGCAGGAATTAATGCAAGCTTCCAGGCTTTATACTGCTAAGTAAGCCACATATTTTTGTCCCATGCTTATTTTTAATTATACATTTTAATTGCTTACTATCATATTGCCTTGATAACCATCACAAAGACAGTCTCATAATTACCAGATATAAATCTTTATGTTCTGAAGAGAAAAAAAATACAAAGGAGTTCTTTTATCAATATTTTCTGAGGTTGATGTAAATAAATTGGGCTAAAAGCTTTCAGGCTGAGAAGATGTTAAAGACCATGGATAGCTCAAGTATATTTTTGTATTATTTCTAACCAATGTGATCACAAGAGTATTTGTTTCCTACATTACTTTTAATATTTCCCCAACAGCAAGACCACATTCAAAGGAATCTTACACATTTCTACTCTACTCATGTCTTATTATGTCCAGAATAGAGACAGGATACCCCTCATGAGAAAATAACAGGCACATTAAAGCACAGCTTTAAAACAAACCTGTGTGGCAGTTTTTGTTTTGTTGTTGTTGTTGGTTTTTTGGGGGGTGTTTTTTTGTTTGTTTTTCTGGTTTTGTTGTTGTTGTTGTTGTTGTTTTGTTTGTTTTGGTTCGGTTTGGTTTTTTTGGCTGCCCTCTTATTTCAGTAATAGAAATAGGTACCTAAATAAACAAATTGTTTTAAAAAAATCAAAGCGTTTTAAAATATCCTTTTTGGAATAGAAAAGCTCATCTGGTACAACTTCTGTTATAACCTATGGCTGGTTTTTCTTCTTGCTCAAAACTACTTTTTTTTTCCCTTGATAGTGTAAAAAAAAAAAAGATTTTTTTTCACAGCTAAAGAGACTTCAAAGTTACCATGGTAACTGAATGAAAAGTCACTAAGGACTTGCTACCACAGGCCTTTGCAGTATATACAAGGTACAGTCGAATAAGAGGTATTGGAAAGTCTTTTATGGTTATTTTTAATACATGGAACTAGCAAATTCAGTGTTGATTATTATAAACAAATGTTAAAAGTATACATCTTGAGCAGTGAGGTGCACCACAGAAAGGCTCATTAAGTAGAGGTCAGTTACTCCAAGTGACATAAACATAATGGAATACTGGAAAATGTGTTACTGTATGAATCTTGTTATACTAACTTTTCACAGTGAAGTAGTCTATTTTCATGAAAAAGCTTAAGCAAATTATTCGTTATGCATCAAATGTAGCAACTCAAATGATTCCCTGCCCTTACGTCTGACAACTTAATGCAGTGAGTTAGCAAAAAAAAAACCACACCAACAACCCAGCAGCTATGGAGTTAATTGTGTGAGAAAATACAGCCCTGCCTTAAAGTTGTTGCATGTATCCTGATACACGGATTCCATAGATAACAGATAATTAGCCACTACCACAGGAGGACTGTAAGCCATCACATAACTACATATGATTCTGAAAAAAAAGAGAGGCTCGGTTAAACTGTTTAGATATGAGCTTAACATTTTTCAGTCAGCAAGCCAAAATGACTAGCGCAGAGAGGAATGCAAAGTAAACTTCATTCAGTGAAACTAGTGTTCGAAACCAAATGAATCATTCTGGCAGCACGAAATAAATTTTGCATCATATATTCACAGAAAACTCAGAGTTGAATTTTGCTTTTCTCAACTGTATTGTCCCCAAAACATAAACGCATATTCCTAATTTCATCATATAAAATGTTCTAGAGTAATAGTGGATTTCTACATGAGCTACAACCCACTTCAAATAATTCTACTGAACCATATTTTACTTGTGTACTTCTCAGAGCCAGACCCAAACTTCCATTGGTATTCCAAGTGCTAGGGGTTGTGAAAGTCAGCATAACTAATATCTTAATAAACTAAATTCTTTACTGTTCCTCACAGCAGGTACATTGTGTTATTCTACTCTATTCAGGGCAGTAGTGGAGCAATTCAGTCTGTAGAAAGGAAGACAACCTGGAATTTGCTTGGACACTTAAATTTACTCTGAAATTTACCAAGACCTTTAACCAACAAAGAAGGCACGTACAGCTTTACTTGGTCCTCCATTACACATGCTTTCATTCCTCTGTTTTTCTACTAGCTGTATATATAGTTCTCATTTATTTTCCAAAAGTCTCGCCACAGGATGCCAAAACCTGCAAAGTCATTCAGAAAATTTCAATTATAAACAAGTAATTGGCTCAGAGAACAAAATCCCACACCCGTGTGCTTGTCATTGAGTCCTTTAAAAGGGCAAAATAATCACATACTTCTATTCTATATCCCATCAGTCAACGCACTTCACATACAAGCCTTACAAATTTACACCTTTTATTAGGGTGGGCCCTAGAGCACTCTGCTAATTATTTTGGGGTTGTATTTTAAAAGACATCTAGGATATTGCCATAAGCCCTTTATTGAAGTTGTGTAAAGATGAAAGGATACTTTGTAAAATCCTTTGTATTTTTGGTCCTAGTTTCAAGATCATTAAGATTTATATGGCAGTAACGCCCAGTGCTGGCAGTCTACGGCAACACACAAGCAGGTCACCTCACGCACTCTTCTGAATTCTGCAGTTAAGTCACCCTGCGGCACCTGCGTCATGTTTTAAGTATGTGCACATCAGTGCAAAGTTTACATCTGGATGTTAGATCTGCATTTATCTTCATACTGAGCAGAAAGGTGTGAAATACAACAAGTGCAAGGAGGTTGCAGCACAACTTTGCATATCTGTACATATTAATATTTTGAAGATGCAAAGTAGAAGATTTAACCACCCTGTTCCCTGGAAGAACACAATTCTTACATTAAAGAACTATGTTAACTTAACTAACATATGAAGATACATTTTGGTAATTTATCAATCCTGAAATAGTTAACCTCTGGGGATTTTAGTATGTCTTTTTACATTACATTGTACCTAGTTATTATCAGAGCAGATGGGAAGATACTGAGGGGGCAGTTGCATGCCACAGTACATCTTGTGGTCCTATTTACTTAATAATCCAGACTTTGGACCCATCTGGACCTCCTGGAGCTACACATTACAGTCCATGTCCCCAGAATTATTTCTTCCTTTTATGTTGTGAGGGAGGACAGGAGTTGGTATGTGCTTAGTTCTCACCCAGCATGGAGTTAAGACAAGACTGAATCACCCATCTAGACCCAGTTGCTGAGGAAGATTTCCAGATCTCACAGTTTAGACAAAGTACAGAGGTTATCTGTAAAAAATTAGTCATATGGAAATATTAGTCATATGGAAATAATATTTCTTAGTATTTTCTACTGTCTTTTTTTTAGCCTCAATATCCTGAGGTATCCTACATGGAGCAGATGCACTAAACTCAAGAACTGAATTCAGACCCAGTAATTTATTCTCAGCACTTTGCTTTTCACTTAGATTTGAAAATGATAAGCTGTTGGTCCAATTTTTGTCAACATGTTTTTAAGTAGTTCTGAATTTATGAGAATTAAAGCTCACAGTTGCTCTTAAAATGAAGTTACTGAATTTGCCTTAATTCACTTTCATTGCTCAGCAATGTGTGCATTTTAATTCACCATGGAAATATTCCATCCTCTCTACCATCAGTGCTATCATCGTTTTTTTCCTATGGAATGTATTGTCTAGAAAATAGACTGAAAACAACTCTTGGGAATGCTGGCCATGCTCCACATTTGACTGGCTCCATCTGTGTCTCAGCTGACTCAAAGACCCCAATGTGTGCCAAATCTTTAGGAGTTAAAAAAAAAAAAAAAAAAGGAAAAAAAAAAGAAAAAAATAAAAGAAAAAAGAAAAAAAAAAGAAAAGAAAAAAAAGAAATATTGCACCATTACTCTGATTTTGTATCACTTGTGTCTGCAGCTGCAGTTTTGCTTTTAAGCAAATCACATATATTATTTATCATTCTAGGGTCATCTACAGCATAAAAAGGTAAAAGCTGTAATTCACGTAAAAGATGAGACACAACACAAAAATAAACTGGCACTTTTCAAACGACTTTGGGGGCAGGGAGAAGAGGGTTGAAAGTATGATTGTCACCCTAATGAAGAAATAATTTTTCCAAGTTCTGAGAAAGCCTTAATAATAAACAACAAAATTCTATGTATTAGAGGAGCAAGGTTCAACCTCATATGGCTCAACCACATTTCTTCTTCCTTGCTTTCATTTTTTCAGCAGGAAAGTCATTTTCTCTTCACAGATCCTTTGTGAATTTGTATTGTTCATGCACCATTTCTTCCACAAATGGCTGTAGACTGATTTATACTTTTATGAGTATCTGCAGATGACATGTCTTAATCTGAAATCATGGCAGAATTTTCATCCAGTAGAGCACTTTAAAAAAAATCTGTAACAGTAGTTGAAATTGATAATAGAGAACATGGAAGTCTAATAGCAAAGGTACAGTATGACAACCTTTTTTTCTACTTAAGCTGATGTGTCTACTACTAGAAAAAATAAAAAAGAAAAAAAAAATCTACCCAAACCAACAAACCATTTCTTTTGTAGCAATTATAAAATCAGTTTGTTTGTGGGACGTTTCCTCCCTTTCTTAAACTTGTTCTAATTTTTTTTTTCTTTTAAAGTAACCTTCTTAACACAAAAACTAAGCAGGACTCTTAAAAGAATTTAGATATTATACTGTAATTAGCAAAAATAACATTTTTACGACAGGATATTGGTTTTCTAGTTTAACTATTAAAGTAAAATATATCCTTGCTCTAATAGCTAATTAAAATGACACCATAAGTGAATGCCTAACAAATTATGGAGAAAAAACCCCAAATTTATATGTGATGTCTGTTGCTTACCTTTCAGAGTGTATGTTCAAGTAAATTAGCTATTTTTTCCTCTCACTTTTTTCCACCCCCCCCACTTTATAGTTACATGTTGACTCTATTACCAAGACGACTATGCATCTCATCTGTTGTATGTACCCCATTTACACCAAACCCACTGGATTTAAGAAACTTCATCACAAACAAGCCTGTTAACTGCTTATAACTGCACACAGACATGATCCAATGCATGAGCAACAGATTCATCTGCCTGCCAAAGACACCAAAAGTTCAATGAACGGTTAGTATTCAGCCAAACGACATTCCTAACAGCTAGCTTGGAACTGAAATCTCTAGCAAGCACTCATAGCCCCTTCCACCTCCCAAAATTTGCAACAAGCCCATAAAAAAAACCCATACTGATACCCATTCCTTTCCTGCTAGGGATCTCATTCACATATTGTAAGTCTAGCAGAGCCTTTGTAATTGACTTATAATTAAATCCCAACAATAAAAGTTGACAACACCCATTTTATTCAAAATTTCCCCTTTGTGCTTGTGTACAGAAACATAATAGTTCCTGATCGCTTATCAAAGAGGACTGTAAAGTCAGGAAAGCTCCAGCCACAGCATGCATCCATATGGGGAAGCCTCCTTCCCAAGAGCATTCCTGCCTTGTGTTCACGCCTGTCCTGTAATCGGTGCAGTCAAGTCAGAGTAATATGTTGGAATTCTGTTGTTCTCTTCGATGCCTCTTATCAGAGCCAGACTTTGTAATGTGTTTGAAATGTGGATTACTTGCTCAGAGAAGGAGGCCAAGTAGAAGCTGAATAACCCTGACCTCTCTGAGCTTAGAAAAATCCAAATAGTACACAGACACACACGCACACACAAAAAAAAAAGCATAACTGGAAAGGGATCTTGTCATCTTTTTTATCTGCACGGTGGTCAGAGTGTAGTCTAATTAAAAAAAAAAAAATCAGACAGTAAACTTTTTTTTTTCAAAATATATTGAGAAAGTTGTGACTGGTTTCAAAGTCACGCAAGGACAAGTACAAATACAAGAAAACTCTGTAAAAATGAGCAGGAAATGCTTCTACATTAAACCTATTTGTATGGTTTTCAGCTTCACACAATGTTTCTTTCATCAACTCACCTCTGAATCACAAGTTTCCTTCATAGGTTTGATGAATGCAATCTATGTACAATAAATCTAGTTTTCTGTCAAAAAGGTTATCTTCCTAGCCTACCACCTAGACCGCTATGTTGGGTTTCTTTTTGTAAATATATATATATATTAAAAAAACCCCAAAACAACAACAAAACCCCAAACAACCAAAAAAACCAACACCAAAACAACCCCAAACAACCCTCAAAAACCTAACACCTTCAAAAAGAAGTCTTTGCTCCCATGCTTGAAATCCCTTGTGGTATGATCCATACCTTTAGTTGAGACTACTATTTCTGACCTGTCCACTAAACAGGTTGCAACAGAGCACTTATTGTCTCTACTGCTGTTCTTACTCTATAGGAGGGCCTTTGCATAACCGTCATCTTCAGATTCTCTTTAGATCATTCTCTTTTACAGTGATGCACACACATAATAAAGTCAATGCTTTCTAAAAGGACAGTAAATGGGAATCTGTTTTGACATGTCATCTACAGTATTTGCCAAAACTTATTTTTCCATTTTTACTATCATGAAGAGAGGTGTATATAGCACTCCAAGCAACTCATCTAACAAAATCTGACCTAAACTTGACAATGGTTATGCAAGGTTCTGAGACTACGGCTTAATATCCTGATCGGCATTTCCCACTTATTTGTTGGCTTCCATTACACTTAAAATATAGGACAGTTTCTAGCTCAAGCAGGTTGAAACTTGTACTTATGCATGGCAGAAAAGGGGTTCATGATCTATTAACAGGCTGTCTGGGTACTCCAGCAATACAAACAATAACATGGAAAAAAAAAAAAAAATCCATGATTTCATCATATCTCAAGGTAGGTATAAAAGATCTTATTCTCTGTAGGGCTAAAACTGGCAGGCTCTTTATTCCCATTCAGTATCCCTGCACCACTTGAATTCCCTGTTCCCAATTGAGACACAATGTACTATCACACAAGGGTACTTCATTTTGTCTTTCTCCTATTTGTCTCCAGCCTGTTACCTTCTTTCACACAAGAAGGCACTACCCACTTGTAGTAGAGCCACTACAGCTACTTAAACCTATAAGAAACAAGTTTGTTTGGGTTTTTCACACCACACCACTCCCCCACCCACATGGTGACTTTGAGGTGCTGTGACAACAGTCTTCCATTCCCAGTATGAATAGAATTGTTAGGCCTATTAAGTACCAGTCCCAATCCAAAGCGATGACAATGAAAGCCCAAAACTTGAGGGCAGATTCAGTCTTAATTCTGAAAATCAGGCTTCTTCGGCTTATAGTAAAATCAGATATTACTCTGGCACAGTTAGCATTTAATGCTGCTCATACTCTGTATCGAACCAGAGGTAAAGTTTAAAAAACAAGACTAACGAGCATGACACACGTCGTTGTCCTTGTTACTGGGATATAACACTACTGTGTTTCTGTGGTCTGGCACGTTGTCACTTCCACTTGCCACTGCATCCAGCTACTCTGGTCTGGTGAGACACGGTGCAAGATCAAAAGTCACATCTCTTGAACTGAAACATTAATGCAAGTGATTTACTTAGTGCAGAAATAGCTTCATAAGGAAATTTGCATGTATGAGATTTTATTTTCTTGAAGGGTTAAGAGGAAGAGATCATACATATGTCTCATGTTGACAGGCTTTGCTTAAACTACATATTACCGAGATGGTTTGGTTTGAATTTGCTGCTTGACACTCTTATTTGGGCAGTGCCTGCAGTATACATGTTAATTTTCTGCATTTGCTTGGGTGTTTGAATTCAGAACATATGCTTATGTCAATTAAGAAAAAAACCCACTTTGATTCTGTTATAACTGCTGCAGCTTTAAACTAAAGAATTTTTACTTGTTTTCTGAAATATAAAAATGTATTTTTAAAAATAATCCTTACAGAGGTAGATACAACAGCAGTTTTTCCATTTGATAAAAATCTTGCTTTCTTCTAAAATCTGGTAAAAACACAGGTTAACTGAGCTGATTTTACTTTGTAGCTGCCATAAAGCAGGGAATTCTCCCACTAAAACAAAAGTCCACATTTTCAGACCAGATTAAAGAACTACCTAGCTATCATTCTATTAGACGTAATTCTCCACTTTTGAAAGTATTACATACCTTTCACTAGCAGAAACCACAGCTTTAAACATCCCCTTGCAATGCACCAAATCTCTTCAGCTCAAGATTGTCTTTTCTGCTACCCAAATGAAAGACAACATTAGGGACAAAGGATTCTGTCGTGGATTTCAAAATTACCCTATAAACAAGAAGCTGTATTTCCAAAAAGTAAGACAGACACTAAGCTATGTATGACTGCATCTTTTAAGGAACTTCCAACAGCATTAACTGAGGAAGGCAACAAAGTAGTAAGATGCCAAAGTAAAAAAAAAAAAAAAAAAAAAAAAAAGATTAAAAAAAATTATATATATATGCAACAAACGCTAAACCAACCAACCAAAAATTTTACACTGGAAACCAGACAGGAAGCTGCAAAGTTTTAGGTATATGTGTGTCTGTTGGCTCTCTAAAGGTAAGAAATTTGACCTTAAATACCATTGATTTCAGTGCAAAAAAGTTGCAAGTCCAGGGATGCTAATGCATGAAATCTTTCTAGGTAACTTACAGCCAGAAACATTTTCTCTTTCATCTTGTACTTATAGATCTCATAAGATAAATGCTGTAACAGCTGATGAATTTGCATTTTTAGATTTCTTGTACTTGAAAGCTTCTTAGCAAGGATATGTTTATTCTATGGCATCATGAACATTTTTACTATGTGTGTGTTATAACTACTTAATACAGTCTCTAAGGAGTTAACTGTGAAAGTAAATTACCTTTTCAAAAATAGAATGTGTTGTTTATCAGGTGTGCAATGATTTGAGAGTCATATGTCAACAACACAATTTGATCTTTACACCTCAACAGAAAAATAGGTTTGCATTCTCTACATGCTAGTACCAGATACGTCACATTGCATTTATTCTTTTTTTCCTAATTATTCTACAAACGCTTGCATTAAGATGTTAGAATTAGCATTTAACAGCTTCTAATGGATCCTGCAACAACCATGCATGAGTTGCAAGTTGTCTGGAGGAAGAGCCGAGAACTTGCTCTTTTCCTTCTGCTTTGAGATTTTAATGGAAAACATAAGAAGATGTTACTGGCAAAACTGAATTGATACCTTATCTGTAACAGGAAAATATGCTGCAATTATGTTGCAATTTTTAAATGTCAATCTGTGAAAATGGACTGACTGTAATACCACCATTGTGGTGGATACTTTCAGAGTTTGCTTGTCAGGATAGTATCTTTACCAAGAATGGTAAAGTATTAGCATATATAAGAGGAAAGAATATTCTATTCACTTAAAATACACATACATTGATTCATCAATACTACATCCAATTAGCAATAATGTTCTTTGTGAAATACTCACTGAGGAGCATTTTAGCATTCACAGTCCCAGTGTTTTTATGCCTAGGACTGGTGCCTGAAGCTATGTTGACTATTTTGTTTCTTTTTGAAATTTGAGCCTCCGTCAGGAGATGGGAATGGCGATTACTGAACATTGTTTACCTTTGGGAATTTTGTAAAAGGAGAGTGATTCTTACACTCGTAGGAGACGAGTTCAGATACTCAACCTGACTCCTTTCTAGGAATATTTGCTCCATTTCTACACCAAGTGGTTTACAGATAGAAGCCTCAGAGTTCAGTAAATTCTAACCATTTAAAAGCTGTCATACAATTGAAACAGCTGAGTAGAGGTGGAAAGGAAAGAACAGGCAAGTGACAAAGAACACAGTCTCTTGCTATTTCTAGCCAAAAATGTTTAAGCATGAATTTCTTTTAGACAAGATACAGTTAAAAATAACTACAATGAACATGTTAACACTTCAACTAGGTTTTACATAGGAGACTAAGTTTAATATGAGTCTAAAATTTGAAGTTGTACTCAACTTTTGAAAACAAATAGTTGTTGCAGCTGTGCTGTGGTTCTCATTTCAGAAAAAGAGAGCTTTGTTCCCCAAGATGATGCCTTTAAATTTTAAGTGATCCTCACCGTACAGGCAATATAATTTATAACAGTTTTCATAGTACACAGTAGTTGATAACTATTACTGTAGCTGTAAGATTAGATCCCAAAATACCTATGATGCAGTAATAAAAAGTGGCAGATAAGGATCCTTACTTGTGTATGAAGCCCTAGCTTTTCTACGGCATCAACATTTAGTATTGTATTTAGGTAAGATCATTCTAGTATCTTTAACAACAATAGTCAATCTCTAGTCTCAGTAGTGATTTAATTTTAACATTACCCATTGAAATCTCTTACAAGGAGTTAATCCAAGTATCCTGAAGTTTATACAACTCCTTGCATCAAAGCTCTTCAGCAAGAATTTCCACAAATCTGCTGATGAATGAATGAAGAATCAGCTCTTGTTGGTTCTGAACCACCTGCAGTTCAATGTGCTTTTTTTTTTTCTATTTTTTCTATTGGAAGCTGCCAATCCTCACCCACTCTTTACATGCAATCCACGATTTTTTAGATCTTATAATATCCATTCCTCCTTAGCCATTTTTTCAAGCTTGAGAACCACCCTTCAGCCCTTAAGTGGAAGCTAAGAAAACTGTCTTTAAAAAGAATGCAAGCCACCCTACAATAAACACATAACAATACCAGGAAAAGGTTATTTACTGTGTCAAAATTTATCTATACCATTAGTACATACATACAGCTTTGTCCATATCTTCAAAAGAGACTTTGTCAGAAAAGAATTCTGGGGTAAAAGCCCACTGATTCTCATGGGGCGAGGTGGGGGGGGTGTGTGGACACAACAGTTCTGAAGAACTTTTTTTGGAAAATGAGACTATAATGCTGTTTCAGATTTTAATTAAAAGTACTGACAAAATTTTATACAATTTCTAAAGAAATGCACTGTACTCTGGCGTTCTCTGTGTTTTTCATTGCATTTCAAGATTCTTTCAGCTACATTAAGAACAAAAGAGCACAGAAGGGTTTCGCCAATAGGTGTTTCTCTATACTCTTCTGAAAGAAGAGTACAGTAAAGCATTAATCCTTGACTTTAGCTAATATTAGTACCAATCAGAATTACTTCTTCCCAACAGCAGTCAGGAATCCAGTTACCAAACTTAAATCACTCGCTTCCTCTCATAGCTCTGCAAAACAATCCTGTACAACCTGTAGACGCGTCCAGAACTTCAACATAATCCTGGTCATCAATAACGCTACATAGCTACTCTCACTACATATTTTATTCACATATGAAGTAAACAGAAAATTGACTTGTATCATTAGATATTCAACAATCAAAGCAACTCGAGAAAAAATTATCTAACAAGGAAATCTAACCAGCATATAAATGGTTTTGTTGGAGAAAATTCATAAATTCTGACCTGGAGAAGTCACAAAAGTTAATTATTTAATCCACTGTCCTAATAGTGCACTGCTCTCTTACAGGTATCATTGAATCCAGAAATGGGATTTTCTGCTGACTTCCTAAAAATGTCACATCTGCTATCACATCTAACATTGGTCTATAAAAAGGAAGTAGTATTACTTTAATGTTACCTAATCTTGGCTTTTTTGTGAAATCTCTCTAAGCAACAGTGATGTTCAGATCTGGTAAACCTTCCCATTACAAATTCATTCAAGAGTAAAACTGCTGTGAAATATAGTTGAATACTGATGATATAATTGATCTCCAACTTGAAATCACCTGAAAACACAGCACTCCACAAAATTCACACAACACAACAGAAATATCTTCTCTTCCATTACTGCAGTTTCATAACACTACTAAATCACTACATGGGAAAGAGGATCAAGTCCTAATACCTGGCATGAAAATTATGTTTGAATATGTCGAAGGCTAGGAAAGACATAGGATTTTCTTTCTAAAGGGGCTCCTGAATATGACAGCACAAGCTTCATGGTTATTCAGTTTACGATTTATTATGAAATTAAATTACCAAAAATAATTACTGATCTGAATTTAAATTTTTTAAAGTAAATATACAAAGAATCAATAGAAAAGTTCCCTCCAGCAATATTTTGCAAGAAGAAAATGCTTGGCAGAGTGTTCAGTATGTGATAGAAATATTTACTTTTACACTTACAGCCAGAACTAATTTGATATTTATTCAACACCCGCATTTGCAAGTAAGAATTCTGTGTTTATGTCTCCATGATGTTTTACTACTTTCATATAGCCGAAGTATTTAAAGAATATTAGCCACTACAAAAATTATATCTTCTGCTTTAACATTAAAAAATAAATACTACAAGAACTTGTCAGTAAATTTCTCAAAAACAGAATAAAATGGACAAGTTGGCTTCCTGCCCATTACAGTTTCACAGCTACTTTGTAGCTCAAAACATGGGCCCTGGCTTCAGACTTTTTCTGCTTAAGAGGAAAAAAGGTTTTTCCAGAGCATTGTATTGCAGTTTCATGAGTGGTGGTTTTTTTTTTTGGTTTGGTTTGGGTTTTGTTTGTTTGTTTGTTTGGGGGTTTTGTTGTTGTTGTTGTTTTGTGGGGTTTTTGTGTGGGTTTTTTGTTGTTTGGTTGGTTGGGTTTGGGTTTTTCGTTTGGTTGGTTTTGTTTGGTTGGTTTTTTTCCCTTTGCTTTATCTACTGAGAAGGGTTTTTTTAAGCTTACATGCTAAATAATCTTCTAGGAAAGGAACACATATTTCAGCTTCTGGTTTTCTGTTTCTCTGTGGCTCTTCTCTTGATGGTCATACTGTTATCAAAAATTCAGATCTTGATACGTCATCCCACACAGGGAGATCAGATTGGAAGCAATGGATTGCTGCGCACATATATTTAAAGGGAGCTAAACTCCACGTTGCCTGATTTGACCAAATATGATATAGAAGTTACCAGTGTTGGATGCTATTTTATGTCTGAAGTTTCCTGAAAAAAACAAAACCAGCTAATTTGTACCATGGGCTTAACATACTAGTTTGTCTACAAAAGAAATTTTTCTTTAAACCTGACAACATCAGTGATTGTGATCTAAATGTGATAGCTGAGTAGCTATATGAGCACAACAGTATTATACTCAGTGGGACTCCATGCTGTACCAACTTAAGATAACTGATGAATTCAGACCTGACCACCCAAACCTTCAGTCAATCTTCACAAAGCCAACAATGACACTCTGCAACATATCCTTCATTGTCAACATGTCATTAGAGCATTTCCAATAAAGTCTACTAGCAAAACATATGGATGATAAACACAAATGCACAACTTTTGCTGAGTTCTTATCTCTCCTTTAAATTTTCATAAGAAACAATATTTTATTATACAAGGGAGAAAAACTCCTTAGAGAAACCTACTTAGAAGAAAGTCGTTGGTTAAACACTGTAGAAGTAATTGACTTGTCACTTAATACTCTTACTACAAGATGATATAACAGACCACAAAGTATACATCAGCTGATTACATCAATTACGCTATCTTGCACACATTTAATTTTTAATAGCCTTTTATTTCTCACCTGTGGCTAAAGAATATTATAAACTAGCAGCTTAAGTTCAAAGATTTTTACCAAAAATTAAGATAGAACATTTGTAGCTTAAAGTTCATATAAGTACACGTGGTGGAAGTCAAAATCAAAAAACAGAAGAAAAAGCTTGTTCAGAATATCCTACTGTTACCAAATACATCTTTCTAGCTGGTAGAAGTGACTCGGTTTAAAATACATAAGGGAATCTGACATGCTCAGAGCAGAGTCTGTCATCTTAACTAGTCATACACAATCTTCACACTGGTCTGAATCATCCTACCTCTTTTACATGTTTTTTGCTACAAAGAAAATACAAACACGTAATGAATGAAACATGCAGCCTCTTAATAGCCATTACCCCAAGTGTCAGCTTGCAGCAGTATAATCTACACTGCTTAAAATTCTAATTCAAATATTCAAAATAGTCAAGATTCAGGTTTTTTTATGACTACACTATATATATGAAAAAATTTAGCAATTTTAGGACAGAAACTACTCTTGTTAAGGAATATTCTAGACGATGCACCACACCCATGTGCTATCTTGCCCACTACCCAGGTACAAGAGAATAGATGCTGTATTTATCATCATGTTTAAATGAGGATGCTCTTTCCATGCATTTGCTTCCCAGTTAAATCAAGTTTATTACGGAAAATGCTAGCTGATAAACCACAACTCCTTTTTTTTCCCCTTCTAAATTTAAACTTCAAATATCAAAGGTAACCTATAAATACGCATTAATTTTATGTTGACAGTCAAATTTGTATGTTCACTTCAGGAATTTGTATGTTCACTGAGGAATTCACCCCATTTACAAATCTATGAAGTCAATAGATACTGGTACACATATTCTGACTGCTCACAGAGAAGCATAGGAGTGATTTTCATTGTAACAATAAATTTCATGCTGTGATGGTTTCTATTTATTTACTGCAATAATAGAACTGCTCCTTATTTTGCAATTTGCATTCTTTATAGCAATACCAGTAAAAACTACTTCACAGAATCATACAATCATTTTTCTTGGAAAAGGCCTTTAAGATTATCGAATCCAACCATTAACCTAACACGGTCAAGTCCACCACTAAACCATGTCCCTAAGAACTTCATCTATGCATTTCTGTGATATAGTACATATATAACGAGATGCTAAATTGGGGCACTTAGGAATCTAAAACAATAACAACAGAAATATTTGGAAATATTTCATAAAAAATTTCCAACTGCCAGTTGTTCTAGGCTCTTAAAATCCTGTGTTTTCCATGGTAGCTTAGAGCAGATTCAACATGAAACTATAATCTTAAAATTATACTATGCTTTCTTCTTAATAGATCTACATCTCTGACTGCCAGGAACATTGCCCTTTTATCTATTGATTTTTTTATTCTTCAGATTTTTTGCTTTATGAACCACTCTGTGTTATAGTACTTCGTGTTAATAGCGGGATTATTTTATTGCTATTTCGCATTTGTTCTGGTTTTATCTTTTTCAAGGTCAAAGTGTTCTCCTCTAAGCAGCTGCTCTGGAGCCTTTTTTAAATGGAACTATTTCTTCTTTCTTAATTCCCAAGCATGTTTAAAATTCAAACCAGACTGAAAGGCCACATCTTAATACAATCTAACACACTGAATAAAATTCACCCATCTAACACTACTTTGTTCTTGTTTATTTTATGAACCTTCTACAGAAAGTTAATTTTGCAGCAAATCTCATTAGATTTGTGAGTAGTAACAACTAAAGACAAGAAAACAGAGCAAGATATATACTTCGTGATCTAGCTACTCAGTGTCTTACTTAAACTAGTACTCATTACCAACAGTTTGTTCTCATGTCACACAGCCTGCTTCACGCTTTACAGTAATGCAACCTCCACACAGCCTTCTAGATGACTTTCTTGCACTTAAATCAGTATTGTGCTTTTCCACTATGAAATTCTGGTGCAGCTACCATTATTAATCCCTAGAGGCAGTCAGAATATTGCCAGAGTTGGATTGTAAATCCAACAAATTTGAAAATAACACAGAAATAAGGGGCTTCGGTCTTTAAAATCCACACCACCATTGCCATTAGCTTCAAAAGAATCAATATTGCCTTTTTGTGAACTGCACACTGGTATTTCTCATACTTCCCTTTCATAATGCTCCCATTCATTCATGCACTTTCAGAATATCATAGTAAGTGCCGAACAACCTGCTAATTATCACACTCAGCTCCCCCTCAGAACCATATCTCTCCAAATATAGGCTGCACATTTGCAAGAGCAGTTTAACTCCCTTACTCAGAAGTTATCTTAAACAGATATCTACTGTTCACTTAAAGGTTCTTGCCAACATGCTCAGAAAAGCCAAGTATGGTGGAGAGGGGAGATATCAGTAACATGGACATTAGATAGTGTGGTACAAACACTCATTTCTCATATTGCCTAGTTCAAAATAACCAGATTAGAACATAGTTTATCAAAGGTGGGAGCAGTTCTTGCCTCTCAAACATCAGAATAAGGATGCACTTCTTCAATCAAAAATTGATCTCCCTACCTATACAAATACACTTCCAATCTACATATCTCTAGCTAATTCAGGGACACGAATGTAAAATCCAGTGCTTACAGGGTTTATTTAATTTTGTGGCACTTATTTAACATCCCTGTTCATCCCCATATCTCCAGCATTGCATACAAATAAGATGCTTTCTCTGATCAGGAACGCATGTAACCCTTGTTAAAGACAATCTGCCAGTATGGAATTACAATCATTTTGAGCAACTGAAAATTCATCTGCAAAAATCTGAACAGTCAAATACATTAGTATCATTAAAAAAAAAAAAAAAAATCCTATTTCCTTTTTAAGAAATCCAGTATGTGAGAAGATTGGACAGACTGAATCTCACTTAAAAATCTCACTTAAAGTTGAATGTGGCACACTGAAAAATGAGGAACTCTTCATGGCAGATGGCTTGCCTCTCAATCAGCAAAAAAAAAAAACAACCAAAAATTAGATAAAAACTCTTCCAGCAGAAATATGACATTGTTATTATGACAACTCTACTTGCATAAGCAAACTGGTAACAAGTTTCAAAAATTTAGGATTTGGCATTTGTAAAAGCATAAGTATCAGGACCACCTTCTACATACAGAGTTCTAGTCAGTTACTTTATCCTGGCTTTCTCCAAAAATGAAGCTGTGTGATTACACTGTTTATTTATACAGACATCTGTCAGTTCCATTTTAGAAACTTTTGAACTTAATCACCCATTTCACATAAATTTGATGGAGAGCAGAGGCTAATAATATAAAGTCTCCAAGCATCGGCTACAGAGTAGGGAAGTACCACTACAGCTCTTTCTTCACTGAGGTTTGTCCAGCATTTAACCGATGAGCACAGGAGCATGAGCTCAGTCCTGGCCTTGGGAGCCAGACACAACACGGCACCTTTTCCCTGCCGGTGGGTTGTCAGGGAATAGCGAAGTACACACAGCAAGAAGGTGGTTGGAAGTAACGTGGGAGTGATGAAGAAGAGTTGGAGGCATTTTGAGGAATATCTAAGGTTACTGTGGGGCAGTACAGTATGTAATGTAGGTTCTTACATAACAAAGTCAGGCTTTGCTGTGTGTAGAAGTGCAAAGACAACAGATAAGATGAATAACAGAACTGCTATTTGTGAACAATATTAGAACTAAGGGACTTACTGAGACTGGTAGTAGATTGAAGCCCTGCTGCCTGTCTTTTGATTTTAATTGTACTGCCCAAAAGCCCAAAACTGTCTTAAAAAAACACACCTAAAAGTAGAATAAGCATATTCTTGTTCATCTTTACTTCAAACTTTTAAGCCTTTAGGACACATTTTGCTCTGTAACTAAGTGCTCAAAACATATTTTGCATAGTAAATCTTGTGTGAAATCATACAACTTCAAATAACGTTAGAGAGCTGAGCGGTGAGGGGGAATTCAAGCGCCCATATTTGGTTAAAACTCTTAAGAGCAAGTGTTTTCATCTGTTCTGTATTTAGTGTTGACAGAGATACAGAAGACGACACAGGAAAATGGTCAGAGTCAGTGGCTACATCATTTTCAATTCAAACACAAACAAAATAAGATTTCTTCAGAAAGATATTATGTGCCTTCACTGTGCACAAAATCAAACCATCTATGTAGTCCTGAACAGACTATACACATGCTATAGCTTACCCTTCCAAAAGGGCGTATATACAGTTTACAGCGCTAACTGAAAGTTCTTTAAGACTCACTAACAGCAACAACATGTGTTATCTGAATTGAAAGCATTTGGAGATAGGACCAGATCCACAGCAGATCGTGTTCTTGTGCATGTTAAGTAACACATACATTCATAAGCCACAGCAAGAGTCACTGATTTAACATTTGGTGTCTCAACCATTCTCCAATACACGTGAACAAGCTTTACCTTTTTGTTACTCTCCCTTTGTAGGAAAACTAAAAAAAACCTCACAGTAGTTAAACACTTCGCAAGTGCCACTATTTTTAGCTGTCACTTAATTACAGGAGGAGACAATTCCAATCTTCATATTTAAAAGTAATAACCCTTATGCAAATCTACAGTGAACACTCATCCTGTATTAAAATTTCCCAAAGTAGATTTTAAGGCCAAAAACTATTCTGGACAGCAAGTCTAATTAGAATATTTTTTTTTTTAAAACATATTTTTGTTTAAGGGAGTGAAGACACCAATTCCATCTGATTCCTCAATATAAAAAATATTGAATGCAACCACTTCAGCACACTTTTCAGGTATGTGGTATCTCGTTCATAGAAGAATAACCAAGTAGCAGCACCGACCACTATGACAATGATTGCACACAGAGGCCTTATGAATATTAATTTGAAAAACAGTCCTAGACCATGTATTACATTACAAAACCAACAATTCTTCTTTTGGTTAACCAGAAATAGAAATTTCACATTTGCTTATAAAAATACATCATTTGCAAATCTCTTTTCTACACAAGCAGAACATCTGAATAAAGGTAGTAGAAACTGCTGGCTTCCAATTCAGTTCTCTTCTTCCTTTCACAAGTTATTATTTCCTGATTATTGAGATATACCTTAATTAGAAAGTGTTGATTTCCTCAGTGCACATGAAAATGCAGTTTAATATATTTTGCTAAGTAACATTAGCAGAAGTACAATATGGTTGGTATACATATTCTGTGATAAAGCATAGTGGCTTGTGCTTTGATTACTTCTGAAACTCTGTGGATATTTAATACTTTCCATGTCAGATCATAGGGGTTCTACATCTTTTTGTAACACAAAAAGCAGGTAGGAACTCAACCACACCTCCCACTCGTGTTGCCCAACTACTCTTACACAAAATCCTTCCCCAGCTTTCTAATTATGCTTTGTTCTGGAGATAAAAATCCTCTTCACAGTTAGCAGGCATAATCCACCTTCTAGTATCTCAAATAAGTTCAATCAAAACCATAACAAATTACTGTCAAACTCCAGAAAGTAAACTCAGATTTATTTCCAATAGAGAAGGTTTCTAAAAGTAGGTTTTGTACTTCTAGAATTAAACATTAAGCATGAGTAGGTCATGTCTTGTGGCTTTATAAAGTAACCAGACTTTCTGGGTAAGAAGGGCTTCTGAGTACAATTTGTTTAGGTGAGTCAGATACAGTTATGATCATTTTATTTCTCAGATTTGTAACGTACTCATGATACAGCTGGTATTACTGATGTAAATAGGAGCACAATTACATTGTTGTTCAGTTTTAGCTATGTAAATACTGACTTTTCCCAGTGGTCCCTCAACCTGGATGTTCTAATAGTCTCAAACACTTGTGAATTCCAGCAGCTCTTAACTCACATTCATTATTAATCTGTGCAGACTTACTCCCCACTCTTCCAAGCATAGTCTTACTCTCAAGTTTTAAGCAACTGTTTCTTCATCCTTAGTTTCCAGTATCCCACTAGTTTCTGGTCGTTGTGGTGATTACAAGGATTTCAAATCTGTTACAAACCTGTCTTATTTAGTACATTGCTTGAAGTAGCAGTAGCATCATTACTTGCCTAGCTGTTGCAAACCATATGGTCTTAGTTGTTTGTACGTGCAGACTTCATCACAGTGATCCAAGAAAATATCATAGGTTAGGCAGAGTTCACTAAACCACATAAGAAAACAGAGTAAAGCACAAAGTTGAATGGGGCCCCTACTCAGACACACACTCACGATTTAAAGGAATATCATAGCTTCAACTCTTCCTTCTGTTTCAGCCTTTGTATCCTACTCCCATGACACCCAATGTCAGTTAATCAAGCCAAGACATATAGAGCAGGTAAAGGTGACAATAATACTGCCTGGTTCTTAGTCTGCATGCAGCACGAATACATCACAAATCTGAGGTTTTTTTATACAATCTTACAACTGAATCCATGCCCTAGCATGATGCTGCAGTTTCATTTTTCTAAAGAAGTATAATTTTTAATGTACTTATATGCTTGGATTCCTTATAGTTTTTGCAAAGCTATCAAGAGGACTTGTCTGCACCTTACTGTGCATATAAAATAAAGTAAAACTAAAAACTGACATTATTAGAAAAAAAAAAAGGAAAGTACTTGTCATCATGCATTGCTTGCAGAGCTTGACCTTAACTTCTCAGTCAGATACAAAATATGTTCTTGCTTGCTAAATTTCTAGTCTTTAGGATTTCCTTTATTTCATTATTTTTGTGAATTCTTGATGTTAGTAAATTAACTGTTGTATGCTTAATATGGCAGCTACATGGATTATTGCAGACTTGACTTTTAAATATTAAAGTTTTTATTACAAAGCAATACATAATTGCAAACCTATGGAAACTCCAGGTCAGAATTTCATCTGACACAACATCATTTCTTAGCCAGACATGCTCATTAGCTGGTAACTATCTGATTTTGTGCAAGAGTTCACGTCCTTATTCTTGTTATCTTGAATAGCTCTGAGTAACCATGCCAATGGTAGACTTCAGGTTCTGTGATAGATGTGAAAGAATTTCAGCAGGCCTTCAATAAAAACTGTATCACACTTGGCATCTGATCCCTTATTTCTCCATGAACATTTTGTGAAAGAACTGGTAAACCACAACAGTGGCAACATCCGGGTGAATGTATCTTGCCCTAATTCGCTTTTTATCATTTTCATTCTCTTATCCACAGCTTTCACAGTTCCCCTGACAGAAACACACCACTAACTGAACTCTCAATTCTCGCTGTGAACACTTGTTATAAAGTAGTAATTTAAGACACCGTTCTATGTTGTGCTAAGCACATTCTGGCTCAGGTCCAGCCAAGCACTTAATACAAAAGTACTCCAGTTAATGGCAATGTGGCACTGAATCAGGACCAGCAAGCTCAGTACTAGGTAAGGCACAGGTGTCAAACAAACGGCCGAATCCGGCCCTCCACCTTGTTTTATCCAGTCCAGCACTTTGTTTCTACCCAATGGCAGCGCCGAGGTCCTTGTCCCCGTGTGACACAGGTTGCGCTGCAGCCAGACCTGTGATCACAGCTAGAGGAGAGCGGTGAGCCTGTGTAAGAAGAGTAATAGGTGAGACTGATGGGGGACACTAGGAACTGCCTTGGGGCACTGAAAGACAAGACAGACAAGAATTCTGTGGGGGCAGTGGCCATGGGGGAGGTGCTTAAAGGAGTTCTCCCAACCGGGGAAACATTTCATTTAATTTTTTAATAAATTAGCCAGATACATGAACTTTAGCAATTACATGTTATTTAAAAAAAAGTACCTGTAAAAAGATATTTTGTAACCCACAGCCAGGGTTCCACTCATGAATTCTACACTGTTTTCCATGGGTATGGCCAGATCTCTCACAATGACACGCTAACGTAATTTAATAATGAGTCATTTAATAACAGGACGGCTCTAGGGCATGAGCAGTAGTTAGGCATCGTCCTGCAGTCCCCACCATTTGCTAAAGTTGATGTATCTGGCTAATTTATCAAATGAAACGTGACTGCCCAGTTGGGAATACCCTTTTAAGCAGGGATGGCTTGAGCAGATGGGCTAAGAAGGAAAGTGCCTGCTAGGATTTGTAATGGTGAAATAAAGAGGATGTCTCTTCTGGGCTGGGGAGCGAGGCGGCCCGGGGAGGAATATGTTGGAATAAGAAGAATGCTCCTCATGGGAGGTGATAAAAGGAAAATATCCGTAGGCGTATCTTTTACTTTTAGTAGGCATGTCTTTTACTTAGGTGGCGCACCATACCATCTTTGGTGGAACAATTCGAATCCCAAAATGTCCACTAAGAGAAAGATTGATGCAGAAGGAAGGGAATTTAACAATAGACAGGAAAGCGAATACATGTTTGTGTTTTGAGGAGAAAAACAAGTATATCTTTTGTGTAATGAGACAGTGTTGGTGACAAAGGAGTACAATGCACATAAGCAAGTGTCAAACACAAGGCCCATAGGCCAAATCCTAAAATTACATTCGGCCCTTTGAAGGCAACCATGAGGCTGATGTGGCCTCCCGTGAAAATGAGTTTGACACCCCTGCACTATTTGAACAGGATTTCTCACTTGTTTACTCAGTTCGTGACCAGTAAAATTATTATATACCATTCAAGAGTGTTTGTATGCTCAAATATCTAAGATCTTACTGATTTACTCAGTTAACAACACGTAACTCAGCAGAGAAGAGAACAATGAATTCCAAAATACGATGGTTTGTGAGTGTTGTTTTTGAATGGATGGCTATAAACTCTTCAGAAGGAATAGGCAAGGAAGGAGAGGAGGTGAGGTAGCCCTGTGTGTTAGTGTTTTGATTGTCTTAAGTTTGATGCGGGTGACAATAGGGTTCAGTGTTTATAGGTAAGAATCAAGGGGAAGGGCAACAAGGTGGACATACTGTTGGGAGTCTGTAACAGAGCACTCAACCAGGATGAAGAGGCAGACGAAATATCCTGCAGGCAGCTGGGAGAAGTCTCCCAATTGCTAGCCCTTGTTTTCATGGGGGACTTCCATTTACCAGATGTCTGCTAGAAATACAGCACAGCAGAGAGGAAACAGTCTAGGAGGTTCCTGGAGTGTATGGAAGACAAGTTCCTGACACAGCTGGTCAGTGAGCCAAATAGGGAAGGTGCCCCACTGGACTTGTTTTTCATGAACAGAGAAGGACTCATGGGTAATGGGTTGGCTGGAGGTCGTCTTGGGCATACTGATCATGAAATGATTGAGTTTTTTATTCTTGGGGAATAAGCAGTTCTGATGACCACCCTCATACCCTGGATTTCCAAAGGGCAGAGTCCCTTGGGAGGCAGTCCTGAAGGACAATGGAGTCCAGGAAGGCTGGTTGCTCTTCAAGAAGGAACCCTTAGAGGCACAGAAGGAGGCTGTTCCCATGTGCCAAAAGATGAGCTGGCAGGGAAGAAGGCTGGCCTGGTTGAACAGAGGGCTTCTAATGGAACTCAGGAATAAAAGGAGAATTTATAACCTTTGGAAGAAAGGGCAGGTTCCTCAAGAGGACTACAAGGACGCTGTGAAGTTATGCAGGGAGAAAATCAGAAGGGCCAAAGCCCAAATAAAGCTAAGCCTGTGCACTGCTGCAAAAGGGAACAAAAAATGCTTCTATTAATTCAACAGCAACAAAGGTAGGGTTAAGGAGAATCTCTACCCTCTGGTGAATGAGGGGTGAAACATAGTGACAGAAGATGAGGGAAAGGCTGAAGTACTAAATGCCTTCTTTGCCTCACTCTTAAATAGTAAGACCAGTTGTGCTCCAGGTACCCAGCCCCCTGAGCCAGAAGACAGGGATGGGGAGCAGAATGAAGCCCCAATAATCCAAGGGGAAATGGTTAGCGACCTGCTATGCCACTTAGACACTCACAAGTCTATGGGGCCAGATGGGATACATCCGAGGGTGCTGAGGAACTGGTGGAGGTGATCATCAATTTCAATTATACTTGTCTGGAAGAATCTTGGAAATAGAGTTTTTCATTTAATTGTAAATAGGGTAGAATTTTACAGCAGTGATCAGAGATAAATCTTTACAGACAATTTAAAGGTCTATGTGCAATATTACATACCACATTATGCATGAGAAAATGGCATCTCTCTCCCCCATCTGTCAAAAATGCTCATTAGAAGTATGAAGATTGTTGGAAGACTGACAGGGAGAAAAATTGTCTTCTGTCTGATAACAGCAACTTAGTAAGATCCACTCAGGGCAGTTTCAGGTCTGCCATCCTAGCAAATAAAGGTTTAATTTGACCAACAAGACTTTGAATTTATTTTTCCCTTTTAAAACCTTCATTATGAAACCTTTGAATTGATTATGAAACCCTGAGAGAGTTATTCAACATATTCACAATTCTACTCAATTATGATAAGGATTTGGCTCATTTCAGAATATGTAATACATGAAGAGTTTAAGAGTGGTTCTTTCCTATGCAGAAGACTCTGCCCTCTCTGCTAAATAATGTTACAGATACACTATTCGCATATTCTTCATACTGTGTTCAGTTTTGGGTCCTTCATCAGAAGAAAGACATTGAGGTACTAGAGAGAGTGCAGAGGAGGGTGACGAAGCCAGTGAGAGGCCTGGAGCACAAGTCTTGTGAGAAGTGATTAAGGGAACTGGGGCTGTTCAGCCTGGAGAAAAGGAGGCTGAGGGGAGACCTGATCGCTGTCTGCAACTGCCTGAAAGGAGGTTGTAGCGTGGAGGGTGTTGGGCTCTTCTCCCAAGTAGCAAGTGACAGGACGAGAGGAAATGGCCTCAAGTTGCGCCAGGGGAGGTTTAGATTGGATATTAGGAAAAAATTCTTCCCAGAAGGGGTTGTCAGGCATTGGAACAGGCTGCCCAGGGAAGTGGTGGAGTCACTGTCCCTGGAGGTGTTTAAAAGATGTTTAGACAAGGTTCTTAGGGACATGGTTTAGAGCTAGAGTTAGGTTATGGTTGGACTCAGTGATCTTGAGAGACTCTTCCAACCAAAAGGATTCTGTGATTACAGACAATTCTTCATGCTACCAGAAACAGATTTAAAAGTTTTCTAGAAGTCAAAATAAGTAAAATAAAGCAAAATTATACCATAAGAAAAAAATATGTTAACCTGACAGGATGAGCTAAAAATGACAGTGAAAGAGAAACCTATCACTCCCATAGAAGCTCTGGTGTTCATGTCTTCTGTCTGGAGCCCAAGCGTGCAGGGAGGAGGGCTCACTTCTTCCTCATTGTGTTTTAGCCATACATGTACATGCAGTTGCATGCATAGGAATACCCATAGTGCCAGACTTTGCACATATGAGCTCCCACAAGCACATTATGCCTGTTTATGATATAAATTTAAGAGAACATACAGGTTTTACACAAAGATTCACAATCCTGCATTTTTACCAGAAGAATGTATCTCCATAACTATAAAATACATAATAAAATGCTTTATGAGAAAAAGCACCAAAATACCCAGACCAAAAAAGTTAACTCTAATATAGATTGTTTACAGAATCTTAGAAAGACTGAAAGATCCTTATTAGAAAATAATTATATTCAGGGTAAAAGATGCCCTTGTGGTCAAATCTTAGGGACCATTCTAATTCACGATTTCTACACAGTTAATGTGGTATTTAGTGGGGGTTTTTTAGTATGCAACACAATCTTATGTTGTTCCAAGCAGATCTTGTTTAAAGGAACATAATGAATTCAATACACTTGACAATAATTTACATTGTCAGCAAATTAACATTGAAGGCAATTACATTGTAATTTAAAAACTAGAACAGCACCCCCTAAATGCAATAATACATATCAAGCTGCATAAATTTACAGTGATGGTCACACATATGTGTGCGCACATTCAATACAGAACCAATTAGCAGTTAGTGAAAAGATACACAAAATAGAGCTAAGATCTCTCATAAACACAGAAGCAGGACTGCAAATGTACTTGCAGAAGTGTACTTCGATCTTTAAATTCCCACTTTAAAAAAATTATGATCAGTGGGACAAGGGTAAGCTTTCCTTTTAAACTGTTTGATCTACTGAAAACTAAATTCTCTGCTTTAGTATACTATTTACAAGCATTTCAAATAACCTATTGGCTCTTCAAAAGTTTAAGACAGAAAGCATGAATTTTAGGATCAAATCTTTTCCAGAAACACTGGAGTCTTGAGACTTGCAAGGACAACTCAAATCCTGTGTCTAGAGGAAAAAAAAAAAGAAACCCCACATACGTTATAGCATGATCTATAGCCACAGAGTTGCACAAGTGATACTGTAAAAACTAAATCATAGCTATTCCATTTAAGGTATTAAGAAGATTGGAAGGGTATGTGGAATAAAAGTGTCTGGTCCTTTAATGGTATCTGGTGAGTGGCCTTTTCAATCCAAAAGGTGATGTGAAAGAGGATGCCATAAACGAGAACATACAAAGACACAAACCTGAGTGTAAAAATAAGGTAGGCAGTAAAGAAAACCAAACCCGCTCAGTCACATTAATTGATAAAGGTATGTAGGAATGCTTATTTCAGTAAAATTACATACAAAAGAGAGAGAGACAAACCTGACAGGCAAGAAGCAAGCCTGGTCAGTCACACTAATTGATGGGCTAATACAGAAACCGCATTCAACCCCAGACTTCAGCACCAATAAGAGTGTGAGCTTGAAGGTCTGGAATGCTGGAGCGGGCGGTGTCAGTGAAGTTATGCAAACTCATGGACGAATGTACAAGGGAAGGGGAGGAACAAGGGAGGGATAGACAGAAAGGAGTATAAAAGGGACTGGTCCTGTGTAACACTTATATGACAGGGGGACTGATCTTTTGCTAATATGCCCATAGTATTAAATTTGTAACTGAAAATTCCAGGGCATTGTGCACCCACAAACAGGATCCATGCTAGTAATTCCTTGGTGAATCAGAACAACTGATTGAAAAAACGTTTACAGAACATTAAAAGAGAACAAAGAGAGGTGAAGTGGCTCAAGCTGCAGGGTTTGGTGACCACAATTTGTAGTTTGTGGGATTAAAGCAGGTGCTTACCAGAGTATGTACAAGACCTCCCATTTAATAGATCCTGTCCACCTGTCAAACTGATAAGAAATATTGGCTGTAGAGCAGAAGCAAATCTGAGGGAAATCAAGCTAAGACTGTGGTCTCTACAAACTGAACCTTCAAATTTGTGAAGAATCAGGTAGAAAAGGGAAATGCATAGTTGCAGAGGAAGAGCTTCAATTTACAGAGATTTAAACCTGGTGGAGCCAAACCGCAGAACTGAGTATCGCAGAGAAAAATCTGCAAACTATGGGGGAAAAAACAAAATGACTGAAGTCTATATCATCTGTTTAGTTCAACACTAATTTTATTAAATTCTAGCAAGACTATAAATTCCACTGTTATACCGTAAAGGTCCTTGGGATAATCCCTATTTTTCACACAAGTATGAGAGATCCATCAGGAGTCTCCTGTTTACAGGATGACTTCTCTAAAAATTCAGTTCAAGGCTGGATGAATTCCAACTAGTTAAAACAAATTCAGAAGAACCTGCAGCTCTGGCACTGGGCTGGAGAAGCTGCACAATACCACGCACCACCAGACTTCTTTAGAAAGTTCCATCTCACCTATTTTAATTCCAGTAGGAAATGGGGGTTATCTTGGCTGCACAGCTTTATAACTATATAAAAATCCTGTCAGACAGCACTTTCTAACTGTTATTCTGAGAAATACAGTTTGAATTCCATCAAGCTAGTCCAGTCGTGGAATGCTGTGGCATGGTTGCTACATCTGGGTAGGAATATACCCAATTGTTCATATTCTGCCACCTTGCCAAGACATTTCTCCCTAAACACACTTCAACTGGTCTAGAGTAAATAGAAAAGAATGAAAATAATTGCAGACACTCAGAAAGTTTTACCCTGCTTTCATGTCCTCCCCACATTTTGTCTTATACCAAGGAACTGAGTCCATGAGATTTAAATGAAGTTGGCATACTCTTAATTCCCAGACCTCCAAGTTCAGTTTACATGACACTAAAATGTTATCTCTGTTAAATCAGTTGGTTCATACTTAAACATCATAAAGTGGTTGGTTTTATTTTAGTTTAGATGCTTTTAATGAGTCCAGCTTTAAACAGCTACATGAAGCAATTTTATTTTTTGTCTCTTGAAAAAATTATTCTTTTTTTAGAACTACAGAACTTCAAGTCTCTTCATTGAAAAGAAATACACTTCTTCTATTGCAAAGTTCATATCTGGCTCACCATTTTTCTCAATTAGAAAAAAATTAAAGCCTTAGTAGTCAAAAACTAAGAATGACAAATCTTGAAGTGTGGCTTATTAACAAATATATTCCACTGTGTTCAAAGTGCCTAGAAAAAGAGGCAAGTACGAATGATATCAACAGCAGCAAATCAGGAAAGAGCCTACTAGCATTAACAAGATGTTCACAACCCACATGCAAGTAAGATGTGCAAGTACTACCAGTGTCCATGAAGCATGTACAAGAAAAGGGATATACATTATATATTCCTCAGTTTATTATGAAAGTATATCACAATACCTTTGGAATCACACAGAGCCTAGTATTAATTTATTTTTTTGTTTAGAGTGCTCTTGAAAAGTAGCTGAAGGTTAAATGTTATATTGACTCTCTTAAAAAAGAACATGTTTTAGACTGCCAGAAGCTGCTGGCTACTTCTGTAATCCCTGTTTCTGGATTAACTCAGTAAAATCCAGGAACTAATAAGGACAAACACCCTGTACTTGTAGAGCATTCATAGCTTTCCCTAATTTTTCAAAGCAAGCCTAGTCTGAGGAGCAGCTTTCTACTAAATTTTCTGCCTGTATGGGACACAGCAAATCTAAGTTTACTGACCCCTTTTCATATCTTAATGGAAGAAGTTGCACTAGCATGACATGTGCAATAGAGAACTCTGAAGGTGAGGAGGATCACTAGGACTCGAGAAGGAGAATGTGTTGTCATAACACCCTAGTAGTGACTGCCTGCAGTGTTGAATTCATGTCTCCAAGCATCTCCACACATGTATTGAACTGAAAACGGGGCTGAAACTGTCCAAATGGGAGGCTTCCTCAAAGAAGGAAGTCAACTTGCTCTCCATTTATCTTTATGTACATTTTAATTCATTTCTTAACAAGTCAGACTGACATGTAATAGATGAGAGAAGGGATTTATCACCCCTCAGTAACCATTGACATGGCTCGGGTCTGCTGGTTATGAAGATTTTCCCCTTGTGTAGACGAGAACTTAAAAGAATGAAAAATCTTGGTATTTTCTTCCTTTCTTCCCTCATCACCTTTCAAATCATCTCTTATTTACTTTTGATAGGGCTAGTACTTACCTGCCAAGTCTGTTCCTTAATGTTTTTTTCAAAAGTCATCCCTTCTTCCTAAACAGCACAACTTAATTTATATCTCTCCAAATGTTTCTACCTGAAAACTAAGATATTTTTGTTCAAAATTATGCCATAGGCCATAACTACAGTTACAGCTCTGTTCTACTTCCACAAATATCTTTGGGATATACCCTGATAGTTTTGTATTTTCAGTGAGGCATCACCATCATGATTCCTGGGACACAAATGCTACAACTTGCAGAGAAAAATTATGTCCAGGTTCTGATGCGTGCAGTATCTAAATAGTCAGGAAATAAGCAATGGTGCTCAGTTTTGTTCTTAGATCATGAATCATACTCTTCCATCACTCCTAAGCTCCTATTCCATCAAACTGCTATTTACTCTCTACTTAAGAAAATTCCAGCGTAGATTTTGGCAATGAATATATAAAAATAGAGATAAAATAAGACACAATCCTATATTACAATAATATTAGCTGCACAAAATTAAATAACCAATCTTTCTATACAAAATTATCAAAACACCCAAAATATCAGTGGTGGCATTTTCACACGATTGTCTTTTGCCTTGCTTCTATATTAATACTATCAAACAGCAGCAACATCCCTTTTGCTGCCTGTTTTAGAAACGCCTTTACTACTTCTCTGTAAGAAGAAAAAAAGACTATGGTCCACAACCTATTTTATATCAGAAGTTACTTCCTGAACTCTAAAATGCAGGAATCCACAAGACACCCAAAAGTCAGTCTACACTGTTTCTCTTTCCTGTTTTTTGCCTTTCACTAACTCCAGGAAAGACTTTTTGACAACAATCAGCTACAATATCCAGTCAACCATTCACCCTCTCCCTTTCAGAAGTCTGTTGAGAATATTTTCTTCTTCCTTCTCCATTTCTCACTTTCCCAGTGGAGGCACTCTGCTGAAGCACCAAAACCATTACATTGTTCAAAAGTGTAGAACAAGAGGTAAAAAGCAACAAAAATTTCAAATGCACACCAGCATACGAGCAATCAGTAGGGTTCCACAACAGCATGGTGTTACAGAAGATGCAAGATGAGCTGCTCAGGTTCTCTCAGGTTCAATCTGTCCGTGTAAGAGGGAGAAAATCTGTCCTTCTCTTTGAAGAGTTTAACAGACTGTAAGAGTTACAGCAAACAGTTTCAGGAAAAACACCCCCCAGAATCCCATCAAACACAGCAAGAAACACTTGTGTCAATAATTCAGATACTCATCATGAGTCCAGATACTGACCCAGCATGCTGAAATCAGTTAAGAGCCCAACAGCAGCAGTGTGAGTCAGGCCTAAAGATGCACTGAAACTCAGCATCACATCTCTTGCAGTAGTTGAGGTGACTGAAGAAAACATCAATACTCAAATCAATATAAACATCAATCATAAAATACTTGCAAGCAGTGCTTCCCCACAACCACATCTTTTTGACATCCCACAATTTCAAAACTGTCTTGATTGGTGCTCATTAAAAACTTTTTCATAAATGTAGACAAAACTTTCATTTCAAGAACTTCTCTGAGCACTTCACAAACTGACCTGCATTTTTGGTAGTCACACATGATGACAAGGTGAGCTACAAGATTCATTGTTTACTGGAAAAAAGAATACCTGCTATTTCATGCTTTTACCTCCGTTTTATTTTGGTGCCCTTAACTACTTTCTCTGTAAGCAGCAGAAGTCAGACAATAGCTTATCTCCTTTTGCATTTTATTTTCTGAGCTCTGTAGTATCTTTGAAGTGACACATTGAACTATGCTGCAGATCCAATGTGACTCTATGCAGCTGCATGATTAGGTTTCCTGCTTTGTTCTTTACTCCCTGCACAATTGATACCAACATGCTATTGGCTTTTTTCTTGCCAGCTGATCTCTGACCATTTTTTAATCCTGGCTTGAAACAATTTTAGAGGGGGATAAGATCTACCTTTCCTAATGGGCAAAAGCCAATACAGACCCAGTCTGCCTACAAGCAAGGTTCAAGTTCTATCATTCACTGCCTTCTCTTGTCATCTACATTTTCTTACTATGTCATTCATGAACACATTTTCATTTACTTCTTCAACATCCAGTGATGAAGCACTGAACTCCCACCTGTCTCACCTTTAGTTTTCACTACCTGAAGTAACTTGTGCCACCAGCAAGGTTTGTCCATCTTATTATAGTATTTCTCCCTTCAGATAATTTATGATGCTAACAACCACAATGGAACCACAGCAGTAAAGGTAGCTCATTATCACCACAAGACATTTCTTTCTACTCTCTCCTTTCTCTATTCTGACCAGTCACCATCTAAAAATGAAGGTTTTTTTCTTATAGTTTGAACTACACAGATTTTGTTTTTAATGGTAATGCACAGCATCACATAGATTACACTTACTGCACACTCAGTGACACCCAAATACACTGAAACATTGCAAGACACAGCACTGAAAGAATAGACAATATATTTTACCTTCACCGATTTTTAATCAAGATTATCTAACTTATCTACACTGGAGGGGACGTATTGAAAAAAAATTCTCTTTAATCCTACTGGACTTTGCAGAAGACAGGCAAAAAAAAAAAATCAGTAATTTTTCTAATCAGGAGTAGAATTTGAAGAGAAATAGCAATCAGACTTCAGCAAAATCTGGTATTAGAAATTTGTCTTCATTAGTATCTGTGCTCAGAGGAGCTTTGTAAATGCTTTGCTATCCTTGCAGAAAGGTCTACAAGTGGCCTAAAGAGTATAATTCCTTTACAAAGTCAATCAGCCACACAAACTACTGTACTTCAATTCAGAAATGTGCAGAGCATGAACAGATAAACAATTACACCACTGAAAAACACACCTATATTGATTGCACTTTGATATAGAATTTAAATACGCCTATAACTGAGAATCCCTGCTCTACTTCTGCCTTATTAACCACTTAATATAACTTGGCTACACAAGAGTATCTCATGTCCACAACTGAACCAGTGGCTCATGCTTTCTTCCAAATACCATGGTCCTTCCATCCCAAACTACCACGCTCTCACCTGCCAACCCAAGGAAACACAGCGGTGTCCAGTGACTTCAGTGACCTTGGAGTATGAGTGAAAGAATAGCACTCAAACCCTCTTAACTCACTATACAGTTTAGCTTGTGAGAAGAAGCTTTAACTTTTTAATCAATACTAACTTGTTTTAACACTTAAATACCTTTTCCTATGAGTGACATGTAAAGTGATTCTGTTACTTAATATTTTGTGTTATCCATACTATTCTGAAGTCAACTTCAACAGCGAGTGAAAAGGGTTGCAGAAGCGTGGAGCTTTAACTCTTTGGCAAAGATTAATAGCTCTCCAGTTATAATTATTGTCAACTTTATTCCTCCTTATGTTCAACGAAACAAGAATTGGAAAAAAAAAAAGGAACTCAATTCAGGATCCACATGATAGGTTTGAAAAAACAAAATCTATATTTTTAGATGAAAATATTTTCCACGCTATTTTCCTATATACAAGAGTGTGCATGTATGTATTTATTTACACACAGTTGTTTATAGTAAACATGTAATATCTGCAAGAATGAAACCATTATGGACAGTATTTCAGTAGATGAGACACTAACCTTATCTGATAACAACTTCAAAACCCCTTGTATCAAAAAGGTCACACGGTACAACAGAATACATCCCTTCAGTACAGGTAGTCTGAATATCGAAAGTCTTGTGCCTTGGTACCAAATACTATAAGACAATGTACTCCTCACACAGTAGGCTACCTGCCTAATTACTCTCACACAGATGCTTGAGTTAAGGCTAACAAAATAAAAAGGAGGAAGTGACTTATGATTCCTCCATACTCCAGGCCACACTTACTTAACAAAACAGAGGGAGGAACTATTGGAGTGCCCTTGAATAGTGTTTTTCCACAGGCATCCCCTCCAATAACCCTGATTTTAGATATTGTTCACAAACTACTACATTGCACAGCTGCCCCGGTGTCTTCAAGGTCTGCATTCACAACCTCTGATACAGCTCCCAGACTTCTGGTGTCTCACATGGATATATTCCTGTCTGTTCCTCGAACTCCTGCTTAAATGAACCATAAAAGCCATTAAGGGCTTCCCCCACTCCCCTTCTCCTCAACAACACCTCCCCTTGCACTGGAAGGATGAATACTGGTATTCAAAAATTAGAAACTGCATTCACTGGCTGACATTAAAGTAAAACAGTAGAAACTGATGGAGTAACAACTTTAGAGAAAAACAAACAAACAAAGGACATGAAATGCATCCGACTAATTTTTTTTTTATTTTCCCCACCCACAGACACACTCACAGTCATCACCTCACCAACATTTCTACTGCATGATGGGAGGGAAAAGCAAACAACAACAAACAAAAAACCCCACAAACCCAAACCAACCCAAACCGAAAAACAAAACCAAACCAACCAAATAAACACCAACCAAACAATAACCCAGGGAAAATGTAGTGTAACTTCACATGTAGCTTTGGTAACAGTTAAGCCAACAATGCATTGGAAATAGGAATATCTTTCAAAGCAACTAATAATTTACCTTCCGAGTCAGGTCAAGTGCAACTAGTCTTCATCATTTTCAGTCCTCTAAATATGCTGAAGAAGACAGGGAAAATGTTTTCCAAGAGTAACATGCACTAAGAGAATCCACTCACCAACATGCTGTCAATGCAAATGATAGCTACTGCATATGTAAAAAAACTGTATGTTTCATAATATTACCTTTTTATTCAACTGCAACTGCTCTGTGGGATTCTAAGAGAGCATGTTTTTTCTGGCAAGCCCTTCTTGTCCCATGAAAGGCTTCTCTAAGGTATAACTTACAGAAAGGAAAAATTAGGAATGACTGCTCTGAAGTCAACTGAACCACATAGTTGTAAAACCAGAGCTGAAACTAAGGAATCTCACAGAGGAATGCAATGTAAGCAAAGCTGGTTTAGCACAACTTTATGGCATTCCTTGTGTTCTTTGCAATACAGTTAAAAACTACTTTTCCCAGGATAGTGAAGAAAAGAGGATTCCATTTATGGACTTGTCTCTCTCAAAGCTCTTAAGTTGTACTTCTAAATACTATATAACTAATACAACTATAGGTATTAGGAAACTGGATAATGGCCATTCTTTCATGGCTGAAGAAAATTGCAATATGTTCTTAAAAAGCTTTAAGAGACATTCACTTTGCTAAACTTCTGCGTGCCTTTGCATTTTTAATAATAAAAAAATTAAGATGCTCACTAAAAAGACTGCTCAAGTCCATTTATAAACAGGCTTACAATCCAAAAGGAAATGTTTCAAAAAGGAAAAAACAAACCACATTTACTCCAGAGTCCTAAAATAATCCAGTTCTGTAATGACTCAGAAAACTTACCTGTCAAAGCCACCTGTGTAAGAGTGATTTCCAGATGCTGTAAGCCTTCAGAACTCATTACATATGTTGCAGTGACAATTCAGAATACTCAGCTTCTACCTGAGGTACCTGTGCCACAATACCTCATTGACAGTCAAATCAAGAGCAATCAGCCATGCCTGGATCTATTTTACAACCCTCATTCTACAGTATGTTCATACATTTCTTTCTCCATCATCCCTACAAACCTATAACTGAAATGGATCTGTTTGAAAGCCTAACATTTGAAAGGATACTCTTGCCATACACCACAGCAGAATAGTAACTGGTTTTGGAATTTTGGCAACACAAGATACTGAAAGTACATTAAAAACAGTACTGAATGCTAGAAATCAGCATTTTCCAAGTACTCTTCAATTAACTATATATATCTGCAGCACTTGGTTTGTTGCCGTTGTCTTGAGAGCTACTGATAAAGACCTGCCACAGAAGTTCATGGGCATGAAGTCTATTCATTAGCTGTAACATGCAGCTTCTTTCAAAATCTCTTGCTGAACTAAGTTATTACTTTCTTAGATATGTTGAAAGTGAATTTTGTACAAGCTCCTTCACCCTCATACTCCATGCTACTCTCCTACTTGTCATCAAGAAGAGTCCCCTCTGAACTGCCCAATTTCAGTTTTCATTCAGAGACCGAGCTGAAGTGATATCCTCTTTAATAGTAGCTCTCAGCAAAATCTCTCTAAAATGTAAGAATCTCATCTTTGCAATATACCCTTTGTTATGATCACCTGCAATATTTAGTCAAGCTCATTGCTAGCTAATCAGTTAGTGGGTACTATAATTAGCACAAATGCTGTAAAAAACTCAAGATATTACACAGAGGATTATCATCTGTTTAGCCTTAAGCATCCATCTCAGAAACATTTTTGCCAAAATTGCATCTATTCATGGCAGGGGGATGAGAGGGAAGAAGTTATGCTTTCTTCTATGTTTAAAATATCCCTCACCTCACCAGTGAGTTATCTACTTTTTCCTATTTGTAGGCATCTTAAGCAGAAAAGAACATAATGTGTTTATATAGAAAAGCAACCACAGCAAGTAAGGCATTTGTGGGAAGCAAGCTTGATACCGGGAAGAGAAAAACTCATTCTTACAAGTACTTAATGTGAATTTTGGATTGCCACCCCCTCCATGCTTTTTGTACATCACTAATACTCTGGTATATCCTTAGCTACACAGCACCAGAACAAAGAGTGCTGACAGGAAAGACAAGGAAACTTCCCAAAATGATGTTGCCATGCATCAACCTTAAATCTGATGATTACCCTAAATTTATTTTTACCTTGATTCAGCTTCTGACTGCAACAGCACAACCAGAAGGCAGCTGCTACAGAAAATCATTGTGACTACCATCAGTGGCTAATTATTTCTGGTGTCAGCTTGAGTTTTCATGGATTTACAATCAAAGGGGCATGAAGCTGCAAGAGGACCCCACATTGTTTGAGGAGAAAGGAGTAACGTGTTCCTGAAAACTTCCACCAACAATAACGAGATCCTCCTCCCAACATTTCTCCTGCAAGTACTAATGTGTGTGATTTGGAAACATCAAGTGAAATAGAGGATTCAGAAGTATGTAGCCAGAAATACTAAAAAACTCACAGTCCAAGTCTCTCAGGAACACTAGAAGATGCTAACTTGCCATGTTCTTTATTGTCCAGCCACTCTTTATAGAGAACACAGACAACCAATACAACTGCTCTGGGTTCCCCCCACTTCAGTCTTGCCTTTCCCTTCATATTAATCCTTCATTGCAGAAAACCTTTCTTATAGTTTTCTTGAAATAAATACCTCCTGATAATGGAGAAACATAAAAGGAATTAAATTGTCTAAAAATGTCAAGATAATGTTTTGGCTTTAAAGACATTGCCAGCTAATAATAGTTTAAAATAACTCATCAACACATACATTCCAATCTCTCTGCAGCTGTGCATCAGGAATTAAAAGTCAACAAGACGGTTCTTCGATAATTCATAGCTAAGAATAAAAGTGTGAGGGAACATAAGAACCCATCAACCACACTATTTTCTGTGGTTAGCCAACATGTCATTTAAAAACATGGCAGAGAACAGCCAGCTATTAATGCAAGAAAATTTCCCATTGCTACATGGTATTAAGTATACCAACCAAGGGAGCCAGTCTTTGAAACCTCCATGTCTGATCCGGTTAAGATCAGTATTTCATTTCTGAGTTACAGCTGAAAACAGAATACTTATTCATACTGATTCTGCCTGTTAATGCCATTTGAGACGAAGTACTAATATTTCCAAAAACCTGAAGTTTAGTTTCATGCCACATAAAAAAATAAAAATAAGAGTTATACAGAGCCTGTTGCCAGGCAAATTCAAGTTCTGCTACTTATTACCTTTACTATGATGAAAGTCTAAGGCATGCTTTAATTGTGTGAATATTAGTAGTTTAGCACAGTTTTTAATAAATTATTCTATAGCTTTACTGCAATCATATTTTTCAGGAGGGAAGATTTTTTTTTTTTCTGGAAGAATCTGATCTAGACTTGCTTTTATCCTGCTCACAGCTGTTAGATTTCTGAATTTGGGAAACAAGCAACTGTGCAGCTTTCTATGAAAACATATATTTCCTTTTCAATAAAAAAATATCAAAAATAAATAAATCTGTGCAGAGTAAAATAGTATTTTGCCCGCAATGACAGGAGCAGCTCCAGAGAAATAACATTTTATATATAAAAAGTAAAGGAATATGGAGAAACACCGTGAATAAGTCGTATTTCTAACTTCATATTCTGGCATTCGGCTTCTGAGATATGTAAGAAAAAGCCTTACCAATGCCTTTAGTGGGACTGAATGAGGAAGCAGATGCTGAGCTACACACAGCACTCATTGTTAAATTGGAACTGCACAGGGTGCATTTCTTCCAGGGATTTTTCCATTTCAAAAAAAGAAAAAAAAACCTAACTTTTTTGTTCTAAAATATATATACATATACATATATATATATATATATATAAAAAAATCAGGAGGAGACAGAAGGTTTCATCCCTTACTTTAAAAATAATTAACAGAAATAGTTCAGAACACAGCTCCCAAGAATCAAATACCTAAGAAAACTAGAACTGACTACATTCATTCCAGTTTGCTCAGTGCATGCCTACTCAAACATCTATTGCTTAGTGAAATAAAACAGTAAATACACAAAAATGAATAGAGAATAGAGGAGCATAAGACCAAATTATAAACACTTAACATAGTGTCTAACTAATGAATCTAAGGCAGGATTTTAGCTCGAGGATTTCTGAGACTCTCTGGAATTCAGAACTTCGAAATATTTTTGTGGAACATCTTTTGTTCCTCTACTTAGGTTGTTATAATTCCTTAAAAAGTAATAATGAACAGGAATCTCAGTTACATTTGAAAATAAATTATTACACATCTCTAAATTTGTAAAGATGGAAGAGAAGCCACACTCACTTTTCCCTGTGTGGCTATGAAGCTGCTTGTAAAGTGACAATCCTTCTAAATAGTATTCAGATATTAGAGATGAGACCCTTAAACGTCACAAAAACATTTCCGTGAAGACTATGTGACCACACATGCAGAAAGAGAACTCCATGTTCTGCGACGCACGCTGGTCACACCGCGGCACAGCGTTGCCCAGCTAGAACCTGCACAGCTCCTTCGCTCTTGCTTAACACTAAGTATCAGACAGACATCTCATTGCAGCTCCAGAGTAGGTCAGTTCCTCAAAATTAAGCTTTCTATTTTGCATCCTTCTTTTGTTAACATAACCCATCTTACTATAGCAAGGACAGTATTGTAAGCCCCAGATTCTACAAAAGGAAGAAACAAATCATCTTGCTGACGTGCCTGACTGCAGTAGTGCAAAGCTTATGAGGATAGGAGTAAATTAATCATGCAGAGATCCATGCTGTCATGGCTAGAAGCTTTTGGTACCTGAGGTGGCTCAATTATAACTAGTTAGAGCATCTCACTACTACACTCTGCTCTGACATGCAAATGTGCCAAGACACAGCAAAGAGGTTTCACATACAGTAAGGGATCATAAAAAGTTTCAAAGACATGAAGCTACTCAAATCAACAGGAAACCTTAGAACTGACCTGAGAGAAATCAAATCTCCCAGTAACACAAAACGATCTTCAATGTAAGACATTTTGTGCACCTAAGCCAGTTGCTGGTCTCCAGAGCAATCACAATTTTTTACAGGCATGAGTACACACCTATCACGTTCTTTTCCTTCCTTCATCTACTTATAAAACAACCATATGCTTCTCCTGTAAGAACTTCAATGAAAGGAGCACACTGCAAAGTGGCACAAAGGGAAGAAAGGAGAGGCATGCTGACTGTTAGAGATTAACAAGCTGTCAAAGACTTTACATCTAAACCACCCTCAAACTGAAATCCTCACTATTTCAAGAAAACAATGGCTTTTGAGAAAAGTGTTTAATATGGCCTGTCCCTCACACTATTGATCACCAAATTCTGCTTTTTGTGAGGCTACTTGTTTTTGCCCTTAACTGTGGATTTAAGCATTTTCCAATTTAAATTTGATAAGAGAGTAATCTGTGGTATCTCATTTAACTAAAAAGTTATTCTGATGTCTGTTTTCTTACAGGATAATCTTACAGCTTGGTATCCATACTCAAATTCATTTCCATAAAGGCATCAGAAATGCTTAATTTAAACAAAACAACAAAACACAACTATTCAAAAGCAACTTGTAAATTTAATGAGGCTGTATAAAGACAGTGTGGTCAGTGAAGTGAGATGAAAGCAACTACCAAGTCTGGTTGAGAAGGTCATTCTGTATGTAAAAACAAAACGAGTGTCAAATACTAAGCATAGTACTTAGTGGCAACTTGGAAAGTACAGGAATTATGTCAGTACAGGAATGATATCTAGCAGGGGTGTAATGAGGTGGGAAGGAAAGCGAGGACAAATTTGGAAAAAAAAAAAAGATTATACTAATATTAGTGGGCAACATGACATCATAACTCTTGCTGCCTAATCCTTTCTGGAAATCATAGAATTCTTCAGGTTGGAAGGGACCTTTGAACATATAAGTCCAACCTCCCTGCCATAGGCAGAGACATCTTCTACCAGATCAGGTTGCTCAAAGCCCCATCTGGCCTGACCGTAAACACTTCCAGTGATGTGGTATCCACATATTCTCTGCTCAGCCTGTTCCAGTGTCTCACCATCCTCATGATAAAAAAGTTTCTTCCTTATGTCCAATTTAAAACTACCCTTTCAGTTTAAAGCTATTGCCCCTTGTCCTGTCACTACAGGCCTTGGTAAACAGTGTATATCAATCCTTCTCATTAGCCCCCTTTATATATTGAAAGGCCACAATAAGGTCTCCCAGGAGCTCTCTCTTCTCCAGGTTAAACCACCCCAACTGTCTCAACCTTTCTTCAGAGAGGAGCTCCAGCCCTCTGACCATTTTTGTGGCCCTCCTCTGAACCTGCTCCAACCATCTTTTCTTGTACTAGGGACCCCAGAAATGGTTGTAGCACTCCAGGTGAGGTCTGACTGTGTTTAGGTAGCTAATAGAGTTAGTTACATGTTTGCTGTCTGCACACCCTCCTAACACACTCAGAATCTCTGAGTATTTTCCACTTCAATTCCCACAGTGTAACAAATGGATAGCAACCAAGACTCCCAGGCAGAAATTCTCTCTCACCCAACCTTACAAAGGTACTATTTCAGCCAACTTCCAGGGTTTCTTATGAAGAATGAAAGATAATTATGCTTATTAACAACTTGTGAGTTAAAGCTTTCATTACATTTAAGGAAAATTGTTATAAATTAGTTCTGCATTAATTTACGAGTATGGTACTTAAGTTTGCTGGTTTTAATACAAAGTATTATTTCTCTCCCTTGAAAGCACAGCAAAAATACCTCTGTACATTCTCCAGCTGCATCAGTCCAACATACTCCATCGATGAATGCTCTGTAATTCGCTTGTGACAGGCCATATAAAAGAAATGAGTTATAAAAGAATTGCTCTCTGTGATTATGAGTACCAGGTATTTAAAATATTTCATTGGAAAAGCTTATCTTACTCCATTGGCAGAGATGATGGAACGTGACATCCAAAAATAGCCAGAGATTTAAATTTGTGCCAAATTACATGGACAAATCAATTCCAAAGACTCCAAGTAAATCAGCAGTGCAATCAACTCATCCAAATGACTTTGTAACAAATACAGTTTTGATACAGCAAGATTCCCTGGTACTGAGCATTGGCTGGTTTCAATTAAATTTTGAGTATCAGCCAGCTTGGATATAACACTTCTGTAGCAAAAATGACACAGTGTTTTGGAGGACCCCCTCCCTCCACTAAGATGTCTTGCTGGAGAAGATTATCCCTCACAGAAACCTATGGACTTCAGACCAGGTCCACGAAACAAGAATCTGTCTCAAAACCTGTAGGAGAATCACATATAGAATCTTTCCTATATATTTCAACATTCATGGATAACAGTTCTGCAAAGCATTAAAGTTTCAGTATTTTATGTCTAGAGCCGCGACGAAGATTAGTAGCCTCTTCTCACAGCAACACAGGTCTCAAAATTGCTTTTACATACTGCCCTATCATTTTAACTACTCAAATCCAATTTAGAGTCCACTACTACTTTTACTTTCTTATATCTCTTTTTTTTTTCAGGTTTACTATTCCTTCAGAGCCCTATTTCAGTATATTCGAAGTTCAAATGCTGTAATTCTTGGGATGTCTTTGCTTTATTTCTCTTTCCTCTTCAGTATCCTTTGTAATAGGCTTTTTACCATCTTGTCTTGAAGACAAACAAAAATCCATGCTAGCGTGGTTATACTTTTCAGCTCATCAGAAGTGATTATTCATCCTTGCCCAGATTGTAAAAATCAGGAAGGCAATGATTGGTTTGTTGGATAGGAAAAATTAAGTTATAGGGCTAACACATAAACTTCAGACTTGTACCAGTGAATAAAGTTATACTGAAACTATCTCAAAGCACATGTCCATTAATGTTTTACATCTAAAAAACTGCAGAAGTTTTTATGGATATCAAGGATAGAGCTTTAAGGGTGAGGCAAAGGAAGTGTTATTGCTTCATGTAGTTTCCTTTATAGACCCTGTAAGAGTCTTTCTCCCCAAAGCAAACCTAAGCAAGAAATGCTGACAATTCCCCCAACCTTGATTTAACTTTGTGTGGAAGCCCCTAATACTAGCACTGAAGATGGCACAACATGTGCATTGTTCTCCCACAACAAACTCAACTTCACTATAGACACTGCAGCTTTTAATAGGTACCTCTCTGCTGTTTCAGTAACTACATTTCAGTGCTAAGCTCTAAAGCCTCTGAGTACTGCTCAAATACCAACTGTTAACAGTGGTCCTACAAGGACTTGCAGCTCTTTGGCTGCTTTTTTCCCCCCTGGCCCACTGAAATCACAGAATGGCTGGGGTTGGAAGGGACCTCTAGAGATCATCTAGTCCAACCCATCTGCTAAAGATGTTCACCTAGAGTAGATTGCACAGGAATGTGTCCAGGTGGGTTTTGAATGTCTCCAGAGAAGGAGACTCCACAGCCTCTCTGGGCAGCCTGTTCTAGTGCTCCGTCACCCTCAAAGTAAAGAAGTTCCTCCTCATATTCAGAAGGAACCTCCCGTGCTTCAGTCTGTGCCCATTGCCCCTCATCTTATCATTGGGCACCACTGAAAGGAGTCTGGTCCCATCCTCTTGACATCCACCCTTGAGATATTTATAACCATTGATGAGATCCCCTCTCAGCCTTCTCTTCTCCAGGCTGAACAGACCCAGCTGGAGCTTTTGTAAACTAAATAGTCATGTCTAAATTTGCCAGAAACACACACACAATCTAAATCTATTTCCTTATTAACTGGTCACTGCAGTAACTGAAATAAGTGCAAAAGGCAATGGCATGTGTATACAAGCAGCAAATTAGTACTTAATCTTGGGTTTGTATTGGAACTATTTTAGGTTACAACTGCTTTAAAACTTTTTCTATTATTTAGAAGATTCTAGAAGTACTTTAAAAAAAGAAAAATAACATTGGGACAATATGTTTTTTTTGTATTTGCCATGGTGAAATTTGTAATACTGTCAAATTTTCCAGCACCACCAGGGTATCTTAAATTACTAAAGGACTAGTTAGCACTTATTCTCACATGGTGTGGATGAGTTATTAAACACAACTTGCACAACACAAGATATATTATCCTATTTATTAAGAATAGCAGAATGCAAAAAAAAAAATCTGAAAAAGAGTATTTGCAACAAATACCCACAAATTAATCCAGTTAATAATGTATTTTTTATATATCATATAAAAAAATGCCGAAGTTCACTATAAGTATTTAAAAGTCAACTAGTAAATCAGTTGGAAAAGCATAATTCCGTGCATTGAAGTGATCACTGTAATACTCTTATAACCACTTGATAAACAGTGCTTATTATCCCAAAGACACTATTCTTCTCTAATGTAGCAATCTTATAAATAATGCCAAGACCTCTGACACTAAAGAAGAGTTTCATATTAACAGGAATCTAAATGAGGGCAAAAATACATTATATGCAGAACAGTAATTGGGAGCTATAGGTAGCTTGGGAAGGATTTGAATTTTTAACAAGTGGACTAGATCTTCAAACAAGATCTTCACTGAAGCAAAGTCATTTACCCAGCTCTTAAAAACCAACCAAACAAAATACAAACAAACAAAAAACCCCACAAAACCAAAAAATACCCACCAAATACAAAAAGTACCAGCCAACCAACTTCTGTGTTGCTATCACCCAGTGGTGGGCAGAAAACAGCATTTTCAGTGTGATTGACTAGCTTATACTTTCAGAAGTGTTCAGCTTTGTAGCTGCAAGTTCCACAAGTGGACTCTGATGAAGTCACTAGATGCTGTTTTATGGCATTAGGAAGTTTGCTTACCTCACTGCATTTTAGATTCTCTTTTAAAGGAATTCAAAATGTAATTAAAGAGAGCCACTCGTAAAGAAGACATGCTTAACACTACTTGAATTCTACCTGTTGCATTACTGATTTCTGAATGTTACCAAACCGTTAAGCAAATACAGTAATTATAAAGTTAAAAGAAAGTATGAGTGTGGAGCTGCTGTTTAACCTGAAGTGTTTCTTCATGAGCCTTATTGTGTATAACATCTGCATCATCTATAAGGCTAGTGCAAGCGGTAAAGGACTTCAGTCACAGCTTCTCACCCTAAAGAAATGGAACACAACAATCAAGTATGTCATTCTGTATAATATAAAAGCATGTTTGACACCACAGAATATTCCATCTGTATCCACAAAGAGAAGTGCATGAAAGTGTCTACCACAGAATGCGAGATATTCAGGAATCAAAGGAATATTTGAAGACTCAAACATAGAAAAGAAGTATACAGAAGGTGGACAAAGGGACAAGTACCCTGAAAGGGTCTGTGCATACAGAGATGCAATTAGAAATGCCAAAGCCCGCCTGAAGCTGAATCAAGTGAGGAATGTCAAATACAAACAGGGCTTCTAGTAGTACCTAAGTCTTCCTGGACTTCAGTAATGCCTTTGACACTGTCTCCCACAAGATCCCATAGACGAGCTGTTGATATACTGGTTGGATGAGCAGACAGTGAGTGGAAAGACAGCTGGCTGAATGCCTGGACCCAGAGGATAGTGATCAGTGATACAAAATCTAGCTAGAGGCCAGAAACCAGCAACGTACCCTGGGGTCAATACTGGGTCCAGTCCTATTTAATATCTTTATTAATGATCTGGATGATAAGGCAGAGTGCACCCTCAGTGAATTTACTGATGACACCAAACCGCGAGTAGTGGCCAACATGTCAGAGGGTCAGGTCATGCTGCCGTCCACAGGGACCTTGACAGGGTGGAGAAGTGGGCTGACAGGAACGTCAAAGTTAAACAAGAAGTGCAGAGTCCTGCAGCTGGGGAAAAACAATCCCATGCACCAGCAAATGCTGGGAATAGTCATCCAGAAAGCACCTTAGGAGAAAAAGACCTGGCGTCCTGGTGGACACCAAGCCAAATGCAAGCCAACAAGGTGCCCTTACCACAAAGGTGGTTAAGGGTATCTTGGGCTGCATTAGGTAAAGCATTGCCAGCAGGCCAAGGGAGATGATACTCCCCCTCTATACAGCACTGGTGGGGCCACACCTGGAACACTGCATCCAGGTCTGGGCTCCTCAGTGCAAGAGGAATAGAGAGCTACTTCAGACAGTCAAATAAACAGCCACTAAAACAATTAAGGGACATGAGCATCTTTCATACAAGGAAAGGCTGAGAGAGCTGTGACTTTTAAGCCTAAAAAAGGCTTGTGGAGCATCTTATTAATGTGTATGAATACCTGAACGGAAGGTGCAAGGAAGACGGGGTCAGGCTCTTTTCAGTGGTGGGCAGTAACAAGACCAGAGGCAATGTGCATAAACTGGAACACAGAAGGTGCTGTCTGAACATCAGAAAACACTTCTACTGTAAGGGTGACTAAGCACTAGTATAGGTTGAGGAGTCTCCACCCTTGGTGATACTCAAAAGCCATCTGGACAGAGTCCTGGGCAACCAGCTCTAGATGACTCTGCTTGAACAGAGGGGCTGAACACTATGACCTTCGGAGATCCTATCCAAACTCATCCATCCACAAGAAAGAAAAACCCGCACAGATACTCAGTACAGCCACACCCTTAACATCAAATTTTCAAAAGCTACGAAAAAACACAGCAAGATGCTGGTCTTTCTACACACATCATCCTGCTACATTACCTTCTCCTAGCTCAGTTCAGTCTTGTTCAGTAGACTGCCTACCAAGAAACAGTAATATATCATTTTTATCATACATTAAACACTCAAAGCCAGACCTATGAGGATAAAGAAAAAAGGCTTCTATAGCTTCAGAAAAAAATATTTGACATTGCAGCCTGTATGTACAGAAAGCTCTTTTATAAGAGATGAGAACCGCTCTTATTAGGCTGCCTCTCCATGCTAGAAAAAGCATCACGGTTAAGCATGCACAGAATGATGATAATTACACTGAAGTACCTCACATTTAGTGACATCTTATTCCTTTCAGTAGGAAAGGAAGATTAGACAGCAAGGCACAGATCTTAAGCCACTGGCTCTTCAAAACAGGCTCTCTGGAATATATTGTTCTTCTACAGATCAAAAGAAATACTTTTCTAACCACTTAGCTCTTTTAAATTTATAGTTGCTGACACTCAGTAGGATCACAAAGTTCACCATGCATAATGGTGATGCATGCATCTAATACAAAGATTAGAAAAAATGGATTTTCAAGAACATTTGACCAAGGGTGATGAGAACCCTTTTGTCATGTAGTCCCTAAAATTACTTTCTTATACATTGAGATTTACGGCAGATAAATTGAAAACATGTAAATACAATACAGATTCTGTACAGTGTACACTATAGCATCATTTCCAGAGGTCAAAGTTGAAGAACCACAGCCACCCCTTCTGTATCAAGGATTCTTTTTATTCTAGTTGCCACAGCTAAGCAATGTCTAAGATCACTTATAAAGAAAAAGCCAGTTTTAAGCTTCAGAGTTTTTCTCCCCGGGTCCATTTATCTGCCAGTGAGCTAGCCATTAAATTAATGACTCAACAGAAGTGATATTCTACACGAATTATCCTCAGTCACTTTTTCTGTAAGTCCAAGTCAGTACCAAAGCTGCATTCCTCTATAGGCCCATATTTTGGAATACAAACAGCTGCTTTAGCTTATTTCTCCCCATTTTGAACAATCACCTGCTCTATTCTGGAATCTGATTTCCCATCCTGATTCTGTTCTCTGCTCCAGACACTCTGAATTATATTAGTGCTCTCCCTTTAGCAGCTGCCTTATCATGTATAAATCTGCCTTGGGAGATCAGAGGCAGGGAGAAATCTTGCATCAAAGACAGCCAGCACTGGCTAAACCAGTAGCATATGCCAAGTAAAATACTTTCCTTAGATTAAATAAGGTAGAACAGGTATGAAACATACATTTAACAGATCTGATTTTTTACAATATAGCTACAAAAAATGAACACGAAATATTAAAGCAGCTCACCAACCCACTAATGAATTCTCTCTCCTTCTTACCCCATTCCAATTACTCTTTCTGAGAGGCAGACAGGGAAAATCCCACTCCTACCTCCCAAGAGGTGTTTGGTTATATTTGCAATGGTCAAAAGAGTTCATGTTCGGTCTCAAAACAAAGAAAATGGAAAGGAAAAGAAAACTAAGGGAGGAGAACAACAACAAAATAATATTTTCTCACTTTTAATTTGAGAACTCGAGGGTTTAAATACCCACACAAGGCTCAGATGCAATTCATCCCTTCACCTGGGAGCTAAACTCACCTCTAAGGATAGCTAGAAGGTTGTTCTAACTCAAAGGCTATGGGATATGTTAGTCTTAAGTGCAATCTCACTTCCGCTAAAACTATTCCATTTCTCACAATTTACTGCTTACTGGAGGAGGATCCAGTATGTGAACTATTGCCCTATACAAAAGCCCACTAAGAACATTTATCTTGCTCTTTGTGTCATTGCTAAAACATTTTATAGGAACAGAAGGAACTCAACAGGAGATAGCAGACACGGCCGCCAGCAGAGGGGTCTTGCAAGCTCCCTCTTTGTGGTAGATGTAACCTGCAGACAGCAAAACCTCTGCCTTCAATCTGAATCTGTGTTATTGTTCTTAGAGGTGGGCCATTTGATAGTTCACATCACATGTTGGAAGGGTTCTTGTTATCCCAGCTCTTTGTAAAGCTCTCTTTCTTGTATCTATATCAGCAAAGAGCTTGACTTTAAAACACATTTTTCTGTTAACACGTGCTATGCAGTAGCATAAGGTGGAAGTTTTGATGCTGATGAGAAAACCTTTCGAGAAAAGTCTTAAGTACTTGCATGATTCTTCTACAGGGAATATAATGACCTTTGCATTTAAGCAGATTAAAAATGTTTTTCTCATCCATCATTCATGTCATCCCACTATGAACAGAAATAAGATTGATAAAAATACTCTAAATATATGTATTTTATATCATATGGTGTCAGCTATACCCAGAGTGATTCTTATTGATGCTGTACAGATGAAGATTATTACCAGGTGACATACACAATTTTATGTTGCTCTTCATGAGTTAGAGATCGCAATACGCTGTTCTCAAACCCATGGCTCATTCAGAGTGCAAATGAGTTTTATCTTACTTGTTTATACTTGAAAATTCAAAAGTTGCTTCTACTTGCATTTAAGCCATGAGAGAAGTCCCATATAGTTGATCATGTCTCAGATGAGATGATGCTTTAGATACTTTCTGGACTGTCCCTTTTTAGAGGTTTTATGCATAAAGAGAGCTCTTAAACAGAAAACTAAGGAAAATTATACCTAACTAAAAGAATTAACTATAAACCCTATAACAAAAGCAAAAAATATCTACTTATTAGCCTTATTTAGCCAATTGAAGCAGACTAATCCAAAAGTGTCAATCATCATATGCTATCAACACATTATCAGCTACTTAATTTTACCCAAGCACTACCACTGCCAACAGATGTACCCTGTAATCTTGAGTATCAGTAACAGTACCAGGAGACCTGCTACAGTGTAGAAACTCTTTCAGGCAGGAACTATGTGGCATCTCTTGTTTATGCAGTGCTCAGCATACACAGTACACATTCCCCACTGTCCACAGTCAAATAAAATTATAATAAAATGATGTAATCACATTCAAGTTTTGCTCCACATTTAAGAAAACCTCTATGTGCTTATCACCTTTTTAACTGTCAATGAAATATCATCTTCTCTCCCTGCTTTTGCTACAATATCATCATCTAACTTGCAGACCCATACAACTCAGTGTCAAATATATGTCAACAGAGTAAAGCCTTAACTGATCACTTACACTCAAGGTTTAGGGTTTTCAACACGTGCACACACTGAAAAACTGCATCTGGACAACAAATACAATCACCTTGCCAAACATCAAGCAGAAAATCGTAATAATTTAGTGGAGAACATCCAGTACTAATGATTCAAATACATGTAGCTGATTTCAGGAAATGCATCATAACTAACCTATAAATTTCTCTAACTGGAAACCTCTCTCGCTGCCCACACTCAAGGGGAAAAAAAGAAAAATTAAGACACATCCTGCAGCATTCTGGTCGAACATCCCAAATAAGGCAATCATTAATTGAATTTTTGGCACCGACATCTCTCAATTATATCAACACAACCCACAGATCAGCAATATATATAAACATATACACACATACACACAACAGAACAAAGACAGTATTTCTAGGGGAAAAAAGCTATTTATTGTTTTATTTCCTTAAAAAAATTAGGAAATTGTTTAAATACTAAAGATAGCTTGAAAGGATGTAGTAGTAAGGCTATTTAGCAAGACTCAGTAATTTCATATTTGGTATGCTACAATACAAGAAAATTCCTAAAACCAAACAAAAATAGTATTTCCCAGTGTATTACCAAGTGACTATATACTAAACTCAGTACCAGTCATTCTTAGTTTTGTGAAAAAATGAGGGTTGGACTGTATGTGTCTGATACTAAAAGCTTGTTTTATTGTATCGCTAAGGTCCTGGTTCAGAGCTATTAATTAGTTAAAAATCAACCAGTTCAAATGAGGATAATTCAGACTTGACTCTAGCTCTTTCGTTGACTCTTGCCAGACCCCACCTACCTACACACATGCCTACAGACCAGTATAATTGACCCAGCTTGTAACCATGTCCCCTAATTCAAAGGACATTTGCCTCAGTGAAGCTCTGTCCTCTAAGTTACTCTTCAGAGCACTCTATTTCATGCTCCGCAATCACAAGGACAAGAATCTTTATTAAAAAAATTGACTAATAACTCATGAGCCCATGAGACTGGGGCACAGCCAGAGATCTGTAATATGGGTTAACATCTGACCAAACTGTGAAAATAATTGCTACTTTTCCTGTACAGTAGCTTGATCCCTTCCCCATGTGACCTGGAATATGTGCCGCTAGTGACAGACTTCTCCAAGACTACTGTGGTATTTCAGCTCTGCCATATCCTTAACAAAAATCCAATAGCTTTATATAATTATTTTTCCCAATCTTATCTGTTATTACAACATGAATTCTGACAAAGAAAATAGTCCCTAAAGCATACACATATTTAAAAACTGACACCCCCACCACAAGAAGTTAGGTCCGATTATTTCTTTGAGCAACTATGAAATACTGGTGGCACCACAATCCATCTTTGGCTACTGGCAGGAATTTTCACCTATGGCTGCATAGACAAAGAACAGCAATCCGCACCAAACAGGAACCAAAGCAGGGCATTTAGCAATTAATTTCCTATTTGCCATATGTCAGTGAATTAATTGCATGGGAAATCCTGACATAATTGTGTATTTCTAAAGTTTTCCAGGAGAAAACTTCTTGTTTTGGTTTCCCTCCACATCTTGCATTAAATAAAAATATACTTGAGACCCATAACGTTCAGCTAGAGAATACTCACAATTTGGGGTCTAACAAACTTTGAACAACATATAAACAGAAATGCTTAGCATTTCATTTTTTGTGTCCTCCCTACTCTCTTTTTCATTTCTGTACCTAGGCTAATATGCACATATTCACACATACTTTAAGGCCTTGTATTCAATGAAAAAAATATTGTCACGTGAGGATAAGAAACAGGAAAAGAGAAAGCTGCCAAACAGGTACTTTTTTTCATCTGAAAAGTAGTCCTACATGTTGGTCACAAAATGATAACATTGGTGTACTCTTCCAGGATCATCAAGCATGGTTATGTCATCTGTTTGCCTTCTGTCACGAATCTAGACGAACTGCTACACAAACCTCTCCTTTACCTGTCCGAGGGCAGCAGGAGCCTCACTGCTCACTCATTAGAGGGATGACTGGCACTTGTGACCAGGCGCTCTCTCAAAAGGAAACTGCTCTTTGGAAAGGAGAATGAGAAAATATTGCTACTTACTATACCACCAGCAATAGTTAAACATTTACCCTAAATACAGCTGGAATTGTGTCAGGATGCTGCAAAACTCAATCCCAGTAATTCCTCCTGTACCCCTTTACTGAGTCTATAGACGCAATCATATGACATGGTCCTGACAATCATAACTTCAGCAGTAATTTTTGCAGAACATTGTCAAGCGCAAGAAATCCACATGTAAGTACGATGTACAGCTACAATAAAAAAATGGGTCTGTCAGCCCCAGAAACCCCACAAGCTAAAAACGCTCACTTACCTTTAAGCTACATATTTCTAAAAAAAAAGAAAAAAGCAGCTGAAAAATGGGATAAAGAGCTAGACAAAGTCAGATGCCACATGTAAAATACAGAACAAAATGAAAGTTCCTTGTCCTGCTCTTATTGAAAGGTAACTTTTTAAGGTAACCCATGTATACTGATCAGCAGGTTTTTTCTTCCGTAAGGCCCTGAATCTTGAGATAGTCCACTGTGCTGAAAGCCACTCTTTCCAAAACTGAGAGCGCTTGCCAATAAATCACAACTGTTTTACCATATGCCACGTCGTTCTGCCAAGTATCACCAGCCTGTTCTACTTTTAAGCAAATTTCATTATAACATAGCTCAGAGCAATGCTCATTAAAAAGTATACTGAAAAATGTCAAGTTGTTTTTATATTAAAAAATGTGACTTGGTTTTCCATAGAGGTTTCAGACTGCTATCTATTGAAGAGGAAAATATGAGAAAGTTCACCTCAAATTCACCACTCACTTCTGGGACTGAGACGACAGCCCTGTCATCAGCTCCATCACACACTAATGGCGATCGTTACTTTGAGGACTGTCCACTTCCCAGCACACCAGCAAGATCTCTGATCTAAGCACAGTCATTACACACCCTCCATGTTTGTGCTATTAAACAGGAGGTCAGGATACAGCCATCTCTTTGGATAGCTTTGAATATGTGTGTTCACCCTTTTCTATTACAGTGGCTCAATCCAGTCAGTTAAAAGTCTTCTAAAAAGCCGTTAAGCCCTTTCAGCTTTTCCATGAGCATATAAAACTCAGCACCAGGGTTTCCACATAATAGCTTACAAGACTGATCTTTAACTGATGAACTATCCAAAAACTAGTCCAAATGCTGACCTGATTTAAACTCTGATCTCACTGGACTCATGGGGTAGGGAGAGTATGCAAATCAACTCAAAATCTGGCTTTAGAGTCTCTTTGATTTGTTTTACCCAGAAATAAATCAGCTTGTGGTGTTTTTACATTTTAGAGCTTGATGAATCATTGCTAAACCTGTCACAGGCTAAAAAAGACGACATTAGCTTTCCATTAGAAAAATAATTATTTCTTTCATTTACTTGCATCCAATATTCCTCATGGCCAACAGTTGATCAGGAAACATGACTCCTTCCTGCTACAGTTACAGTTTTAGTAGAACTTTGAAGAACATTATAAACTTCTCTCAAAGTAAAACTCTCAAGATTAAAAAAAGGTCACAATCTATTGGGGCTTACAGCATATGAATCACAGTACAGAAGTTATACATGTCATAGCAGTTTTCTTCTGAGAAATCAGATTTTTATCAGATGCCAAAATATGATTTAAGGGTTCCACACATTTTGGTCAGCTCTTTTATTTGAAAACTGTTATAACGCATGTCAGCTGCTGTCTAGTGGTTACTTCCTGTCACTGTTCATCCAAAAAAACACTTATAAAATTCAACAAGATGGTACAGCCTCTGAAAAGCCAGGTAATTCTAGGGATGTGCTATGTAACTGATGTCCAAAATTCTGTTTCTGTGAATATACAAGACCACTTGTATTTTCTTTTCACCGTAGTGTCTATTTTCACACACACACTCTCACCTGCCCTTGTACAATGGTAGGGATTTCCTAAAAGCCTTTCTGTTCTAGGTATTTTCATTCTTTTTGCCTCCTTCTTACATAGTTCTAGTTCAGTTAGCCAAACTTGGACCAAAACCTATTACCATTCTTATTTAAAGGAATACATTAATATTAACAAGGTCTTTGAGGACCAAGGCCATATCTGTTCAACCTGTCACTCAGTTTTTGTGTCCATCCATGTCTACCCTCCCCTGCCTCTTCTCCTTTTTTGACCTATCAGTCTTAACTGAATGCATGCAGGGGTGTCAGACTCATTTTCACCAGGGGCCACATCAGCCTCGCAGTTGCCTTCAAAGGGCCAAATGCAATTTTAGAACTGTATAAATGTAGGAGTAACTAAAATTGCATTTGGCCCTTTGAAGGCAACTGGTAGGCTGATGTGGCCCCCCGTGAAAATGAGTCTGACACCCCTGGTCCATGGAGAACAACCTTTAAAATGGCTCTTTTATTGTTCACTGCTGAAAAAGCCAAGTAAATAATTTTAGTATGTTATTATATGGAAGTCTTATTCTGATTTGCATTGAAACACAACTGAAGCACAAATTAGGCTGTTTAGCCCAAGACAACAATTTTTTGTGAGGCTTCCTCTCATTCCAGCCAACTAACTACTTCTGTGTATGTATACAGATAGATATGAGCATATGTATCTTTTGAGTTAGTTGAAGATGAACATTGCTTCTTAGCAAAATCCAACTATACTTAACTTCAGAGCAAAAACAAAACATTTTTAAAAATCTGTACTTCCGTGAAAAAAAACCAAACCAAAACACAAGCAAAAAACCCCACCACAAAAACAAACAAACAAAAACCAACACCACCACAAAAACACAACCACAACACCAAAAACCCAAACAAAACAAACAAAAAATCCGATAAACAACATGAAAACTGCCTTTTTTCTACCCATAATCCACAATGTTTCCCATCTTAAGCTGAATGAATCCTCAGCAATGCAGATACTAAGAAGGCAGTAACCACAGGGTCTGGTTGCCTGGAAACAGGACTGTTGCAGCCAACTGCTGTAAATTCTAGCTGATCCTTCACAATCAGCTGTCAGGCTCAATAAGACAAAAAAGAAAGTGTAAAGTTCCGTCGAGACTTTTCCACAAATTAATATGTTTTAAGTCATTCACGAAGAAAACAAACAAAACAAAAAAAAGAGATAAGCCATAAGACAAAAAGAATCAGTATTTGCTAAGTCATATAAGCAAAAGAAAACCTACCGCCATACACTGCAATGCCATGAGAATCAGGACATATGTATATGACCGCATATATGATTTGCTGCAAGAATTACAGAAACTAGTACCATGGCCCACGTGCTGACAGCACCTACACAGAGAAGAATAACTGGATCCTGCGTTGTGCCGCAGCACTCCCTCAGCTTGCTGTTTACATGCTCACCTGAACTTTCAATCTACGTGAGTTTTAACAGATGCTTTGAAACCAACACCAGTTTATTTTCCAGAGTGAAGCAATTTAGGCAAGTAAATTGCAGATGCAGTGTAAAAGAAAAGAAAAATTTCAAAAAGAATGAGGAAATAAAATACCTATTTATTGACTGTAAAGCAAAGTTATATCAGCCATTACTTCCACTACCCGACAGACCCTTTCCGACTTCATTAATTAAAGTTTGTGTTGCACTAGAAATATCCAAACCAAGTACAAATCCCTATGACTACCTTTTCTTTCAGAGCTTTTCAGTGGGAGGTGTTAGAGGTGCATGGTACAGTTCCCATCACGGGGACAGGCATATGCCTGAAGGGTACTGCAGAATATCCAGGTCACAGCCTTATTTTGAATGGGGCAAACCAGAAGTTCCCACTTGGTTTGCCAGTATTTCCTCCAATAAATTAAAATAGTTATTTACAGTTTTGCAGATTGATTCTCCATTTTCCCATTCTTATGGGAAGTTCTTTTTAAGTGACAGAATTGCTCTCATGTCAGCATTTTTCTGAACAATTTCTGTGAAACTGAAGTTTCATGTCTTTGGAAAAATGGTAAAGAAGGTGCATTTTTACAGGATAGCGAGGATAAAACAAGGGTTACTTGACTTAAGGATTCTAGCCTGACTGCATTTTGGGTGGAGAAGGGTTTCTTTTTTGTTGTTCATTTTGGGTTGAGTGTTGTTTTTTCCCCTTCCAAACAAACAGTAGCAGACTGCTAAACATTACTGATTTAAGTGTTCACTATTCTGGTGAGTACACTGAGTTACTGTGAAGTATGCATGCTGCTTCTAAAGCAAATCAGTAAAACCTAAAGATCAAGAGTATCTGCAGTGCCATTTTCAGGCATTGGTGCAAGTGATCTAATCCTGTATTCTGAGGCTGAATCCGTTCACTCCTCCCCACAAGAGCCAGAGTTACAGCCAAAAACCAGCTCATCTTCTGATCTCAGAGGACACGTGGGAGGAGGCTTTTCCAGATTATCATCTGCCAAGGTATGGGCTAAAGAAGGAATAGCTAAAGCTGCCTTTCAGTGCCCTGAGCTGCAGCATAGTTCTGGAGTCACACTGGGCTCTGCAATCACGTTCTGGTGACATTTGCAGCAAGGCAATCATCACCCCAGGGCAGCAGGTGGACAGAAGGAAGCAGCCCTACTGCCCCAGCCTTCGCTAGTTGGGAGGTTATGAAGTAGTGCCTCTTCGGAGGAGATGCAGCAGGATGGGCCAGCTAACATTTGGAGATATAACCAAATTTAAAATCCTAACCAGCAGGTTTCTAAGCAGATTTTTTTTTTTCCTTTTAAGTACCTCGACTGTACCTTTACTTTGTATTTGGAATTAGTTATGTGAATTGGTCCTCTTTTTAATAAGTATAAAATAAAAGGATAACTGCTAATTGCCTGTTCCACTGTTCCCTGTTAAGCTCTTCACACCTTTCCAGAAATCTTCTGACCACAGTTTCCCAGCTGCTCAGGACTCCAGAACAGTTTCCAGATCAACAGCGTTTTCATTCTTTCACCCTTCTCGTGAAAAAGGTGTACCTTCTCATAACCATTTTGAGACTCGAGACTCTCCCAGTAACTGAGGAGATTTTATAATCCTAACATTTTCAGTTACAATTGTGTCTTTGGTAATGCAACTTTTCCGGTACTTCTGAAAAGGGACACAATGCATTGTTGAGCTGTTTCTATACAAAGTTAGACAAAACCCAGCTTAATGTGGAAGTTTTAATCAAAACATTGCAGTTTTAGAAGTATACCGCTCTTTCTTATTATGCATGGAAGGTTTAAATAACACAGCAAACTAGTAGCAGTTGAACAATGGAACAACATATGGAACAAACTCTGCTTGTTTCTCAGATCCCTGTTGTTGTATATGTACAACAGTATGGAAAACAACCTGGGAATTCCTAGATCACAGTACAAGTCAATGGCTCAGTTTTTAAATACTTTTCTGCAGCACAATTTGTATGCATCTCTGCAATGCATATATTAATGCCTACATCAGTTACTCCCTGTCACTTCAAAAGGGCAGCCAAATAAACTGATTTTAAGGAATGAGTGTGTTACTTCTCCTGTACAAGTGTAGGAGTAGAAACAGAGAACAGGTTGATGATGTGCCCCAAGGCGCAATAAACCCGTGTCAGTTAGAATGCAGACAGGATAGTTGACGAATATTAGTCTTGCACTAGCAAAACCACTGACAAAAGAATTAATAACTGATTCTTTTTGGCAACCACATAACTACCGGTAAAATTATACCCATTTTCTTACCAGCTTTCACCCAGCACAAGGAAATAGCAGTAGATGATGCCAGATGCCAGAGGACAGCGCTGCAAATATGCAAGGGTATATGCTTTTAAACTCCTAGTCTAAGGGAAGTTTTCCTAATCCTTCCATTTAAGGAGCAGAGGATTAGTTACTATTTCAGTTTCTACATTTGTTCTGCACTAGTATCCCATAGCCTATCGATAATTAACATCAAGCACAAACCACAGTCAAAAGCTTTAATGCTGATCCCCTCCCAGGCTAAGGCACCACTCACCACAGTCTGCCCTGCTCACAGTTATATCTTCTCGTCATTTTAATTGAATTAAGAATAGCATCAGGTAGATACACATGAACACTGTTTTAAACAGCTAGACTTACTATGATCATTTTGAGTCAAGCATGCAGAGACCAGGTGACTTTTAGCATTTATCAAAGTGAAGGATTAAGAACAGCAAAACTACAGCCAGATGGGACAGACAGGCACTGTAGGAAGCTTCTTTGTACCATTCTCACAACTGTCTTAATGAAAAGCTAAACCCTACGTGGCTTTCTGATATCAGACCTTTAGTCAGCGTTAATCAAATATAGTTTTCCAAGGGAAATTTTACAGATGCTTTACATGATCAGATACTAGAATTAGAAACTGTATAAACAGATCTTCAAATAACACTTTTCCAAGAGCACAAATGCACACACTTTTGTTCATCACTGTTTCAGTCAGATGCAAATTAAGAAAGTATTCAAATGCCTGTCTTCAAGGATCACTCTTGAAAGCAAGTAGATTAATTCTAGAAGAAACAGAGGGTGCTATACTGGCTATCTAATAGGTGTAGTGGTAAATTATAAACACTGCATTGACAGCCAATGCCAACTGCCTCCTGTTCACAGATTGTGTCTACCTGGAACCTAGTGGATCATTAACATTCCCCACAGGTAAACTTTGCAATTTCAAATAATGACAATTTATATTCAGATTAATACTTACTTGCTAAACACAGGGAAACATAATTTCTCATTTATTTTTCTATTCTGATTTGAAAAAGCCCAATCAATTATTTACTCTAGCAAGAAGAAAAATAAAGAGTTGGCTTGCAGTGGTGACACCTTGAACTACTTATAGCAAATGACATAAGTAAAAGTTAGAAAGGTTTGAAGGAAAAAAGCCTTACCTATCAAAAATAAAAGTTTTCAAGGGGATAGGTGAATACATACAAACTGAAAAGAAACAAGATAACCACAGTGCTAAGTGAACCATTTGCTACTTTTAGCAGGACATACTCAGAATAGCCTCGTCCACTTTACCTTTGCAGCAGAAAACAGGTTAGAAAAAGCCTGAGAGCATCAAAAAAGCCACTTCATAATAATATTTAACAGTACAGGCTGCACACAGAGTGAACCTGTTTCCAGAACACATTTAGATGTAACAGCTGTACAGTAACTGACTAGTTTGGGCTAAAGAAAATTATGTATGCTGTGTATAAACACAACATTACCTTGTTGCAAACCAAGTATTGCAGAAGTGTTTTTGAATAATGAATGCCAAACAATTTCACCCTGGTTTACTAAAATAAGTTTCAAAAATGCAATACAAAGGACAAGGAAATAAACACTTTATATTCAGACTAAAGAACAAAAGCAGCACTGTATTTTCATAGAAGAGGCAATTGCAAACTTCTAATGGTCTGGGGTTAATCCACAAGGTGTCTGCTTATCAGACTGACCAACCGTATTTCTGTGGCTAAGACGTACACAACAGAAAAGCCACAGTTTCATAAGCCAAGCAGATGCAGGAGGTTTGGACTAGAGGTTGAGCTGCCTTCACCACACACTCAGACCATTGCCCTTCTTCATAAAGAAACTCTCATCCTGTTACACGGCCATCCAGATCAACAAAAGGGGCTGACCAGTCTAAGATCAAACAGAGATTTAAAATCTCTAAAGTCTTTTCGGAACTTGACCTGGTGCCAAATTCCACCTACCTAAAGGAAGGATCAGAGGCCTGCAGCCATAGCACAAGGAGAAGAGGACAGCACCTCTTTGGGAAAAAGCCCACAGCTTGACAGTTGTTACGGTTGTTTTAAAATCACTGAGGCAGCCCAACCATTGCAGTAACTTCATCTAAGTCAGAGGTGTCAAACTCATTTTCACCAGGGCCACATCAGCCTCACGGTTGCCTTCAAAGGGCTGAATGTATCATGTGTAAGTGTAGGAGCAGTTACATTTATACAGTTCTAAAATTACATCTAGCCGTTTGAAGGCAAACGTGAGGCTGATGTGGCCCCTGGCGAAAATGAGTTTGACATCCCTGGTCCAAAGAACCAAAACCAAGATACTCCATAGCTTTGACACTGAACACAACAACAGGGCTGGCTACACAAGTTTTGCAGCCCAACAGCATTGAACACTTCAATAAATGGTAAAAAAAAAAAAAAAAAAAAAAAATCACTTTTTATAGATAAGTGGAAGGCACTCTATATTCTTATGGCCATCTAGTAATTATGACATGCATTCTGACTTTGTCTTCTGTAGTTTATCCATTTATACACTCTAAGAGCAACTGTTTATATACAATGCCTTCTGCAGTGATCCCAAATAATATTTAATCATATTGATGCACTTTGATTTATCAATTCCACTGAAGATGACTTCTTAAAAAGCAAGCAGCAGGGCCAGAGCTCAGCAGCAGGGAGGTAATTCATTCTATACAGTGTGGACATATATACACACCTTTGCAGCGCATTTGCACTATTAATAGCAAGATGTCACTCATACCTACACAGGACAATGTACATCCTGGAATCACAGAAAAATAAATTAGTGGTTTTGAGCCAGACAACCATTTACATTCCCATATAGTTCCAGAACAGAGGGGTTCCAAACAAAGAGGGATTTTTTTTTATTCTCTAATCTTTCCTTCCCTCCACTGAAAAAGGACAAGAGAACTCCTCAGAAAAAGCCATTTATAATTGCCTTTTCAGAAGCACAGCCTTGGAGGAAAGAATGAATTTTTAAATCATTAACAGAGTTTAGGAAAGCAAAGTCTCATTGTACTTTAGGCATACAGCTTCATTGCAATAACCTAGCTTGCTATTAGATTGGTGCATAAATAATTGCAGTTTTGGACCGTGAATTCTACATCATTATAACTAGACTCAAACACATCTTTATTAATCAAAATAGGAACTATCATAGTCAACACATTTTTGCCAATAAGAAATAAGTTTGTTTATTCCTGTAGCATAAAAATCCATGCTTCAGGATTTCACAAAATCTTGGAAAGCATTTTCTGCATCCTGCTGGTTGTGGAAGCATTTTCCCTGTGAGCAGTCAGAATGTGTAACAGGATATTTGATTTCACAGATTTGTAAATGGGGTGAGTCCCTCAGTGTAAAATATTGACTGAAGTGAACATACCGATTTGGCTGTCAACATAAAGTTAATGTGTATTTATAGGTTATCTTTGATATTTTAAGTTTAGATTCAGAAGGGGAAAAAAAAGGAGTTGTGGTTTATCAGTTAGTATTTTCCTTAATAAACTTGATTTAATTGGGAAGCAAGTGCATGGAAAGAGCATCCCCATTTAAACATGATGACAAATACAGCATCTAATCTCTTGTACCTGGGTAGTGGGCAAGATAGCACATGGGAGTGGTGCATTGTCTAGAACATTCCTTAACAAAAGTTGTTTCTGGCTTAAAACTGCTAAACTGTTTCATATACAAGGTATAGTAATACAAAAAACCACTTAATCTTGACTATTTTGAATATTTGAATTAGAATTTTAAGCAGTGTAGATTATACTGCTGCAAGCTGACACTTGGGATAACGGCTATTAAGAGGTTGCATGTTTCATTCATTACAGGTTTGCACTTTCTTTGTAAAAAGAAAAGAGGTAGGATGATTCAGACCAGTGTGAAGATTGTGTATGACTAGTTAAGATGACAGACTCTGCTCTAAGCACATAGAATTCTGAATGTGTCTTAAACTGAGTCAATTCTACCAGCTGTATATAAAGATGTATTTGGTAACAGTGGTTGGTGCAAAAATAATTGCAGTTCCAGACCATGAATTTTAAATCATTATAAGTAGGGTCAAACAAATCTTTATTAATCAAAATAGAAACCACTGCAATCAACACAGTTTCACCAATGAGCAATAAGTTTGTTTATTCTTGTAGCGTAAAAATCCTTGCTTCAGGATTTGACGAACTCTTGGAAAGTGTTTTCTGCAGCCTCCTGGTTGTGGAAGCATTTTCCCTGCAAAAAGTTGTCAAGATGCTTGAAGAAGCGGTAGTTGGTTGGCGAGAGGTCAGGTGCATATGGCAGATGAGGCAAAACTTTGTAGCCCAATTCATTTGACTTTTGAAGCATTGGTTGTGTGATGTGCGGTCAGGCGTTGTCATGGGGAAGAACTGGGCCCTTTCTGCTGACCAACGCCAACTGCAGGTGTTGCAGTTTTCAGTGCATCTCATTGATTTGCTGAGCATACTTCTCAGATTTAATAGTTTCACCAGGATTCAGAAAGCTGTAGTGAATCAGATGGGCAGCAGAGCACCAAACAGTGGCCATGACCTTTGAGTGCAAGTTTGGCTTTGGGAAGTGCTTTGGAGGTTCTTCTTGGTCCAACCACGGAGCTGGTCATTGCTGGTTGTCATATAAAAATCCAGTTTTCATCGCACATCACAATTTGAGAAATGGTTCATTGTTGTTGTGTAGAATAAGACAACACTTCAAAACAACCATTTGTTTTGTTTTCAGTCAGCTCCTGAGGCACCCACTTATCAAGCTTTTTCACCTTTCCAATTTGCTTCAAATGCCGAATGACTGCAGAATGGTCGACGTTGAGTTCTTTGACAACTTCTTATGTAGTTGTAGAAGAGGATCAGCTTCGATGATTGCTTTCAATTGGTTGTTGCCAGCTTCCAATGGCTGCACACTATGTTCTTCATCTTCAAAGTTCTCGTCATTTCCTGGGCCAAACGCGCTGTTGATGTTGCAACTTGTCTCTGCTGCTTTGCAACCCATTTTGAACTCAAATAAGAAAATCGCTCGAATTTGCTTTTTGTCTAACATCATTTCCATAGCCTAAAATAAATATAAAATAAGCAGCAAGTAATAAGTCAGTAGCAAAAAACCATAAAGTGAGAAAAGCACAGTAAAATGATGTATAACATAACCACATTTAAGAACGTATTCCAATATCAAACGGCAAATTTCAACAATGTGAAAACTGCAGTTCCTTTTGCACCAACCTAAAAATTCCTTCGAACAACTTAAACGCTAGCCCTGAGAAATGTCTCTGCCTTGGGAAAACACTATGACTCTGCAGAGAGAAACCTCCCCAAGGTGTTCATTTCAGAGACAGTTACACAGCAAGGACCCAAATCACTCTGCCTCTATTTGAAACTAAAACAATAATACCTGTTTTGCAGAGCTTGCCATGCTTTTCTAATCCCATAAACACACAATTTTTATTAGTTTCTTTAGAAGTCAATTAATCCTCTGTAGCTTGCTAGGCAAAGTACAACCTCAATGTATCAACAATTTCTAATACAATCATAAGATGTAGATTAATGCATAACTGAATATGATCTCAATTTCTTTTCAGAGCTATCTAGAGATGTGTATGGAAGCACATGATTTAAGCTACTTATTCTAAATACACTGTTATTTTAAACCACATAAGTTTTTTTTTTTTTTGGACATCAGAAAAATGTATTAACTAATGTGGAAACAATTATGTTTCCTCCCTTTCTTTCTGGCAAAAAAATTGCCATTTTTTTAATATTTATTTTTATATTTATTTTTTGACAACTTTTTTTTAATAAAAAGTCCTGTCTGGGGAGATTGAGTGCACTATCTGCAATGCAAACTCTTCAATCGGTTGAGTTATTGTGTATCAAAAACCACAAGAACTGTACGAATTTAACCAGGGGGAAAAAACCAAAAAAACAAACACCAAAACCAACAACAACAAAAACCACAAAAAACCCAACACAACAAAAAAGCCCCCCACACACCACAAACACGCTCCAAAAACCACACTGATAAGGGTAACATTTCCTTAATAAACCTCTTAAAAATGTGTTATTTATACCCCCGCCTCTATTGCAGGAGTTTAAATATGTATATCCTTTAGAAAGGAATAATCCTCCCACCCCCAAGTCTTCCCCAAACCTTAGCACTGAAGTCAATTAAACCTTACAACATATGCAATACAAAGCAAGTTATAAGCAAAATATCATTTCTGAATACACTAAAACTTGCAAGGATTCCATGCGTCAAGTGCTGATACACTTATCTCTTAAGCAAGTATTTTTAACATCACACAAATATGTATTTCAGATTAGAAAGGCAATTTCTTATTTAAATGTGACACTATCTTAAATAATGACAACACTCCTGAAGCTTCTGCCAGAACCAAACCATGAAGATTAGTCTCAGACTAGTCTCTATAAATGCTAGAGTCTGTTACCACAACACAGTGATGTATGAACAGAAAATACTGTATTGCACAAGTACCCAAAAGTTTAATTGTATTTCTAATATTGCAGAGAGGCTAATCCTTTTACTAATATAACTATGTTTCAGATCACACTTCAGAAAAATGCTTATTCTGCAAGATGTTAAGAGCAGCAAAATGTTAAATCTCTCTCTCCAAGTGTTTCTAGATTCTCAGCTACTGGCTGCTGTTTCACAGAACTGTGTACTTGCACTCAGAACAAGGATAACCTAACTCTTGACTATATTACACCTTAAGATCTTTAAACATGCAACCTCACTAATCTTTTCTACTGAGAAAAGGCTCTTGTTCGTGGACTATTACACAACCCATGTAGAATAATGCTGGCAAAGACATGTCTCAAACAGCTCAGCCCTTCACAAAATTCTGGTTCACGAGCTTACATGGTATAAAACATTATAAAGAAGTCAACTAAAGTTACATTTGAGCCACATGTCTGTCAAATATATATCCCATTTCCTCAACAGCATTTAAAAAAAAAAAAAAATCAGATTTTATCTATGCTGCATGGGAAGATTGACAAATACAATGGACCAGCCACAAACTCGTATCAGAGTACTTTTCTTCTTCAAGTCTGATAAGAGTTTCTAGATAGTAAAACGTGGGGAGATCAAGGGAAAGCAATACAATTATGCAACCAAATTTACATAGTGCTTCCCTTGGTGGGGAGCAAAGTACTAGAAGGAAATGTTTTCAAGAGTATCTTGCAAACTTGAGTGACACGGTGTCAGGGAGCTGAATACCACAGGGCTCAGATGATCAGTTCTACCATGCTCCTCTGCTGTTTCATTATTTAATCGACCAATTTTCTGAAGGAAGACAGAAAACAACTTGAATGCCTTTCTACCATTTTTTAATATATATTAAGTATATATATAAAACAGGACCATAAGAGGCAAAAAGATTTTTCTTCCCTTTGCTTTTTTGCTGCAAGTACAAACTTATTGAAAGATTATTTCTGGCTCTTACAGTTAGAAATAGTGGTAGTAAACATGATTTCTAAAAAAAAATATAGCAGGACTCTGGGAACACTGGTGTCAGGAACTAGAGAAATGAAGAATCTCTAGACAGTATTGCTAATTTCCAGGTTAATAGAATAATTTCATCCTCTACTTCTTACTCGCCCGGTTTAGGTAAGGCATCATGTATTAAGGTACTCACTGGAAATGGTGGTCTTTTCCCAGAGCTAACAGAAGTAACAAATATAGCAGTTATATTGTAACTGTAAGAGTTACTGCATTTTAGAATATTCTTCAACCACAATATTGGAGGAATAATAGAAAGTAAAACTGATCCCTAAGCAGTCAGTTAAAAAACAAAGGCAAGTTCTATTTCCATTCCTGTAACTACCAGTTATACACGTTTCTAGCACACCCACATGTACTGAAGAAGGAAGAGAATTCACCTTCTAGCATTTGTTATTTACAAAACATTTTATTGCTAATCTGAAGACAAAATGTAGTATCTGAAAAAAAACAAACAAAAAAAGCCCACCACAGCTCACAATTTAATAATCAGGTAGAACACAACAGATGTAATTGTCATTGCAGTATTACATAAAGAGTTCAGCGTTGCTAAAAGTGTGAATGCAGTTGAGAACAAAATATTTTGGAAGTTCATTTCAGTTTTGCCAAACTGTTTTCATCAATAAAAGCAAACAAACAAAACAAAAACAAAACAAAAAAATCAGTGATTTTTTCCAGCTGTAACTGCTCATATAATTGCTGAAAGTAAAAAAGAGATAACATTTTCAGTTTCACTTTAAAACCACTAAATATTCAATTAACCTTACACAATAATTTACAATTTTTCATTTGGCCTGATGTATCCCCTGTATCCATTGCTCTCAGATCAATTTCCCCCAATAGCCACTGGACAAAAATTTCTATATAGAACTAATAATAACAAAAAAAAAAAAATCCATGAGCATATTCTGTTAAGGTTTAAACTCTATCAATAGCTGCAAATATTTCTTTTCCAAACACATCCCAAGTGATGATATAATTTAGATGCTGCATGGCTCCAATTCATAGAAATGTGTATCTAAGGAAACCAACTCCAGCTCACGCACAAGCTTTCTTCAATCAAATCTGCATTGTAGTTTCTAAAAATCAATTAAGCACAAGAAGCAATTACCTGTTTTAAGAAGAGTATAATTTGTTTCCCCCTAACTGAAGAACATGACACATGTAAACAAGGAGCATACCGGCCCAACTGCTGTAAACATTGACAACTGTGTTAAAATGGAAACTGCAACAGCATTAACTTGATAATACATTGCAACAGCATTCAAAATCACACACTTCAAAAAGTGAGCTGTAGAGTCTCTCAGTTCAGCACAGCCCTCACCTGGCGATAGCCAAGCACAGGGCTTCACATGCCTTCACATTTCTGCACCATTCGTTATTACACAGAATGGCTGCTTTGCCTTAATCTGAAGCAGTTTACTCTTTAACTACTTGAAGATTAACAATTCATAGCAGTAGCAAATTTACAAAACAAATCATCAGAACACTAAGCCATCAATGCCTAGAAGAACAACTGAGAATAAATGTCATTTAAGATGCACATGAGAGCAGGATGGGCAAAGGCAAAATAAGCCTCAAATTACAAAGAAAATTCAAGAAGCTGGATGCACTAGGTAAATAACGCATGCAGCTGTTCTTCAGTTAATAGATTCCCTTCAAAACCTTATTATTTTTGACCTGCAGCAGTCCTGAAATGAAAGAGAAGACAACAAAAAGGCAGGGTTACAATACAAGAACGAACAAAGATTGCCCAATAGGTCACCATCACTGTGCAGCTTAAAAACACCTTGTATCCACCGAAATGTCAAGATATTCCAAACACTATCACATCTTCTCTTCCTCAAGCTACAATTCATTTCCACTCACCGTATCATCATTGCTCTTCCATTCAAGTCTCTGGCGCCCCAAGGCTTTTCTCGTCTTCAGTTGGCTTCTCCCTTAAACACTTCTCTTCATATGCCTTTCTTGTCCTCTCAGTAAAAGACTAACTTCTCCCAATGTATTTGTACACGAGTACAGCAATGCACCACTCTCCACACACAAATCAAGAACAATGTGAACAAATTGGCAAGGTAGAGAAAAGCAGGACAAGGTAGCCTTTCACCTCCTTCTACCATCATCCTTCAGTCACATGTACAATGAAAGTTTTGTACAGGATCTCTTCCATTTTCCAGCCCTGCTTTCATCCAACCATATATAAGGAAAAACACATAGAAGGAATAAAGAGGAACAAAACTAAGCAGAGTGGGAAAGAAGGGATGAGGCAGAGAATATAAACAGAGACAACTGAAACCAAGAAATAGAGAGACAAGAATAAGGGACTGACTGGAAAACAGAAGACAGAACACAAGAAACATCCTGCACACATATTCACAGAACACATTTTAAACTGGGCATCTCTTAAAAAAAAAGCTGTTGCTATGCTACTTGGTAGTGCGGTACTCTCCAAAATAAGATCCAATTGAACATACTAGTTTCAGATAGTTGAATATGTGACACAGCACTTGAAGGGATTTGCATTTCTATTAAACAAGTTATTACCAGCACATTCATTGTCCAAACTTCCTAAACAGAAAATGAGTAAGTCTGATATTAAATGCCTTACACAAAAAGTAACCCCTGAATGTTGTCTCCTCCCAGTCCCCCCCCCCAACCCCTTCCTTTAAACACAACTGTAAAAATCTTCATGGTACAGACAAGTCATGAAAATTTAACTATTCAAAAAATTGAATCAAGTTTTTTTTCTACTACCAACATTCCTTTAGCCTTCAGGCCAAGGGGGTTTTTTACCTCTTAAAACCACACACACTGAAAATTCTCACTGATTAGTTCTGCTGTTTCTTGTGGGGGGAACATAAGGACATTTGAAGGTAATAAAGGTCTAATAAAACTGAGAAGTCCAGATTGAAACACCAGATTTCAGCTGGTTTACATGAACTGGGCATCAAGCCTACGTTTCTTCAGGGACTATGTACTGAACTTTTTCAAGACCACCAAAAATATAACTTCGCCTGTTAATATACAACAGCTTTCAAACTAGAAATTAAGAGATACCTGCAACTTCCCCTACAAGGTTCTTTAAGTATTCATATTAAATCTAATTTCATTTAGCTTTAAGTGACAATCTAAACATACTTTGAATATATCTACTATGCATTTTCTCAGCAGAGCCATATCTCAAGGGCCACACAATCAGCCACAGGACCTACAAACTTAAATTCAATTTCCTTACTTCTATACTCCTTTCCAAAACAGTGAATACAAGCCATCTGGGATATTTTCAGTTGTCCTTCTCCAAAGGAAACGGAAACATCCCTAGATAACCAAAATTCACATCATTACTATGAACCAAAAAAGGATACTGAACAAAAAAATTTTGTACTTCTTTAACAACAGGAGTGCTTCAGACCAACAAAAGATAGCAGCTTGTCCTCCCCCACCTCCTTTTACACTGTGCTGCATTATTCATTTGCAGGCCTAGCAGTTAGTTTTTCAGACCCTCTGGCAACATGATATAAGCAGTGCCAAAAAAAAAAAAAAAAAAAAATCCACAAAGACTCTGGAGGTTAATCAAAGAACAAAGGCAGAGGAATACACACACACACAAAATACCAAGATTGAAGACAGTTGTCATAATTTCTGAGCAACGATGGGTTGGCATTTCCAAATGACGATCCAATAACATAGTAACAGAGAATCTTACAAATGATTGCTCCTAAAGTTTTCAAATTTAAACTTCCTGAATTTCTAAGTATATTTCAATTAATAAATATCATAATACTGAACTATACTGTATGGAGTTACAGTATTCTTTATACTAATAATTTCCAACTTTGTTCTGTAAAGTTCGCATAAAAAATCTGCTATAGCCCTGGAATAATGCAGCATTTTCATAGGAGGATGCTTTGCATAATATCTGAGTCTTAGGTTATTATAAATATTCTGAGTGGTATCACAGAATGGTTGGGGTTGGAAGGGACCTCTGAAGATCATCTAGTCCAACCCACCTGCTAAAGCAGGTTCACCCAGAGCAGATTGCACAGGAATGTGTCCAGGTGGGTTTTGAATGTCTCCAGAGGAGACTCCACAACCTCTCTGGGCAGCCTGTTCCAGTGCTCTGTCACCCTCAGAATAAAGAAGTTTTTCCTCATATTCAGGTGGAACCTCCTGCACTTCAGTCTGTGCCTGTTGCCCCTCATCCTATCGTTGGGCACCACTGAAAGGAGTCTGGTCCCATCCTCTAGAGATCCATCCTTCAGATATTTATAAACATCGATGAGATCCCCTCTCAGCCTTCTCCAGGCTCATCAGACCCAGCTCTCTTAGTCTCTTCTCGTAAGAAAGGTGCTCTAGGCCCTTAATTGTCTTCGTAGCCTGCCACTGGACTCCCTCCAGTAATTCCTTATCCTTCTTAAACTGGGGAGCCCAGAACTGGATGCAGTACTCCAGATGAGGCCTCACCAGGGTAGAGTAGAGGGGGAGGATAACTTCCTTCGACCTGCTGGTCACACTCTTCTTAATGCACCCCAGGATACTGTTTACCTTCTTGGCCACAAGGACACATTGCTGGCTCCTGGTCAACCTGTTGTTGACCAGAACTCCTTCTGTGCAGAGCTGCTTGTGTTGGCAGTTGCACTTTCCTCCCCCACATGCCCTGAGAACTGGTGTGGCAGTTGCACATCCCCCTCTCAGAACTGGGGCCTTCAATGGGGCAGCTGATGGCTCTTTGTGGAGACCCAGAGTCGGTGGGCAGGGTCGTTAGCAGAGGAGAGGCCAAGAGCGCCCACAGCCCGGAGAGGCCAAGAAGCTTCTCGAAGGCTCACACTTGAGGGGGCGGGGTGTAGAGAAGCTGAGAAGCTTCTGGAATGCCCACAGTCAGATCTGATCAGACTATAAATGGGGTTCCCGCCGGTGACTCCCTTTGTGTGGTCTCCTCGGAGCTGCGGGTCTGCCGTGCTGCCGGAGTCCCTCCCCTTAGACGGAGAAGCTGTCTAAGGTAACCTCCCGGGATGGGGAGCGCCTCACCTCCACATGTGGGTGAGTGATAAATTACTGAATATATGCTTCAATAAGTCCTTGCCTGGTAGGCAAGTGTACCTTCCTCGTCTGGGGCAGACGAGTGTGAAGTCCTGGCTGCAGTAAGCTGGTGTTTATCTATTATAGGCAAAACGGGGCAGAGAGGGCTCTGGTTTGTTTTTCTTGTGAGTGCGTATATGCACGCTGTGGATCCTCATTCTTATTTTGCTGCACCCCAAATAATTTCCTAATCTAATATCCGAACCTTTATCTTATGTTATCGGAGTGCTAGTCTGCCTAAACTTATATTTGGGATGCCTCCATGACACTGCTTTCTAGCAGGTCTGCCCTTAACCTGTACTGGTGCCTGGGGTTATTCCTCCCCAGTTGTAGGACCCTATACTTGCCCTTGTTGAACTTCATCAGGTTCTTCTCTGCCCAGTCCTCCAGCCTGTTGAGGTCTCACTGAATGGCAGCACAGCCTTCTGGTGTGTTGGCCCTTCCTTCCAGTTTGGTATCATCAGTGAACTTGCTGAGGGTGTACTCAGTCTCCTCATCCAGGTCTCTGATGAACAGGTTGAACAGGACTGGGCCCAGTACTGACCCCTGGGCAACCCCACTAACCACAGGCTTCCAACCAGAGGCCTTCAAAGTCTCCCAACTTTAGCTAGCTTCGCACATATTAAAGCAAACACCTTGACTCTACCAATTTTAGCAAAAGTAGAGCCTGCTAACAACAACGAGACTTTTTACCCTTTCCCCTTCTCAAGTCTCACTCCTAAATCAATACTGAATTATAAGTATGTATCCCAGCATTTTAAAATCCCAAACATGTTAAGCGTTCTTTAACCTGCTCAGAGATTCCATTAAATACTAGATATTTTCTATTTTAAAAATATATTTTCTACATTGCTTTCCTACAATACCCGAATAATTTTTAGCACAGTCAAGAGAGCTACCACAGAACAGTCATTTTAATAACATTCCCTCTATAGGATACTTTTAAAAATCAGGATCTAAGTAAACTTAAAAAATAAGCTTTTGGTATATTCACTTGCACTAAACTCACTAAGCAATTTTCACCATTAAAAACAGAACAACACTCTCTCTATTCTTCCCTGACTTGGAAAGACTTATTTTTGTAGCCACCTTTTTAAGCCACTGTTCCATAAAGTTTATGACTTACAAACCTGACTGCTCAAACTGAGCGGCTCAGCTGCAGACCTCCATTACTGAGTCTGTATCTAACCATAGTAGCACTTAAGCAGGAGAAAACATTCATAATTCTCCATAAGGTGGTTGTAAATGAGAGATTGCAAGTAGTAACTAGGTACATCTTCACAAGTGGGAAAAGTTGAAATAGCACAAAGGAGTTATGACACTAGAACTCTTCTCAAAGCCTCAGTTATTTTTTCCTTCATGCTTCACTGCAGTTTTGCTCTACTTGTACCTTCCAAACAGACTTCCCTTTACAGAAAAGACAGAATCACCTTTTAAACCAACAAACCTCTTTAAAAACTTGAATACTAATAGTGTTTGCAGCATTTTTTTCTTGGCTTGTATTGCATTTAGTCTCTCCCACCTCATGCTTATCTTCTATTTTAATTGTAAAACTTGCAGACGACAGCAATTACAGACTGCCTAGTGCTGCACGAACTTAGTCTTCATTATCAGTGTCCTACCTACAGACTAATGTTATAAAACTTTTTTTTTTTTTAATTCTGTGTGGTGGATACAAACTACGTCTTATGGTTGCAAAAACAAAGAAGCTTTACTATGCTCTTGATTTTTCTTGCTTTCTTCCTGTGATACACTTATTTTAGGTTTTGATTTACTATTGTAGGTCTTAAGTTTCCATGAAGACAGACAAAAGGCAATGTATACTTTGCAAATCTTTAAACCATGGAATTTCTTGCTGCAGAAGTCTATATGGTTCCAAAAAGTTCAGATGGCATTACAAAATGGCCTGGAAACACTAATGGATTTAAAAACCAATAGAAGCAATTAAACAAAGAGGCATCCTCTGTGGTTCAAGATGCTCTTCCCTGAGAAACACATGACTAGGACCTGGAACCATATTCTGAGAAACTTCACCACACACTTATCCTTTTATTTTTCCTGGGGTACCGATACTGAACATCCTATAGGCTAGAGACATTTCCGCTCTGGCCTGACAAAGCCATTCTTAAGTGAGAGATCATGGCCTGGAATATGGTATTAAACATGTAGAAACCTCTGGTGGAGAAGAAACAAAACACACTGTTGCACAGTTACAGACATTTGTTGGCAAACTGACTGAACAGAGTACTTTTTTCTATTACTACCTTAGCTGGCCATGTAACTATCAAATCTCTTGCAAAACAACTTCATGTTGTTATTTAAATTCAGTTTTCTCCTGTGTGTGGCCTTTATTTTTAATTTATAGGAGCTGTGGTACTGGCACAGTTTAAAATCCCTGAGTAATACTCCAGTTTCTGGCAAGATTAATGGGAAGTGGATTTTTTTGAAAAGCCTTTAAGCACTTTATTTGTAAATGGCCACAGGATACTTAATGGAATAAGAAGCATTTCTCACAAGTCAGCATTTCTGTGTGGTTTTTACTACTTGGACTTTGTTAGAGGTTCAAGATCCTTACATTCCAGAGGTTACCTGAGGATTTTGCCTTAGAGTTCACTCTCTGCATACATAAAACACTGAAAAAAAAATCATTAATAAGAGGTCATATAAAAATACTAAATATTTGATTCCTAAATTTCATTTTCAGGAGTTTGGTCTTATGTGTGTCAGAGAACATCAGCAGCAACTAGTTCGGTTACAACTAGCTTCAAGCAAGAGTATTTTGCAAAGCTAGTCTGCAATGACATATTGTACTGTGAGGGTGCAAGTTTGCAAATATTTTGTGATAATCCAACTAAATAAGATATCTCCATTCAAATGTTTGCTCCCTCTGACATCAGACCTACTTCCTAACTAATCTTAAAAGCAGCAGCAGCTTACCTTAGCCACTTCACCTACCTTTTCTTTGCACTCTCCAGAGCTCAGAAATTATTTTCACTTCCCTTTACTTACTAGTTCATTAACACATTTAATAGGAAAAATGTTCAAATCATTAACACCATTTCCTTCCCTATTAATTGTCCTAGAAATACTGTTAATCATTTTGGGATAGATATTGCTAAGAAAGACACATGAAGAGGATTTAAAGACCTTTGAATGTTTCTCCCCAAAATCCCCCGTTCATCAGGATCAAGAAGGGATTGTGAGCACCAAAAATTTCATTACAGAGTCACAAATCTCAGCAAGCAAGAACTGCAGCTATGCTATTACGGGTATCAAAAAAAAAAAAATCATAAATCTTGAATTCAATAGTGCCTGGAAATAAATTTTAGAACAACCCTCCTGTTCAGCCACTCTCCATCATTTTTGATGATAACTGGAAGAAAGCCAACATCATTCCAGTATTAAAAAAGAGCAAGAAGGACAACCCAGGAAACAACAGGCCAGTCAGCCCCATCTCCAACCCTGGAAAGGTGATGGAACAGCTCATTCTGGACATCATCTCCAAGCATGTGGAGGAAAATAAGGTTATGAGGAGTAGTCAGCGTGGGTTCACCAAAGGGAAATCATGTTTGACCAACTTGATAACCTTCTGTGATGGTATGACTGCCTGGGTAGATGAGGGAAGAGCAATGGATGTTGTCTACCTTGACTTCAGCAAGGCTTTTGATAGCATCTCTCACAACATCTTCATAGGTAAACTCAAAGTGGTGGCTGGATGAATGCACGGTGAGATGGGTCATGAACTGGCTGGATGGCAGAGCTCAGGGAGTTGCAATCAACAGTGCAGAGTCTGGTCAGAGGCCTGTAGTTAGTGGGGTTGCCCAGGGGTCAGTACTGGGCCCAGTCCTGTTCAACCTGTTCATCAATGACCTGGAAGAATAGACTGAGTGACAGGTTGACCATGAGCCAGCAATGTGTCCTTGTGGCCAAGAAGGTAAACAGTATCCTGGGGTGCATTAAGAAGAGTGTGACCAGCAGGTCGAAGGAAGTTAACCTCCCCCTCTACTCTACCCTGGTGAGGCCTCATCTGGAGTACTGTATCCAGTTCTGGGCTCCCCAGTTTAAGAAGGATAAGGAATTACTGGAGGGAGTCCAATGGCAGGCTACGAAGACAATTAAGGGCCTAGAGCACCTTTCTTACGAGAAGAGACTAAGAGAGCTGGGTCTGATGAGCCTGGAGAAGGCTGAGAGGGGATCTCATCGATGCTTAGAAATATCTGAAGGATGGATCTCTAGAGGATGGGACCAGACTCCTTTCAGTGGTGCCCAACGATAGGATGAGGGGCTACGGGCACAGACTGAAGTGTAGGAGGTTCCACCTGAATATGAGGAAAAACTACTTTACTTTGAGGGTGACAGAACACAGGAACAGGCTGCCCAGAGAGGTTGTGGAATCTCCTTCTCTGGAGATGTTCAAGAACCACCTGGACAAATCCCTGTGCAGTCTACTCTAGGTGAACCTGCTTTAACAGGTGGGTTGGACTAGATGATCTTCAGAGGTCTCTTCCAGCCCCAACCATTCTGTGATTCTACGATTAATGTACATGGAAAACACTTTTACAGCCGAGAGAGAAGGGGTTGATTTTTAGGCATAAATATATGAAGAGCAACTAAGTACTGGAGTAAATAATGCAAGAGTTTAGAGTCTGGTCTCCTGTGGTTTACTGTGTAAAGCATAGTTTGATACAAACTCCATCTGGAATTCCTACAGAGTTCTCTATCTTCCAACACGGGACCGTATCTTGACAGAATCCAGCGATAATTTATATACATAGTATGGCACAGCAACTTATCAACAGAGCACAATTAGCTAACAGAACAGGAAAAAACCAAAACGAAACGCAAAACCAAAAAACATCACCACACATTTTACCTCTATAGCCTTCCAAAAGGCCTTTAAAAAAGGAAGACTGTCAAGACTTACTGCTTTCAAGGGAAAATTAGTTGATTTTAGTTTCTATTACATTTAAGAATGCATTTTATGGACTAATGATGCCTTTTATGAGAAAAAAATAGCCAGGCTCTATATTTCAACAGTAAATTTTCATTTCATTATTTTAGTAGAAAATTTCACTCACTGTACCATGTAACATGACATAATTGTTTCATATGAAACAGCAATGCCAGTAGGAAGAAGAGAACTGGAATACAGCAGCGTAATGAGCTTCTCCTACTAAGGAACTTTACAGCCTTTGGAGTTAAATCTCAGTATTTTTTGTAAACGTGCAAGTGAACCTAGTATTTATTTTAGTCTCTGTAATTGCTCACACAACAGGCATTTGTAACTCACACAAAAAAACCCATTGGTGAAGACATTAAGGCGAGCTACTGTTTCCAAAGAAAAACATGTGCCAAATACATTCATGATGCAACTCCAATTTGGATCATCCTGGAAGACCACAGAGTTTAATAAATTACAAGCTGCACAAGTAATTCATCTTGGCTTGAAGCACCAGTCAATCATCACCTCCCGCTAAAGAAGGATTCCTTAAGGCTAGTAACATGCTTTCTTACCTACTTCCCCAGTAGCAGAATGTTTACTTACAGGTAAGATCATTTTTCACAGGTTTCCAATTTCAGAAATGCAGTCAAGAAATAAACACACAAAACACACACGCACCAACCAAACAAAACCCCAAAACAAAGAAACAAACAAACAACACAAAACCAACAAAAAACCACCACACCAAAGCTTGGGGTTTGTATTGCATGCCTAGTCACCTAGCCATATGCAAACAGTCTCCAGAACTACAGTCATCTGCAAAATGTTCAAACAGCCAATACATTAACAGTGGCAAACAGAGAAACTACTGACAGATGTAATTATCTTAAGTTTGTATGTTTGTCTAAGAATTACAAGTGATCTAGCTAGTCATTTTGAGTAATAATAAATACAAATTTAACCCACTTTGCACAAAAACAAACCTTTGTAGATCAAGTCTACTCTCATGACTTCCAGGCGAATAACAGCATTCCTGTGGCTAAGATGTACACATCAGAAAAGCCAGGTCTTTGAAGATGTTCACAGTTCTCAGCCCAAACGAGTGCACAAGCAAACTCACACAAAGCACAGGTGAAGCTGCCGTTTCATAAGCCAAGCAGATGCAGGAGGTTTGGACCAGAGGTTGAGCTGCCTTCACCACACACTCAGACCATTGCCCTTCTTCATAAAGAAACTCTCATCCTGTTACACGGCCATCCAGATCAACAAAAGGGGCTGACCAGTCTAAGATCAAACAGAGATTTAAAATCTCTAAAGTCTTTTCAGAACTTGACCTGGTGCCAAATTCCACCTACCTAAAGGAAGGATCAGAGGCCTGCAGCCATAGCACAAGGAGAAGAGGACAGCACCTCTTTGGGAAAAAGCCCACAGCTTGACAGTTGTTACGGTTGTTTTAAAATCACTGAGGCAGCCCAACCACTACAGTAACTTCATCTAAGTCAGAGGTGTCAAACTCATTTTCACCAGGGCCACACCAGCTTCACAGTTGCCTTCAAAGGGCCAAACGTAATTTTAGGACTGTACAAATGTAACTACTCCTACATTTATATAGTCTTAAATTTTCTGGTCTATGTGGAAGGGGCTTGTGTTTATGCAAAAGGACACTGTTACAGTTAAGGTACTGAAACTGTTAAACTCAGTATTCAGTTAGCAGCTCTGTTACAGGCACTTCTGAAAGTTAGGTGATTTTTATCCCGCTATGCAACAGTGTCCATTTCTGAGATGATGGTGACCATAGCAAAACCAGTTTACAGACTTCCTCTTTCCACCCATTTACTGTCTACTTATTTTACCAGGATAGCTGAATGAGCAACTCCATGAAGCAAACTACCTAAACAGTCCACATTAAACAGACGACTCATTTTTCCCAAGGTAATTGCTCACAAGGGTGAGCAGACTAGATGGTGTTTAGTTTCTTGAATACTGTAAAGAGAACCGCATTTGCTGACTCTTCAGTAAGGGGCAAAGGCTACTTCATAGTGACCTGTACAAGAACATACTTTACAATTAAAAAACCAAATCACATGCAGGACTGACCCCTTTCAACAACAGCTACAGGATTTAAAATAGAGCTCCCAGGTTATATAACATTTCTTGTCCATCGGCCTACAGGGTATATAAAGACTTGACTAAAAATTAATTTTGTTTAGATTGTTACCAAATTCAAGTCAAGCAGATACAAAATGGTTATTCGTTCAATTAAATGAAGAAATGCATATACTTCCCTCCCCTCAGTTTATCAGTCCATTTTGCCTATGACTAATCTTATTATCCCTCAAATACTACAAACCTTGCCACCCCAAGTGGTAACAATTTGAACTGAAAAAAAAAAAGGCAAAACCACAAACACCCCACACTAACCTTTTCGCTTTCATTACTGCCTTCTCTTGTATTACGTGTGTTTGCTGCATTTGTCTTCTTCAAACTAAAACGAGCCTAGTATTAAGAACAAGTGTCACTTCTTTATGTACAGATATAATTATGAAGGTTTTAAACAGGGGCATCTACTTCTGGAGTAGAGAATGCAGAAATCTGGCAGTACTAGTAAGTACCCTGCATCTCTTCCATAGGGACTGCTTAAGCCTACTTCCCCCACCATTGCCTTTTTCAGGTTTTAGAATCAGTTTTACTGTAGTAGAGTAGAAAGTACCAAGTTCTTGACATGATTGCTATTTTAAGTCATTAGAAAGACTTAGTAAACACGTTTGGCAATGTTTTGCACAGAACATTTTTCTTCTTCCAGATTGCCTTCTGCATCCTCTGCATGAATCTGACTACTCCATGTCTAGCCATTAAAGTAACTTTGCCAAACTGCTCTGCTCCAAAATCCCCTCTTTACAAGTGTGTTTGAAGTTACCACAGCACCCAGCTCCCTGAGCAGGAACCCCAGTTGTGCTTCTCTGACAGCCCCCAGCAAGGTAGTGCATGGAGACAGAAACAGAGGTAGAACAGGAGGAAGAAAAACGCCTCAGTCTCATTTCTGCAGTGATTAATATTAAACTTCAATATTCTGCCTACAGCTGAGGCAGAGGTAATAAAAATATTTGCTTTATTCCCTGAAAACATAATCCTTCTGTATGAAGTCACTCAGAAGTCACACGTGATACCTTTCTTTAATCCCCACACTTGAAGTACAAACATTCATCCTCAATAAGATCTAGAAGCAAGAGCAACAAATAAGACTTACAACTGAAATAAAAATATTTAAGCATGTTTAATTGCTCTTTTCTTTCTTTCCCCCAGCTGAACAATATTTAATTCAAACCTATTACAAAGCAGAGTAGAACATGTAAGTAGTCTTCAGTGGCTACCTATGCAACCTCATTGTAACAGATAAGAGTTGAGTGTCACCATCCAACTGGAGATGGTAGGAGGGCAGGTAAGTTCTTAAGGTACTACCATAAACTCTTGTTCTGTTCTCTAAATATAATTCCTTCTATCTGTGTCTGACCACACACATGAAAATGAGTAAATTTAGTATTTAAGCACTGCAGCATGCAGGCACACATACACATTCAAATTACTGCAGCGCATTGTTGTGTATCCTACCTTTTTCCTTTAGCCTCTTTTCAAACTCTAAGGAGTTTACCACCAACACCTTTACAGCTGCCTCAAGAAAGTTAAGGTAGCTGAAATAACTAGATAAACCCACATAGTCTTCCTTATATAAATGCTGTTTTAAGCATCTCAGTCTTCAGATCTTTCACCTTTGTTAGGGAGATCAGCATTACACTTATTAAAGCTTCAAGATGGCTTTGAATATTTTCACCTCACCCTTTTTGTCAAAATGACTAGACTATTTTAAATTTATATGCATTAATTTTCAACATACATAGAATGTCCTGAGTTGGAAGGGACCCACAGAATCATCGAGTCCAACTCCTGTCCCTGCAGATGACAACCCCACAGTTCACACCGTGTGTCTGAGGGTGTTGTCCAGTCTCTTCTTGAGCACTGTCAGGCTTGGGGCTGTGACACCTCCCTGGGGAGCCTGTTCCAGTGCTCCAGCACCCTCTGGGTGAAAAACCTTTTCCTCATGTCCAACCTGAACCTCCCCTGGCACATCTTCCTGCCATTCCCTCAGGTTCTGTCACCGGTTGCCAAAGAGAAGAGATCTGCACCTGCCCTTCCCCCTCCCCTTGTGAGGAAGCTGTAGCTGCTATGAGGTGTCCCCTCAGTCTCCTCCAAGCTGAACAAACCAAGTGACTTTAGCTGCTCCTCAAATGGCTTCCTCTCCAAACCCTTCACCAACTTCACAGCCCTCTTCTGGACACTCTCCAGTAGCTTTATAGTCTTTTTATCCTGTGTTGCCCAGAACTGCACACAGGGCTCCAGGTGAGGCCGCACCAGTGCAGAGCAGAGCAGGACAATCCCCTCCCTGCCTGGCTGGCGATGCTGTGCTGGATGCACCCAGGACACGGTTGGCTTCCTGGCTGCCAGGGACACTGTTGGCTCATGTTCAACTTGCTGTCAACCAGAACCCCCAGATCACTCTCTGCAGAGCTGCTCTCCAGCATCTCATCCTCCAGTCTGTATGTACAGCCAGAGTTGCTGCGTCCCAGGTACAAAATGCAGCACTTAACTGAGCTGAACAAAGTTTTTCAAGTTGATTAAACAAGAACTAGACATCAGTTTTGCTGCCCTTTTTAAGACACAGCCAATATGCAGCACTTCCCAGGCATAGACAGGCATTAAGAATTCAAGAGCACAGGAAGCTGCAGAATCAGAGAACAGGGGCTTGTGACTTCATGTGCTGGGTTAGCTGAAATAAAGGTAATTTCCCATGCAGTTAAAAAAAAAAAATAATCTTTTCTTCTTAGCAGCTAGCATGGTCTTTTGTTTTGGATTTAGTTTGAGAATAATGAGATAGCACTCTGGGGTATTTAATGTTTTATTCCAGTAGCTTTCCAGCGTTTGAGATTTGGTATGAAAAGAATGTAAGAACGCGCTGGTATCTTGGCTGTTGCCAAAGGGATGAAAGACTTTTTCAAGTGTCCAGTTGCAGATGCAAGATAGCAGCAGAAAGAGGGAACCTAAACAGGACAGCACCTAGATTGACACCCACATCAGTCAATGAAGTCAATGACCCATGTCAGTCCATACCATGAACACCATACGCCATCTATAAGCAGGAAGTTGCTGGGGACTGGCCTTCTTCTCTGATGGTCACCATCCATGAGGGTTTCTGCTACTTGTCCCCGATTGCTGTGTTTTCCCTACATCTGTTCCAGTCTCTGCATTTTGCTGGACCCACTGTGCTCAAAGCGCATGCCCTCTAACATTCATTGCTCAGGACACATGTTCTGGTGGTTAAGTACTGTTCCATGCATTTGTATAGCTCTGTATGATACTCATTATTATTCACTCCTATTAGTATTCTATTAAATCTATTTCCATTTCAACCCATGAGTCTTCCTTCTTTTTCGCTTCCTTCCCCTTGGGGAAGGAAAGGTGAGAGAAAGTAATTGTCTACCGTTTAGGTGCCAGCCAGGGTTAAACAGTAACACCTCTTCCAGTCCCTTCTTTTTAGGTTTAGATTATTGAAAAGATCTAAAGTAAACCACACCACTGAAACCGACTTCACAGTGGCTTGAGAGTTTGGGGTTTCATTTGAGGGGGGGAGATATTTGTTCAGGAGTTTATGTTTTGGGTTCCCCCTCCCCGCCCCGCTTTGTGCCCTGTGTCCCTCTTCCATCCCTCTTCCAGGTGCTGGTAAGAATCACCACTTTCCAATTACAGGTAAAGACAGGAACAGAGATAAAGCTTCTGTTATTTTCTGGAGACTCAAAAGTAATACTATCTTTTTGAAGAGTCATGATGCAATAGAGCCTTAAGTCTCCATGCAAATAAATGTATTGTTATGCATACGGAGGAAGAAAGGCATTCCATTCAGTATGTCTCCTTTTATAACCTCAGGTTATGGGTTTTGAGACCAGGATGAGAACTGCTTAAGAAACAGTCCTTTTAGAAAGAAAGATGAAAGCCACATAGGAGTGAGTCAAATCTCTTACAGAATTCCTTAAATTACCAGGTTTACTGCAAGGAATTGTAATGTTCCTCCACTTTCAATGAAAGGTGTAAGGCCTAATGTGTAAAAAAAAAACCAAAAAAAACAAAAAAAACCCAAACCACCAAAAAACCCCACACAAACACCAAAAAAAAAAAAAAAAAAAAAGAAAAACACCTCACACAAACAAAAAAAACAAAGAAACAAACACCACAAAAACAAACAAACTCTGACAACAGCATTTACTTAGCCACCAAAGGAGCTTCCCATAGCACAAGAACAGAAAAGCAATCTAGGATGTCCAGGTAACTTTTAGGTTGTTACATATCACACTTTTGATCAGGAATCAAAAGTTGTGAGACCATACTCAACTACACAGTATTATAGTGTAATCACACAGTTTATTATTCTCAAATAGATATTCCAGGTATCCGGTATGTTCCTTGAAATTTGCTTAAGCTTCAACCTACTTCACTATATTACTCCTTTAAGTCCAGTGCTAGACATTTTGGTTTTACAATGGATTGTATTATTACAAATTATTAACAAGGGAGTTTCAACCCTATCACATTACCATTCTGGAAGAGACATGAAATACAGAACATGGGACTAAAAATGACACCCTGGGTCACTAATTTAGTCTGCTAAGATTAGAAGCAACCGAAGCATGTAGTCCACTTACTCTCCTTCATGTATCAGAGGAAAAGGAAAACAAACAAGTATTTATTTTGATACTCCAGTCTTAGCAGTTTATAGGGGCAGGAGAATGACCATCAGTGCAAATGCTGCCACCTCCATCCTTATCTTCCTCTGCCTTGCCCTGGTCTATGCATATTGATTATAAAAAGACTTCAAAATTGGTAAGTTACTTACTAGATGTTCTTATCTCAGCAATGACTTTGCAAAATGTGAAGCAAAGGTACATGCTCAGTCCTTAAAACCCTATCAGGGTTCTATAGAAATTAATATTTTAGAGACAGAATGCAACAGAATATCTTTAGTGATCAACAGCATGTTTTCACTTGCCTTTTAAAAAATATTTTCTTTAAAAAGCCACTATACCACAATGAATGAAGAGATCACTCTGGATTTCCAAATGCTTTTCTTTGTAGCTGGATACATTCCCTATCCGGTTAAGTCCATGTCATCACTATTCCGTGAGACACAGAGACTGTCCTATCATAGTCTTTCTTCAAGTTTTCTTTCTCCAAACAAAAATAACGCCGGAAAGCATAAAGGGTTAAGTTTTCCCAAGCCTCAAGTTCATATAAGCATACTTTTACTGCACAGCTGTTTGGAATCAGCCAACTGTTTTCATTTTGAAAATACAGATTTATCATTCTAAAGGCTATTTGACAAACAAAGTTCAGGAAAAAAAACCACCACAAAATCCCACATCGGTAGCTGTAAGACAGCAGGAATTATCAGCAGGAACTCTTGTATATTTATTAATATGACACAAAAACTAAACATAACTTTTTCATACATCTGGAGTTGCTATACAAGCATTTATAATATTTTGAATGAGGAGAAACTAGGCAAGGTTTTAATGATTAAAAGCTTTGTGTTAGTTTGAAAGCAACATTATGCTTGCAGATTTTCTATATATTTCTTATAAAAAGATAATAAAGCCCATACTATAAGCAATAAACAGAGTCTGATCTTGGTTGAATCAGCAGAAGGGTTTAAAAAAGCCAATGAAAGACAGTCTCCCTTCCTCTCAAAATCACGACTTACACCTGAAAAAAGTTTTTTCCTTTAGTTTTTTAACTAATATATCAAAGATCAGAATCAATTTGTAAAAGCTCTGTCTAAACAAACAAAGCAGCAAGGTAGATGTATACTTATTTATTAATTTGCATATGTGAATACTGCTTAGGTATAAGCTGATAGCATATCAACTCAGTACCATAAAATCTGAACAGTTATTACAAAGTTAACAGCAAAACTGTTCTTTATATTTGCAAAACTTTTGTGCATAAGGCATTTTAGGACCATATTTTAAGGTACCTTATCCACTACCTGTGAAAATATATACTAGAAATGACACTGGTTTGTATATTACAAGATATATTTGAACACAGATACAGTCTTTCTGCATACATGAGTGATCCATATATATAAGAAAAGATTGCACAAACGGGCAAGCTGCAAATGAGCTTCAAGTAAGAAAGATGCATTCACTGACGCACAAATAGAAGTCCCATGGGAACACCATAGACAGGGCAAAGAGAGATATCCCATAAGGGGAAATACATACACAAATTGCCATCATGGTTGTTGTCAGGTTGTAGCACAGTGCAGTAGGGTTTAAAATGGAAATGGCAGCATACAACAGGAAGCTCAAAGTTTTAACAGCAAAAACATGCACCCCAGAAGTCCCACACACCGAACAAAACTGCACGAGCTTTCTCGAAGCACAAAAATGCCTTGCTATGTTACTGTGTCCAGTAATTAGAGTAGCAACTTTAAACTTGAACAACAGGCTTCATGACAAACCAAGTCTACAAACAAAAGCACTTTCAAATGGGTAAAGCGGGTAAAACCTCTATCAGGATTTTGTATCCTCTTGTTGCCAAAGGACTCCTTTTGCTACTGGCATTCACTAAGGACCCTGCTGGTGAATTGTGAGGAGCTAGCTAGATCCACAGAGCATGGTATCCTCTGGCCTTCGCAGGTCAAACTCAAACACTTGCTCACAAACAGGAACTTAGAAACCTGTATGCAAAAGCAGCAGAGCAGTGCAAAGCCAGAGGTTGCAAATGATAATACCATATTTTCTACTCCAATTACTACAAAGATACTGTACATTTACTTCTGTTCAATTTCTAGTTATTAATTTAAGTGTTTCTCTTTATAACAGCGAGACTTAAATAGCATCTATTTGACTGCAAAAATTAAGATGGTAGATTTTGGTTGATTAACATAGCTCAGCCACTGCTTTCAAGAGACAAATCATAACGCAAGATTCTTCAAAAAACAAGTACTTTCCAGTGTGCTTATTCCTAGCACAAGGAGAAATTGACAGGGCACTTAGTGACTGGTGGTAAATTAATTTGGGTCACTCTACAGTACGGTTGCTACGGCAACTGCATGCAAAATGTAGTAGGCACGCTCTTCATCAATGTTAATATAACATCAGCCATTCTTCACGAATTTTTAATCAATGCAACAAAGTATGTTTCATAACTAGATCTAAATTAAAAATAAAACTTGTATGGTCAACTCTTCTGACAAAGAAGAAATGTCACCACCTCTTCCTTGTTGCATACAGTCATCTGTCACATCGTCTTAATCTCTCGAGAATCAATTTCCATACCTAAATGTCACATAAAAATAAGCACATCTACTAGAAGTAGGGGGGAAGGGTCAGCTTGAAGGTGGTGGTGTGCTCTGTGGTTTGGTTTTTTTTTTTCTTCCCCCCCGGATTCACAAATTTAATAACTGTGGGGATTTTTGTGTTGGGGTTTTTTTTGTGTGTGTGTGTTTTGGTTGTTTGGTGTGGGTTTTTTTGTTTGGTTTTTTTTGGTTTTTTTTACAGTAAAGCTGTGGGCTGAAATCAAAACTCAGTATCACCAGTTTAAACTAAAACAACTCTGCTGGCTTTACACAAGACACAACTCTGACTTCTGGTTCAAAGATTTTACAATCTAACCTCAAAAAGATACACTTTTGACCAGACATAGTGGTAAGTTAATACATAAAGCCAAGAACAGTTTTTACATATACATACTAAACTTCCTAGCTTTCCCCCTCCCCCTCCAGCAAGTTATTATTTATTTCAGGTGAGGTCTCATTGTTTCAAAGTCTGCTTTAGCTCTTAAAACCTAAATGTGGCTGAGCATTTTAAGACTAGACTTTTCTGTCAGCTACGGTTATATCACAGAACCAAAAAGGCTTGAGCTATAAAAAGCTCAAGAATCATAGCTTGTTTCCTAGACAATGTTAGATGGATTTAGTTTTAGATCTTACTCCAAAGATAGTACACAGTTATACGAATACATACAACTGAATAAAACCTTGATGCTACAAAACACACCACCCCAAAAAAGAAGACTCCTTCACTCCCCAAAAAAGAAAATCTATTTCCCTCTTTCTCACTCAGAATATATTATACAAATATTCAAACCAACACAAGACGCAAGCTGGCATTTCACTTTTCACAGTACATCTACATGCCATAGCAGACTGGCTAATACAGACTTCTTTAAGAGGTTACCATCTTTGAAGCCTCCTCTACGAACATGAACCAAGATATCGGAACACAGTAACGGTGGATTAGCGTGCCAGATCACAGTGATGACTCGGCTTTGTTCAGCATTATGCTACTTCAAAATGTCACTGCACTGAGGGCAACTGTCACTTGATGTTTCATGGGGCCTGAATGTGATTTTGGGGTCTGGTAGCTTCCCTCCAGACAGGTTTGTAGAGCATGCGGTTGATTGAACCAGAAATTATTTTAAAAACTGATCTCCACCTCCTCTTGGCTGTTTACCGGGTAAGGCTAGACAAACAAGCAAGCTGGTTTTGAACTGTAAAGTCACCACATGGCTGAAGTTGATGTCAACACCTGAAGCTGAGAAAGTATATGCAAAGCTAATAAGCTAAGGCAGTCTGCTCCCTAATAGCTTTGTATTTGATAGAACTTCCCCAAATCCACAAAACTGAAAAAGGACAAAACTTTATTAGCCTTTTGTGTTACACTGGACATTAATTTGCCTCTATACTATAAACCAGGTTCAGAGGTTTTAATCTGTATTAAATAGAAAGAGTCCCAATAGCCATTCCAAGTACGTTACTAGACACAGGTAAATGAAGTGCAGAGTTTGTTTATTTTTACAGAAGTTGGAACACCAATATCTCAAAAGGTCTTAGTATCTTAAGTCAAACAATTGATGGGTCTACTTATAGTTGCTCCTACTTGTTCAGGATCAGAGAGCAACTACAAGCTTTTATTTATTTTTATTTCTTCCTTTTTAAACAGAGATAACAAAACATCATTTTGGAGAAATAAATTGGTTCTATAATAAACAGAGTACCATCAAGAAGAAAAGCAGACTAGCAGAACTTGTCTTAGTATTAAAACAATGCACTTCAGTGCTTGGTTTTCAAAAGAGGGGAGCAGGGGATATTTTTTTTTTTTTGGCCACTAAGTGGCAAGAAGGAAAAAATTATACAGCTGTATTACTGATCTGCCATCATCTGACAGATACATTGTGGAAGACTATAAACAAAAATAAGGTTTTGGATATTCAATATTAAACAGTCATTAGCATCATCCACCATCTGCAATATACTTGCACCAAAAATGGTTTAATTTTTGTGTATTTTCTCCCTTAATTCTCAACGCATCAGTACCCACCTGATAAAGGAAAACACATACAGCATAATGGACACAATTTAGAGCTGGAGAGAATCAGGATGTTATTCTATTCTTAAGCTGAATTTTAAATTTAGATTGTCACTCCATTAGGCAGAGGCACCCTACTGAAACAAACACAAGTAGTTTCATGAAAAAATACCCTATTTGAAGAAAAAAAAAATCTAAGGTATAAAAGTAAAGAGGCAAAACAAATTGTGTAAACAATTTCTAGTGAAACAGACGCCAAGTGTTCATGGCTGATATACTACACTTAGGTTTTGAATTTGGATGGCATTTGGGATGAAAGAGGTGTTATTTTATACAATAAGATTACTCACAAAACAGGGAGTTTTTCCCAAGGCTGTTTAATTATTTCATAACCACAGTAATTCAGCTTTTTAGGTTAAGCAAATAACGCTTTGAGCTCTGAGAAGTGGAGAAGAAACACTTTCAATTCAATGAGTCTTTATCAGCACAAGTTTCTAAATGTACAAAAAGATGATACTCATGAAATCTGTCATTATGAACCCTTGCAGGAAAAATCACCAGGAGAGATTAAAGTTTCCTTCTAGATTCTCTAACAATTCCTACCCATTTCTTGTTCAGTGGCTAGTAGATACGTAGCTAAGTATTTCAAGTTCTCTGTGTTTTCTTCCACATATGTGATTACAGACAAACATCTAAGAAATCCAGATTCAAGGTTTAACTGGCAATAATGAGTTGAGATATAATGACTTGCAAAACAAAAAGGCCCTTTTTCTTATCACACAACGGTTTTTAGTATTCAGATTTAAAATTCACTTTAACTAACCTGCTTGACTGGACACTGTTCACAGCCACTGTTGCTATCCTATGCCCTAAGTAACCAAACCCCTTGTGCTCCTCAGTGGGGGACCTTCCCAAATCCTGTTTGTTGAAGCTGTTATGCTTCCACCCTGAGTCACTGAAGAGTTGAAATTAAATTCAAATCCCCCATTGCAATAGTATGATTTGAGCCTATGTCTATCATATTTTATGTGAACCTTCTTACAATTAAGCAACTTATGCAAGAGACCCAGGAAGGAAGCTGCACTCTAAGTTAACAGACACCTTCAGACAAGGAGGAAAAAGCTTCTCATCAAATCCTGGCAAGTCTTAGTCTTGACAATAGCGACTGGTTCAGCATCTGAGGTGAGTCAGATTAAGACCAGAAGCACAACATAAGGCAGTTAGGGAACATAAGCATCAGAAATTCAAGTGCTCAGACACTTCTACCATATCCAGGGTTTGTGACAGTTGAGATGGTCTAAATTTGAGTTTCAGGCAAAGCTACTGAAAACCCCTAACAAATACCTTAGATATTTAAAACAAAACTGAGGAGTTTTTCTGTACTGCAGAGAACCAAGGAGAGCAGACGGCAGTATTTCAGAGGGCCAATATAGAAACAGGCATATTACACTTTGTAAAGTGCTCACTAATTTAGTCACAGAGGATATTCAGGATTAGTAAATTTGTTGAAAAATAACTGCAACAATCGAGAGGTTTCAGCTGGAAAATCCTCTTCAGTGGTTCAGAAAACTGAAAAAGAAATAAAATCCAAACTTAACTGACATGTGGCCCAAGTGTTATCCATCACATTCAGTATCTCAGGACAAGTTTAGCATATGCAATGTATCAAATCAGTAAGTCACACTGAATTCCTACTGATAAAAGTGAAACACTCAACCAGCAAAGGTCTGCCACAAGTCTAGTGCATGACTTAATAGCTCAAGTGGTTTTGATTTCACTTAAACAGTGGAAAAAGAAGCAATATGCAAGCCCTAACAAGTATCGTGAAATGTTTCATATTCCACAAGTTGCTTCATATAGTGTTTTGAGCCCTAACTGAAATTTAAAAAAAAAAAACCACCACACAACAAAAAACCCCCCCAAAAACCAACACACACAAAACAACAAACCACATAAACATTTCATTGTGTTCAGCACAGTACATTATCTTTTTCATCTTTTAAATTTAAGATTTTGGGGGACAGGAAATGGTTCATACTTGAACCACCGAGTGTCACAGAACAGTTAAGTGCTTCAACTGGGAACAAAGTGAGTGTCTGGTAAGACCTTATTTATCTGCAGCCAAAGTGATTGCATATGCTCACCCTGTCCCTCAGTTTCTAACTAGAACTTCAATAGGCACAATGGCATCTGCACCAGCTGAAAACAACATTTAAGATTGCTGCCTGTGAGGGCCTTGAAAAGTCTCAAGATCCTACATTATATTACATACTTGTTCAGACAACTAGCTTGAAAACCAGAAGAATAAAGAATATGTTCATTATATTTACATAATTAGTGACCTTATTAACTTGGCCCTTCAGACATTAAACCCTTATCTTTACTCTTCTTCTCTCCAAGATTATTGCATAAACCACTTAGCATAATTACAGCTTAGCATAATTGTAGCTTACTAACATCATTGTAGTTCAAGGCCTGCTTGCACATACATTAAGGGTTTCCATTCCAGAGAAAAAACTGACAATAAAAAGCTAACCTGGACTGACACTGCCAAGTGAGATACCTTGACTTTGAACCAGAGTTCAAATAACCAGCAATTCAGTTTTAAACAAAGCACATTTCCTCCCCCATGGTCTTAACCCATAATACTACTAGACAATACAAATTTGATATATAAATGCATATCACTAATGCTAAATTCTGTATACAAGCGCACACATGAAATGCCATTACATCGACAAGCCATAAAGATTAATCAAAGAAAATACTGATAAAGCTCCTATAAAACACTGGTTTCTACTACTATAGCATATAAACAATTTATAGCTATTCAAGAGACGCAGAAAGAAGTCGTCACAGCTACTTTGTGGTCAGTGAACCTGATTATACACATAAACCTGCCTCAGTTTCACGTTGGTATAACCTCTTGAGTTTTACAGCCACAAGCAAATGAAGAACCAATCTGGGCATCATTCAGCTAGCGACTAAATACATCTACATAAGAAGTATTTAAACAAAGGATACTACACTGGCTTTTAATACCAGTCACAAGTACAAAATCCGGGCATGGTTTAGAGGGCCATGCAAAACCATCTGTCCAAAAAAGCCTCAAACCAAATAAAGGTAAGACTAAGTTGAAGTTGGTTTGTGTATCAAGGGCACATGACAAACTGAATATAATGGTTGTTGATGAGCAGTAGAATTCTAATCAATATATTGACTTTAAGAAACATACAAATTAAATTTTTGCAGTGGCTCCCTTCATATTAAAACATGCTACTGCCAGCAGGTCAAACATCATTTAAAAAAAAATTAAAATATGTAATGTTTCTCACATTATTTACACATCTATGTAAAATAGTCCAGCTGCACAGACTAATTGCCTTAAAAGTCCATTAATACAGCAAGACTTAATAGAAAAATGAAATAATTTTATTTTAAAGATCATATTACTATATTTTCTAAATTACTACTAAATTTTCACAGCAGACTCACATTCTTAGTCTCACTCATTCTTAGTCTCACATGGGAACAAACCAGGCCGTTTCAAGTAGTTAAGACTCAGCACATGTGTAATATCTGACATTTGACACATACACTCTGCACAATCACTGTATGTAGTAGTCAACAGTTAGTGTAGTTAAAGTATTCATAGACTTCAGAAGTGTAAACAGAAGTGCTTAATTTCAGCAACAAAAATTGCAGTGCCAGAAAAGTGTCTGAAACCAATAACTGTTCACCCCCGCACCCCAACCCGATTTTACTGGTTCCTGATAAAACACAGGTTTGCATCACACCAGGTTCACCGGGTAGTGTCTGCAACACCAAACCCCACCATGCAATGCTAGAAGTGGCAGGTGTAGCTACCTTAACGTTTGTATTTCAGATCAGGATGATGCTTTTCAGGTATCTCTCCCAGTAGTCCATGCGCACAGGTCCCAAGGAACCACAAAATGTGCTTCCTCCGCACCAAAATAAATTGAAAACTGTGCTCCAAGGCTGTCTCTGACACATCACAGGCACAAACAGGCATTCAGTCCATGGGTCACTCTGAAGTTTGTCAAAGGTTCTAAGAGAAATTACTACATCTGTGTACTGTAGACACAAAGTCGTCAGGTCTGACTGCTCTGCTCTACTCTCCACCTATTTATCCACACCGCTTGCAAATGGTGACATGGCCTAATTAATGGTGGATCTGGACTCAACCATTTTCTGCAATGTTAAGGGTTCCTATTTATAATTGCATGTACCACAACAGAGATCTGCATTAGGGAAATGGTCACAACCATGCTTTTTATCATTACCAGTAAAAATTGTTTTCTTTCTGCTTTACTCGCTAAGAACACAAAAGCTTAATTGGCATTATTTGCTCACTGGATTACAACATAATCATGTGATATGATTGTTATGTTTAGTACTGTTAATCCTAAACATACAAATTATCAGAACTTTCACATGATCTTTATGTTCATAACAGGCTAAGAGTAACGCAACTTCATAGTAATAGGACCAATCTGAATACTGCTAAAAGCAGCAGCTATAGCCCTCCAGCTACAAAAATACATAAACATTAAGAGGAAAAACAGCAAGTTATTTGAAAAATAAAATTTGAAATAGCACTTCAGTAATTGTTGATTTTTCACATTCCAATAAATTACTTCAGCTAGAAATAACTTTTTGCCGACCTACAACAAGCTCCTCTTTAATCTCCAAGATTAATATGCTAGTTTAATGCATGCATAAAGCATAAATTAGTGTTGGAAAATGTACTGTAAATACATATTTATAAACACATAGCAGTCAAAGTTTATGCAACCGCAATCTGCATTTATCTGCTGACTCAAATGTTTTGTTTGCCAAGTAGAATATAACAATATTGCACAGGTTGCATTATCACTTAGTACAACTTTATGAATTCAACTAAGAAAGCTTTTTCCAATGCAAGAACCCACAAATGCCATTTGTACTTGGTTCTGGGAATCGAGTAGTTCAGCCACCTGTGAATGAGAAGCCTGAATGAGACCAAACAAATAAATCTGCTTATACCATATTAGCAGCATTTCATGACTTGATTTCCCAGGTGTTTAAAGGATGTAACAATCTGTAAAGAAACAAGAACTTTTTTTTTTTAATCTAGAAATCCATCCATTAATCCATAAAGGATTAATACCCACTCTTTGCTTCAACATATCACCAATGTGCAAGACTTCAGAAGCTTAGTCAGCCTGATCAGACAGTCATGTTTCTAATTTTTTTTTAAAATTTTTTTTTACATTTTCGCTTTATTTTAATTCACAAGTCTATTAAATGTAAATGGAGTGTTTGCTGTTGTTTTACAAATCTGGAGTATAATTCTGCATTCTCTAGACACAAAAAAAACACATGCCATTTGTTTTTCTGCTTACACTGGGGGACCAAGAGCTGGTTTTGCAGCTCACATCTATTCAAATAATTACTCAAATACTGATTCAGCATTTGACTTTCTTCCACACTCTGGCTCAAACTTTCATATAAAACACAGGACTGCAGTTGAAATCCTCTCATTCATATGCTATTAAAATTTAACACAAAGTATTCAGAGTCGATTTATCAACTCTAGAACCACTAAGACTATAGGAATTTCCACTTAAATTTGAGACCTTTTGCTTCAGATTTGACATAACTGAAAACAGCTGTAACACAGATTCATGAATTTTTTTTTTAGATGTCTACTTCAAGTCTAGCTAATCAAAAAATGCCCAAAGGCTTCATAACTTTCAGTTTTCAAATAAGAATTTTTGTTTCCAAATATCTTGTGGGCTTTCCCATAATTCTGGGTTCCTTTCCTTTCTTCTTGGTATAATATACTGAAGACTATTATCAGCAGACACTCTGAACTTTCACTAAAACAAGACCTATTAATTAGCACCTACTACTGATCTGATATTGATATTCTAGGCAACAAAAGAAGTTGCCAAAAAAACAAACAAACAAAAAATATTCAGGTGATTTCAGGTGGTGCAAACTGGACCTGTTATTACTTGTTCATCCATGCACTACATCTCTCCTCCCTTCCCAGCACCAGTATTTTGTGTTTAGTGGTTCCAAGGTATAGACAAACTGGTCTAGCTTCACACTGCTACCAGCACAAAACAAGTTCCTTCTTTGTAGATCATTCCACCATAACGTTTTCCACCCTGCCACACCAAGAGAGAGAATGCTATTCCACACCTTTCCTCCCCTCCATCTCAGAAGATAAAGGAGGGGGTAACAAGGACAATCAAAACCAAAAAAAGCCTTTTCTAAGAGGAAGAACTTAATAGACTAGGGGTGTCCAATTGAAAAGGCGCTGACCATAGCGGGACACTACACAAGACTATAAAGTCACATTCAGAATAGGAAAGTGAGCAAGCAACACCACACTCTTCACAATTTTTCCCCAATACAAAGACACGGGAACCTTGAATGAAGCCAAAGCAGGACATAAAGATCATTCTTCAGACAGCCCACAGTTGAGATGTGGGTGTTGCTTGTTTCAAAGTAGGATTAGACAATTATACAGAATAAAAGTCCAGCAACAGCTATCAAAAGCTGATAGCACCCATAACTCCAGAAGCCACAGGCCACGCCACAAATGCCTGGAGTGCTCTGAAGCAGTCTTACTACATACTTACCTGCATTAATACTCTTTCTAGCAGAGTCCAGAAGTATGTACCACGCAAAGGAGAATAATGGGCCATACGGACACTGATTCTTACATTAGCTAATTCACATTAATTAACCCAAGCCACTCCCAAAGCCATTTACGAAACACCTGATTTATGTGGTCAAATGACACCCTCATTGAAAACTATTGGTGTTCTCACACCTGGTAAGGTAATAAAGCTCATAAGTTCAATCACCTTGCAAGCAAGTATTTGCTATGGTTTTGTATCCCCAGCTGACTTGTATCTACTCCTGAATTAGTTACAGCTGGTACAACACTTTCAAGCACAAAGAACCGCAGAAAAATGAGAGAACAGAATAATTAGTGTTTTGTCTTAGTCATCACTCAAGTTTCATCATCAGGTAATACTGCAAGTTCCCCACACATTGTGCTTATACCTTGAGGAGAGGAACGGGAAGCGCAAACTCATTTATTCAAATGCTTTTTTCATAGTACTACAACATACAGCAAACTTTTCTATTACTGTTGTGGGAACAAGAGGAGCCAGATAAACAGCTAAATGAAACATGTCACTGTGCAAGATTCACCTACCACTTTTACCCCACCACCCCCAACAACTGTTCGACTTCTGAGATCTTAAGGCAATCTTAGGGTATTAATTTTTCTTCAAAATATTACAGATCTCCAAAGGAGTTTCCACTACTAAATGCTCAAAGCTTCCAACAGACACATTTCAGACTGCCTCAAAAAAGAAAAAGCAGATAGTTCAAACAATAATGTAATTCACAAACTATGAGGCATGCTATCAATTTACAAAACAATAAATCCCCTAGAAGGGGGCAGAACTTTAGATTTTAATGCTAAAGTAACTTAACCCTCTTATAAATTAAGTTTCAGAAGAAAAAAAAAATGAACATAATTCCAACGGTCGATAACGTATCCTTTATCACATGAAAGACACAAGTACTTGCTATCACCTGGACATTAGGCTCAGCCAAAGCTGCATATGGCAGTCTTGAGTAAAGAAGCATCCTGATCATTTTCTAAACCAAAACCAGATTCATCTACATGCTGAATGAGGTCTTAATAAACTCAAATCTGTGCAAGATTCCCCAATATAAGCACCATATGAAGAGCCAGTTTTGCTATGCTTCCTGACCCAGGCACGGTTTTCATTGCAAACAAAACTCTGACACCAAGTCAAGTTTTGCTCTACAGTAGAATAGAAATCTGAATGTGGCAAATCAAAGCTTTGCTATCTGAGATTATTTCAGTTTTGTAGAACTGGCATAAAGAACAAAAACTTTAAGCTTCCATTTCTGTCAAAACACATTAATATTAAGACAGAGCTCTGAAAGATTTGGAAAACTGACACTTAGTAAAAGCAGCTATCATTTTTCACACAGGGGTAGATTAAATGAAGAACTGTGCCACACTAATTTACCTCTGCAGTGCTAATTTCAAACCCACGTGATGGAAAATGAACGCCGTATTTCAGTCCTCCATTCACATTACATAGAAGCAGATATATAACAAATCCAGAAGTTACTGCCTTGCTTTAAAGCCATCTTCAGCTACCTAAAATCGTTGATCTTTAACACACGTTTGTTACATTAAATTGCATCGACTTTAGCCACAGCAAGTAAAGTTAATTCCAAACCAGTATCACTCATATATAATAATTTAATTGTTCCCTTTTAGGGTTTGCATTTGCACCCACACATAGGGCAAAGGTTCTGGGTCACTGTCTCACTGAAGCAATTATGCGTTTTCCCTGGACTGACACCCCTTCGCACCCGAGGCAGCAACGTCAGGGAAGAGCAGTAGCCTGCATTTACCCTGCCAAAACGCGGCTTCTACACCGAGGGAGGCCTTTAAGTTACCGACCGGCAGAGCAAAGCGGCGGTGTGCAGCGGGACCCCGCAGCCGGGCGGGGGGGAACCCCGGCCCGGCGCCCGCACCGTGCTCTGCAAGCCTCGCTCCTTGCCGCTTTCTACTTTAAAAGCAACAGGAGGCTTTAAATGACATTAAGGCCCCACGAGGCATATTTTCCGTAGCGATTACGGCTCATTTGCCTAACGGAGCGCAGCGTTACCGCTGGCCAGGGCAGCCCGGCCGCCGCCACAACAAGCCCGGCCGTTGCCACAACAGGCGGGGACCTCCAGGCGCCGAAGCAAACTGGTTGTTACACCTTCAAAACCCTGCGGGAGGTAAGGCTGCGCCCACACCCATACGGGGCGTGGGGGGGGGGTGAGGAAGGGAAGGCAAACAAACAAAAGAGGAAAAACAAACAAACAAAAGAGGAAAAACAAACAAACAAAATTACGCCATCACAGCGCTGGCCGGAGCTCCCCCCGCAAAGCCTTTCCCCACACGCCCGGAGGCGCCCGGCGCAGCAGCAGCGCTGATGCCGGTCCATAAGCATCCCCCGGCTGGATAACACCCAGGTACACGTGTGGGGCAGTTACACCTTCGGTCTCCACCTGCGAAATTAAACAGCCTCCTTCGTCCCTCCGCAGCCACATCTCCCCTTTCTCCCCTGCCAGGGAAGAGCAGCCGAGGGAGCACGCTCTGAAGCACGTTTTCACCCCCCCGATTAATTTCCCATTCCTTAATCGCGTGTCTCCAGTTCATCTTCCTTGTACCGTTGACCTCACAAACTATTCTGGAAGGAGTTATCTCCAAGGTCAAGAAAAAACATATTCCTCCTATGTGGTCTTCTTGGCACCGTGCAGCTCCGTTACTGGGGGAGCAGGGGTCTGCTGGGGGAACCCCCGCCCGTGGCCAACAGGCTACTGGGGAAATCATTGCTAAAAATGGTACAATTCCTTGCATAAATTCCTCACACCTGCTTAGGCCAATTCCCTATTCACAATTATGTTTTGAGGCTTTCAGCGCACACATTATCAATTTCACTTAGCACTTTTTCAAGTTCAGTGTTACTCGATCAAAATGCTTTAAAGCCATGGTTAACAATGCTATTAATTTTCTTAAGCAAAACTGTAATCTTAGGAAAATATGTTAGATGAAGATACAGCACTAAGAGCAGTTGTCTTTGGGGTAAGACTATAGCCACAGATAAAACCCACCATAATATGCATGCTTTGCGTTCCATGTATATTGTGTTCTGTTCCCTGAAACTGCCACACTCAAAACAGGAACTGGCTGACACGTAACAAATTAATTCAATATTCTATTTTTCAAGATTACATTAGGATGAGCAGTTCAGTACAAGGAGTTGGATATTCAGAATAGTCTGATGTTAGATCTATGTTAACACTTCACTGTTTAGCTGCTTTGATGAGCCATCCGTTGCGCTATTTACATTCGTGATTTGTCAGATAAATCAGGCGAAGGTTATCTTCCTCCTGACTGCATCCTAGACTTGTGAACCAGAGGAGAAATCAAAACAAACATGCACATTTGTGGGAAGTTGCAATCACATTTGTTAGGGAAAAAGATACAAATGGTAAAAAAGTCACAAATGCTGCCAGATCAAGTACGCAGTTTTTAATCAGATAAATTTTCCTGAATTATTTTTTACATAATGACCCAGCTCCCAATGCCGTTAGTTTTCTTATCCTCCTGAGCTTGCTATTACTGCCTTTCCCTGCACCTAAAAAATAGCCAAAAATAAAATATCCATACATTAACACATCTTAATTGAGCATAACAAAGTAATGACAGTACAGCCCTAGAAATAGTTAAAGACCTAAATTAAGGAAACACTATTTTAAGGAGATACAGAAGAATTATGTACTATGTTAATATGCTAGGACATTATTCACAACAGGACATTAAAACATTCCTTTGTCATATTTGACAAAGCAATATTAATTTTGACTATAGCAAATAAAAATAATAAAAATAATAAGCTTTATTAAGTTTTAATATTTATTTTTTAATTTTATTTTTTATAAGTTTTAATTTTTTATTTTTAATTTTTTTAATTAATTTTTAATAAGTTTTAATATTTAAATTCAATGTGAGATATTTATTATAAAGGTTCATTGTAGGGAAAATTAACTTTTAAATGTGAGCTACAATAAGATTTTCATTTTCTATGTTGAAAGAAGAATTTAACAAGGTAGGTTAGGTCCTTAGTCATATTTTCAACAAAAAAGAATTCAGCAGATGGCTGGGAGGCTGCACTTTTGATGCCATTTCCTTATATGAGTAGAACAAGACATAATGCTAAAGCTACAGTTGGGGGACCAGATATTACAAGATTCGGCCATCTTACTACTGTATGAATGGTAAAGCACCATCTCTACCTAATCACTTAACAAAAAAAAAAAATTCCATCACTGAAATAACCTTCTTCATCTTCTCCAGTTCTACCCAGTGATATATGTAAACATTATTGTCTTCTTTGAAACATGAGAAAATAAGGCATGGAGGAAGAAATGCCTCCAAATCCAAACATGCAGCAAAGAAGTACCACACAAATATTTTGAAGAAACTGGGGTCCAGATCTGGATTGTCCAAATCTAGGTTAATATGTTACTGCAGATTAGCAAACCAGAATATTAATACCTACAGTGTTCTGACAGTGAAAGCATGAGATACACCCCCCCCCCCCCCATCACAACAACTTTTGCATATGGAAACAAATTGCAGTTGAAGTATGAAAATATTTTCTTGAGAGGCGAGGGTTTATAATCTTAGCTGCGATGCACAGTACAGAGCTTAACATCTTGCGGAATGTAAGGGTATTTGTTGCACAGCAATTTCAGCTATATTGCCAGCTCGATTATCACAGTACAGTGCTGGCAAGTACAGCTTTTTCAGTATGAGAATATCTCATAGCAGGTTTCACGGTTGCTAGGTAGCTGTACAGCTCGAGGGCCCTGAAGGAAGCACAAATGCTGCAAATTGGTGGTACCCAATCAACAGTCAATCTGTTTAAGGTCTATTACTTCTCATTACCTTTTAACCATTATTTACTTTCTATTAGTTCAGACAGGATGATTGTAAAAAAGATAGCTGAAAGGGGCCAACAGAATAGACACTTTTTCAAGCCAATCCTAATTATTTTTGGTATAATTACACAATCTATCAAAAGAGAAATACAATCTCCAGTTCAAACTGGCATTGTGTCTGCTGGCTGCTCATGGACATATTTGAAATATGATGGCAGGAAAGAAGGAAGGATGGGATGCATTCATTCATATGCAGCCTTCACTATTATTTCACTGCTTAGGACGTGCAATGCATGCCTCGCATAACATAACCTGTAAAGGCAAAACTGCAAACCTGAGACACTTACATGACATTCCTAATGAAAATTTAGGGCAGGATTTATAAGGATAATGTTTTGATAATTGTTTAATTATTGAGAGAAGTATTTTTCTAAATCTGTGCAGCCTGAAAGAGATTAGCAGAGTGTTTCCTGAAGGACAAAGTCGTCATAATGATTCTGATTTTCAGAGTAGTGAGCTCTGCAGTATTAAATATAAAAGTATTAGTTACAAATGCTTGTCTGAACTTCATGCTCAAGATCACAGCTACTATCTGTCTTCACAGTCTGTGTAATTCGTTCATGCACTGTTTTGTTTGTTTTGTTTGAATGACTGCACTGTTGTGGCAGCCCACTACATAATCGTAAAATGGCTGCTGCGATTTTCTGTCTGTTATTTGAAAAAGACAGTAGAGGTGAGTTTTGATATAACCCCTCTGGCATTGCAAGTTGGTTTTCAGTGTCAGTCAAGTTTATCCTTTCATTGACAGTGGAGAATGAGAGTAGGGGAGGAAGGGGGATCAATTACATTCCTACTACTTACTTTCAAGAAGACTGGATAGACAGTTCCAGACACTGAGCTCTCACATTCGACCTACCTCACTGTGGTAAAAACCAACCACCACTAGTCAGTGAAGTTTCAGGGAAGACAGACTCCTTCCCAAAAACACCTACTGATCTTTGCATGGAAGGAAAAAAAAAAAAAAAAAGAACCAGGTTTCAAACACAGGCTGCTCATGAGCCTTATTTACAGACAACTTGTGATGTCTTTTCTTCATTTGTCTGTGCAGCAGAACCTGCTTAGATGCCTGTTTAAACTCATTTGTCCTGACACCAGTGAAATGCTATCTGGGATATGAGATGCCCAAGATATTTGTACATCGTATTGTTATTATGGGAAATCTCCCCACTCCATCCTGAATTTCTCAAGCCTTTAAAACCTTTAGGATCTTTCAAGTTTAGTTGCAACTTATACTGTCTATGATAATTTTTAGACACTAGTAATTAATACACAACATACGGGTTGTATCTTGTGTCCATCTGATTCAGTCATACCTTATGTAAGGTTTAGCTATTCGAGCTTCAACATCTGCTTTTGTTTGTTTTATAACAGTTCCATTGTCACAATGATAAGACTATTTTAGTATCTAATCGTGTGTGCATTTTCATTTATTGATAACACTTTCTGAAGGTGTTACTGGAATTGTGCTCTTCATTCTATGGTATTCTCAGCACAACTAACTTTACATGGATCCTCTTTGTAGTGCAATAAAATCTTTAACAAAGATGAAGTCATTTGCAGTCACGTGACATAAAGCTATTTCTTTTTAACCATCCAAATGAAACTGAATTCTCTCCCTCTCTTCACAAGTTATCTGCTGCAATATTTCCACTTCGAAATCTTCACCTGTTTTTCAACAGTGTAAAAATGTATTTTAAAAAAATCCATCTACTTCCCTTTTAGTAAATCTGGTTAGTGTCCCAATAAATTTAAAGTTTTACTGAGAACCACATACACACAAAAACCCACATAAGCACAAATATAACTCCAGATCAACAAAACGTTTCCCTGTGTGTTTGCGCACCTCGTAAGATTTGAGCAGTAAATGCCAAGCACAAATTCAGAATGCCATTAGCTCTTCTGAGGCTCCAGTAGTGTGACCCTAATAAAAGTTTGCTCATGTTTGAATTCACAGTTCCTGATTGACACTATAAGTGACACAGAAATGCCAGGTCGCAAGAGGGTGTGAATTGGCCCGACTATAGTGCAGCTACACAGATTTCACATTGTATTCGGCAAATTATCTTCAACATGAGGAATCATTTTAAATGTAAGCAGTTTCAGGAATTGCTCGGCAGAAAGCAGTCTCCTTTATTTATGGCAAAGAGTCTGCAGATTCCAGCTCTTTCATTCCCTCTGTGAATGCAATATGTGAGTTATCTGCTGTCACTGTGAATGCTCACCAATTAATCTTCAGCTGCAGCCCTCTTCTAGAACATGTCACTGCTGTGATTTTGTTTCCCTCAGATGGCTTTCCTGTTATTATGTTCTCACATTTGGATTTGTATCTTAATTACATGTTAATATTTCTCTAAAAGGAAGGGGGTGAATCAATCTCATGAATTAATAGTGAACAGAGTCATAATCCAAGAAGGATAATGCATTGGTAGAAGTGCTCTCATGGGATGTATTTTACAAGATTGAAAACAACAGCTCATAAAGAACTGCGCTGATTAGGAGTGATTGAAGGGGCATGTAAGTTGAGGATAGGCAGAACAGGTCAAAGAAGGTAAAGTTTATTTTAACTGAAATATGAGGCACATTAATTCATATGAAATTTTGAAAAGTAAAAAAACTAAGTAAGGCCATTAAAAACTATTTAACAATACTTATGGATGCAGCATTTTCCATACAGAGAATCCTGTTGCATTTACCTTGGCATATGCTAGAGGTGATGTAAAAGTTCACTTCTGTTGCAGATTACTTAAGAAGGATCTGCCAAAATTTGCTGTCTGCTACTAGGGTAACTTCCCTTCCCCTTTCCACCTGGAAGAATCATATTCAGGGCTAAACTGAACTGCAATGTACTTAGAAAAGAAAATGGCAGGGAAAACAAAAGATAAGACAGAATAAGTGGGACATACACACAGTTTTAGTTTCATTTGAAACATGTAAATAAGCTTCCATTTCAAATAGCTATGGAACAGATAATCAACCTGGCAAAAAAACCCGTTGCCTAAATACTGTTCTAATTTCATAAATTTTCTTATGTTGTTGGGAAAATCATGTTTTTGTTTCAATTTTCATGCCAGATCAAAACTTCTCAGCATTGTTTTTCCTTGTGTTTCCATAAAAGGCAAAGATTGTTCTAGAAGCTTTGGGAAATTAAGGAAGAACCAGCAGATGGTGTATGAATATGAGCAGTTTTGAAAAACAAGCTCATTGCAAATTTACTTTCAAGAAACTGCTCCCAACTCCAATTAAACGTCTATGAGAAACAGGGAGATAATGCTTTCATACTTCTATTCCAAATATGGCTAATAAAAGAGAGAGATAGAAAAAGAGACTTAGAACCAAGCACTCTAAATAAAAAGTGTATGTCGTAGGTAAAAAATGATAATGTATTTGTAAAGAAATCTGAAAACATCCCATAATCATTAGAAGCAAGAAAAAAATAAATCAAATGGGAACAAAATGTGTAATGGAAAACGGTTAATACTATCATTATGCTTGTAAGTCTATTATTATACATGCTTAGAATTATCTCTGAAAATGAATAGATGAAGCAACACAAGGATCTTCAGCTTGTGTGTTGTTGGGATCCAAATTTGGTTTTAGATACCTGATATTTCAACATTGTCTCATCAAAATTGTTACATGAGGGTAAGCTTATTTCTGTTTCTTAAGATCACTCCTTTCAGATTTAAGGGGCCTTATCTCTGACTTTAGCCTCCCCCTCCATTCAAATAGCAATCACTTTCCATACCTAAATCATCTAAAAGCATTCACAGCACAGACTCCGTGATTTTCATAAAGAGATTTTCAGATTTTATCTAGAAATACAGCAATCAAAGCTAGAATTTTCTTCACTGGCACTTGTATCATCTTCCTAGCTACTTATTACTGGTACAGCAATATTTTTTCAATAAAGAGCTTACTGATGATATTGGTCCAAATGCTCTCCTCAGTATTTGCATTTTTTAAAACAATAATGAATGAGAACAAATTTGCAAATGCAAAAAAGAAGAATTTTATCTATCAATTTTACTTGTTATAGCTTGAGTTTATGAGGCAATCAAAAGGCCATCTGAAAATATTTTGTCCAAATCTTTCCCAGCTGCAGCTTAGTTTGCCCTTTTCCATTATTTAAAATCTATATAGTTAAACCACTAGCACATAGAAGAAACATAGAATCAAACTTTAAGATGTTAATTAAGATGTCATTTATAGTGTCTGTGCACTATCATTTTTTTCATACTTTGAAATAATTCCACAGTCCTTGGCAGATTGAAAGTATCACGTTTTCACTGGGCAGCCATATACTAAGACTATTAAAGAATTTTTAAATTATTAAATCCTTCATGAAGCTTAATATCCTCCTCATTTTTTACATCAAATAATGATGACTCAGCTTTTAATACATCATTCTTCCATGGAATTAAAAAATAACAACTACAAACTCCCTTTACCTGAAAATGAAGGATCCAAAGAAATGGCCTAAAGAAAACCCCCAAACTAAAAGGTTTCTTATGTGTGCTAACAATATAGTTGCTGGAAGACTCCAAATGAGAAGTCTTTAAGTGGACTGTTTTGATTACTTTGTATTCATATTCTTATTACTATTCTCAGGACAAAATCTTAGGCATAGAATATTGCCCAGTATCCCAGGAATTGATGATAAATGAGAATTCAATTATATTCTTCTAGCATCAGCGAGCAAGAAGAAATACATGCTGAAAGTAACTGAAATTAATACCAGAGGGAAACTAAAGAACTAAGTACTATGACAAATTGTAAACTTTAAATCAACAGACTGTATGTAAATAGGATTTGGGCTCCAAAGGCCTCTCATTCATTTGCTACTTCTTTCAAAATCACAGCCAAAGGTCTGATTTCTCATTTAAACTGGATACATTTGCAGGAAACTTAAGAAGCCATCAGAGAACTATCATCATCATCAACTGTAGCCTAATTACTGAGCTGCATAGAGAACTATATTCCATTTCCAAAGCCTTCAGTCCCAGAGTCCCTTTTTTCATGATTTTGAGTTATTTTACATCTCTTTTGGTGACCCATTACATTATGTCCCTTGAGTACTACTTGGGCTCAGCCTACAGCATTTCTAGCCCAGCTAGAAACAGGAAGTTTGAATTAAGCATATTTTAGAAGTAATTTCAATGGTGCCAGCAAAGATGTTTTCTGTTTTTTGGAAAGTGTTTTCCCATCATGCTGGGTTTATCCATGTATTATCTAAGGTGTTTACTTATCGTACTCACTCCCCTTACGTAGTGAAGATTTCTTAGACTTTTAAAATGTGTTACCATCTACCATAAGGCTCCACTTGATGCAGTGGTCATTAATGGCATACATTGTACATGAAACTAATTGGGGGAAGGATCATGCAAGTTTAGATTTTGTAAGATTCTTGTAACAACATCCGCAGTGTAGCTTTCATACATTATCCACTCTCTTCATTCACAGAGATTTGGGTAGAAGTAAAAAATAAAAAAGGACAATTCACACATCTTTTCCTGTCTTGTACCTAAGGTTTTAGAAGATAAATCAGGTAGGAGCTGAAAGTACTAACAGTACGAGTACGGGGCGGGGAAGAAAATATTGAGACAAACTTTCGATTCCTGGCACGCATTCATATTCACAACACGTGAAACTGGAATATGACGTACCGTTTCTAAGAAAAGCCATATTACAGCCAGATTAGAAAAAAAAGAACAAAAAAACCCAGAAAACCAAATAAATAATGTGAAAAGCATAAGTCCCAACGCGAAGGTGATCTACTTTCCCTGGGTGCAGGAAAGCCCCATTTCCCCCCACTGAGGATCATGCATCCACCAGAGGGCAATGCTGCCTCTGAGAAGCTGCTGACTCCTAAAAATGCAAAACTTCATCCCATCAAAACACTTCGAGAAACTCCACGAGTAACCAGAGGGAGAAACCCTGATCCAGCAGTAGGTTTTAGACTGGTTTTTGAATAGGGAATATGGAACTGTTGGACAGAACCTTGCCCAGAATAAAGGGATAAAGCTGTGAGACAGAGTGGTTATTGGAGAGAAGGAAGCATGTCTTATCCATAAAATTTACCTTTGTTAGACAACAAAGATGAATATATTTGAGAAAAGAAGTCTAATTCAAATACTGGCAGCCTACTGTCACTCAAGGCATCAGTGGGATGTGAAGCTTTTCATCTCGCTCAGCTTTGGTTGCTTTACTTCCTATCAGCAATGTCCAAAAAAGTCATTACTGTCTGCCAGAGAAGCTACAAATTAGGTGATAGTCTTAATACAGATTTTATATAGAGAGACAAACAGAGTAATAAAACTCTGCAGCCCAAAGCTGGCACTCCTCTTGGCAGCTGTGAATGGACCTGATAAATACAGAGAGCAACTCACCTTCATAAATACAGGAATTGTTCAAGCTTGCAAGAATCATGGCAAAAGATGAAGCCCACAAGATTCTCTTCACTAGCTACAGCAGCATGAGAAATCTTTCATTGAAAACCTAGGGAACCTGGAACAGAGTCAGTGGTTCTCATTTAACTTCTCCACACTTCCAGGACAGCAGCTCTGAAAGGCCAGAGTTATATCCCAAACTGACAGGCTGACACTACTTTGTCAACAGAACAGCACTGACCTCAGTGGCTGCAATCAGGTGTGAAAGCGCTAATGGCAGTTTTCATTGCAGCTCAGTTTCTCAGACTTCAAAAACCTTTCAGTTCTCTCCCCTCCTCTTGTAAAAGGGAAGAAACATTTACATAATTATTTATTTATTTATTTTCCACAGAGAAGTGGCTGGTTAGCAATGAGGATTTCAAAATAGCATTAAGCACAAATTTTGTTTTGTCTCTAATTTAGAGTACATTAGAGCCACAAGCATTTTAACTTTCAGTTTACTATGGACTTCCTAGATTCAAAGGTGACCCTTTCTGTCTTTCCACTGGTCTAACAGGGCAGGAGGCTGCTGAAGTTTTAAGTGTCTTAAAGGTTTATTTAAAAATTTTCTATGTGTATCATCAGAAAATGGCTGCCTAGTAATAGAGCATACCTACTACTCTAAAACTAATCAGAAAATCTTTAAATTAGTCTCTTGTCAAACGTGCATTCTGAGGTACAACAGAATGGCCCTGGAAGCCAGCCAGCTGAAGGAGAGCATGGTTTGCTTGTACTGGTTGTATTCAGAATTTATTACGTAGACGGATATGTTATATGAATAATGAATTGTGGCATTGCCAATTCTTGCATCCCTGCCACTGTTCAGTGATTAGTCTTGTATCAAACCTAATCAAGCTGGGTTCTCTTCATGTCCTTTTAATTTGAGTCTTTTCTTCCTTGCATAGGGAATAATGGGGATCAATTTGTGGCCCTCGTCTTGCAGGACACACTTTTACAAGGCTGAATCCAAAAGGTCATACATTTCAATAATTCAGTGTGGTTAGGCTAATACTTCTTATATCGCACTTAACATCTCATTTTGGGCTGGCAACTCATTTCCCATTTAACAACAAAACAAAACCCACTCACTCACACCTTTACAGATGCTCGTTTTCCAGTGTCCTAAAAACCTATTTAATTTTACCAAATATGCAGTTTGATGGAAACCTCTCTGGAAAGTGCAAGGAAACTCAATGAAAAAACTAAACTTAAAAGTGTACCAGAGCTACGCTCAAAAGCTTAGTGGAAAGAACAGAACACGAAGGGACTGATACTTTAAAGGAATTTTAAAAGACCAAACAGGACAAAAAACCTAGCAGTAACTTCTATACAAAATGAAGTGACACTGAAATGAGCTGCTTGGCCTTGAGTTTTTTAACTGGTTGTTGTAATGATTCTCTGCTATGGTACAGCTCTATGTGCACCAGCATTTTCATCAGTTACCTACAAGTGTATGTAGATAAATAAATCACAAATTTCTATTAAGTATTTAAGCTTGTAAGTTACTAGGCATGAAACACCCTTTCTTTTGTAAAATTAAAACATTTAGTTATTGCATTGTACAGTACAAAATACAAAAGCATAAGACAAAGTCTAAGCCTCAGTTCATGAGAGCTCTTCAGACCATAACCAATTATAGAAGTTCAGGAGCTTGATGATCAGTTGCAAAGCTGTGCAATTAATGAAAATAATAACTGAAGTCTGTATGGTTCCAGAAAGATATGGTTAATTTACAGTTCTGGTTCCACTCCTTACCTCTTCTCTTTGATTTAATGTATTTCTCAGATGAAATTTTCAACATTTAGAAATCTGGCTATTTAAATCATTCATGTTTCATTCATTCTGTCCCTCTTTCTACCTATTTCAAAATATTGTGTGAAATTTTATACATTAACTGAGGTTGTCTGAAAATGTAATGTTCCATGCTATCACCTAGTGTAGCAGCAGATTAAAGAGTAATCTCTGTAAGCTTTCCATATGTAAACCTTCAGAATTCAGGACCCAATACAATTTTTGTTAAAGTTATGAACATACATAGGGCACTGAAATATATATTGGCTGAAATACATATTAATATTGGGATTAACATGAAGAGCCCAGTATAGAGGTGCTCATTTCTTGCCTCATTCCCCATTGGTTTTACAAGGACCTGCAGTGACTTTGTGTTCCTGAAAACCAGGGTTAAGGTATATCAGACTGGGCACCCACAAACAATCAGGAAATGATTTTGAAATGTAGATCAAAATGATTATTTAAAAATAATGTGGCCAGTAATAGGTCATTTATGGTTTAAAGTACCTAAGTATATTCCTGTGGTTAATAAACACACTCTTAGGGTTAAGGGGTTGAAGCTGATATTTAAGATGTTGGACACACTATATCTCTGCAGCAGTGGCCAGTAGGTATGGTTTTTATTGAAGAAAAGGTTGCAGCCACTTGTCCTGTTACACTGAATTGGTTACTACCTATATCTGCATTACCCCTCCACCTGCTCTGTAAAACAGCTGATGTTCATCTGACACACATAAAGTATAAAGGTGTATGAAGTCTGACACAATTTTGCTATTCTGAAAACAGACCAACCTAAAACCCAAAGCAAATACACATACACATATGAATTTATTGATTTGAAATGTGAATAACACAATTGGGCAATTGATCAATATTCTATTTTCCCTATATTAAAAAAAAGAAAAAGGCTACCTATATAGCGTTACGCTGAACACTCAGGGGACTTCTGATCTAAATAGCTGTCATCAGATATTTGTCACATAATACAAACTATTAATATTTTGATACTAAAATCAAAACTGCAATTATACTTTTAACTATGACTCATTGCTCATTTAGATTGTTGTGATTAAGTATGTTTCTTTATGCATACAAATTATATATTCAGTTTGCAGATTGTGTGAGAATTAGGACATCCTGGCTAGACATTATTGCTGCTAAGTGCTTGGACTTTGTGAGTGATGTTCCTGGCAAACACTATGGTTGCTTCTTGAAATCTTTCATTATTTCTGAAACAATTTGGGTGTTTGGAAGTCTTTATATAAAAAAATATATATATAGGCAATGCCTGTATATTCTCATCTACTCATAAATATTTATTTTTTTAAAGAAAAACTTGGTAATCACAGTGAATTATTTCCTTGGGCAAAAAGTTCCATGTGGGTGGTTGAATGAGTGAAAACCAATTTTTGTAGAGGAAATAAATTGAGAATAAGTGGTTTCACAACTGTACTCAACCCAGTAATACCCATCATACTCGAAGGAAACACCATTTGAATAAATACTGCAAAGCAACACAAATATAGTAACTTACATAAACAAATCAATACAAGCAGACAGCTATTATGAGACTGAATGCAAACAGCCCATTGTATAAAGAAAGGTTGCCGCTACACCACTGACTATTACCTATACTTAAAGAGGGACAGAGTTACAAAGATATTCAATAGCATTACTCTTATTTAGGCACCTACGTACCATTGAAAGGAATGAGAATTTAGGCACCTATTATGAGTCAGATACCTTAAAATCTTCCTGGTCCTCTCAGCAAGTTGTTGGGGCAATATGTATCATCAGGATTTTTTTTTCCTTGGAGTTACTTCTTTTTTTACATGCCAGACAGGAAAAACAAACAAACAAGCCCCAGAACGATAGTCCGGAAAGATACGCTCTAGAAGGCACTTGTGCCAGGGCAAGGGTGCCTTTAGGACGTCCTGGTCAACTCACCAGACTGTCTTGTCCCAGGCACACCTTTACATACCTCCTGTCCATGCCCACTTAGCAATGGTGTGCACAACCCAGAGGAGCAGTGAGTGAGAGCAAGACCACAGAACAGCCTGGGTTCACAAACCAATGGGTTTGGCACACCCTGACAAAGTCTTAGGCAGAGGTTGCAGAGAAGGGACCATGAGGTCGCTGGTTACAGCCATGGGCATATCAGCAGCTAGAAAGAAAGTACTCAGGGATGGAGATACTGAGAGGGCTGCCCACAGGGCTGGGAAGATGCCCCACAGAGTACAGAGCAGAAGGCACGTCTCACCAGCCTCCCACAACTCCTCTTAGAATCAAAACCCGAAAACCAACAGCCATTTCCAGCAGTAAAACAACTCAACCAAACAGCTTTATTCCATCCTGCAGTCCTCTGACCCCAGCAATACCTGGGTATGCTTAGCTAGACAGAGGAGTTTTGTTCAGACCCTTTATGAGAAGAAATGAAGTGGTTTTCATCCTCACCTGTAACAAAGGAGGCTCAATTATTTGCATCTTCGAGCTACTTTCAGCAAGAGCTTTGGTTCTCAAGTACTCATCCATACAAACATGCATCCTAATCTCTGTTTGTCACTGTTATTTTTAATATGTAAGCCAATTATAGTTAGCTTTAAATAGAGAAGCCTAATGAGAAAATGTATCCCATAATTAAAAGGGAAAAGAATCAAGAACATCCTGCCAACATTAACTCTGCTGATTTTACAGCAAGGTTGCTACACTTTTCTTCCATCTCTATATTTAAATTTTTGTGGATTTTTTTTCCCCCTAATTAAAAAAAAGAAAAATTACTGAGGATTTCTTGAGATAAAGTTTTCCATGTAGAAACTTTAGCAACTTTTTCCACTGCTAATTTAAGTCCTTACATATTCCTTTCAAAACCTCAGTCTTCTAATGAGGGAAATATGTTTCTACACTGACAAGAGCCCAATTACACATTCTAAATACTGTACATAGTTAAAGTATAGGAGACCATCTTAAATTCACTGGCTATCCATTTATTAAGAATAAATATACACTTAAAGGAGAAAATTGTTTCTTCTTTGGCCATTTAAGTAGAGATCTATTTCACACACTCTCTGTTCCAGACACAAAACTGTAATTATCTCGAGACTCCTATTTCATATTAATATAGCCCTGTCAGCAAGCCAGAATATTTAGTATGCACTGCTCCTCTGTAGGCATATTAATGAAGAATTGCTTGCCATTGCAAAATGTTAAATTCCACTATTTCCTTATGGTAAATACCATGTCAAGAAGGTTTCAGGGCAGTGTTTTTTACACTCCATGTCATCTAGCCGAGCTCTCTGCATTTGGAGACCCATGCAAAAATGTCATTCTAAATAATTTGTGTAGATGGTCAAAATTTCTCACTACCTTTTCAGTTGAGCTTCTTCTTGATTGGTTTAAGGAAAAAAAAGGTGGATATTAGAATTGCCTAAAAAGGTAAATTTCAAGTCTCCAGCTAAAAATAGATTTTTAAAATAGAGTTTACATATATAAACTATGGGATGATATAAAAATATATACGATCCCATACAAATAATGAAAGGGTAAGACATGAAATGTAATTGTAAGTGGAACTTCATGATGTTTTATTTCAGAAGTACTGAAATGCACTCAGCTCCTCAGTGAAAAGCAGCCACTGGACTTCCCAGAAGACTGGAAAACAGAACAATTCTGATACATGCAAGGTTTCCACCACATCCTCCATGAGGAGGCTGATGTTCACGTCCCTGGCTTTACTGAGGCAGAATGGGAAATTTACCCCAAAATCTCAGCCGAGTTCTATACTCATAGTTCACAAGCAAGTATTGAGAGAATGCTGTAATCTGATTATTATTTACTTAATAGTAAACAAAGGCTGTTCTTTCTTGGACTGGTACCCAGTCAAAAGTTATATATCCCAAATAAAGGTTTTGCTTATTGACAAGTGGCTTTTGCAAACCCAATGCAAAGCTAAGGCATTTAACTGACTCTACTGTTAATAGCTTTAGAGTCATGAACTCTTAAGTGTGGTGACACAGGTTGTTTCAGTGGATTTAATGTCTAGAATGATTTTTATTTCAAAAAAAAGCTGCGATGTAGGACAGAAAATGGGGAGAGTAAAAGATAAATGTTGACTTTGTAAAAAACCAATCTGATCTGGACTTTTTATGCAGTGCATGTTGCATGACTACAAGTTCCCTTGTAGTCAGAAAAGTGACTCAAACTCACACTAAAGCAAGAGTCTTTATTTCAAACTAATATTTTCCTGTCAAGATAAAATCCTTAAAAAAAAAAAGGAAAAAAACCCAAATAAAATTATTTGCCAAGTTATATAAACGCAGTTTTAGATTCATTTTGCTTTGACACTCATTAAAAATAGATTATTTTGACTGATACGACAACATTATAAAAAAGAATTACTTGATTATGTGGAATATGAATTAAAGCTAATAAGACTCAATTACAGAAAACATGTTTACAGCATTTACTTGAGCTTGCTACCACACAAGCTGTTCTACTTCTTTACTATTCTGAAAAATATAACATCAAGACAGTCGTTTTAACAGTCATTTGTCCTGTTATGGTCTCAACCTTGTGTGTTCCACTGACCTGAATGAACCGGAGTCACCGTTTTGAGTAGAGATAGACAAAAAAGATATGTAATTTTAAGGATGCAAAATACCATATGAGTGATGTTTCCGGCCACCTCTAAAAATTATTTCTCCTGAACCTGACATGTACAAGTTGTCCCCCTCTTACTTGTTCAGTGCTGCTGAAAAAACCTTTGGCTAGCCTGTTTTTCTGGTCATCCTTTCTTTGAGCTGGATGCAACTGCTCTGGAGAACATTCTTGGGAAAAAGTCTCAGATCATTGAAGGAATGTGTAAACTTGTGGTATAAGTAGCACTAAAAACTCCTTGCAGGCCTGAAAAATCACATCTATTTCCATAGAATCATAGAATCATTTAGGTTGGAATCATGGAGTCCAACTGTTAACCTAACAGTTGCCAAGTCCACCACTAAACCATGTCCCTAAGCACCACATCTCCAGTCTTTTAAACACTTCCAGGAATGGTGACTCCACCACTTCCCTGGGCAGCCTGTTCCAATGCCTGACAACCCTTTCAGTAAAGAAATGTTCCCTAATATCCAATCTAAACCTTCCCTGGTGCAACTTGAGGCCATTGTCCTATCACTTGCTACTTGGGAGAAGAGCCCAACACCCTCCATGCTACAACCTCCTTTCAGGTAGTTGCAGGTGGACTGCACAGATGAATTCTGAAGTTCATCCCCTGACTTTTACTTATGACAATGGTTGACTGTGAATCCACTATACCAACATGGCTATTTGTGGCCAGAAATACAAATGAATATTCAATGGTTACATCTTAATTTCAGATTTAAATTTTGTGTTGGTTGCAGTTACTTCAGAAAACATTTAGAAGTGCATGTTCATGACCAAATGAGTGGGGGAACTATATGTAAGTTAAACTGCAGTCCACAGCTTCTCAGTACCACACATATTGGGCAAAGGCTGAATCAGAGAAATAAGAACAGATTTTCAGCAGAGTTATGCAATGCCATCTGTCCTTTAAGATCTTGTTATAGCTGTTTCTCAGTCTCCTAGGAAGAGATCACTAAGATGGATATCAATATATTGAGAAATAACCTCTCCCTCTCTCCATCCTTTCATATATCTCTCTCTTCTCTCTGCCTACCTTCCTCCCTTCTTTTTCCTCCTTTTTCCACCTATCTTTTCCCCCCTTTTCCTTTTTTACAGCTATAGAACCATGATAGCAGCAACTAGAAAATAACATAAACACACCAGAGGCAGGTCTAAGTAAAAGACATCAAGTATACAGACATCAGTCCATTGACAGAAACTGATGCAGACTGCCTGATTCAGACTGTAAAGCTCCACACTGGATCAGGAGCCGTGACTTGTCATGCCCACCTGTCCCCTGGTCTGATGCACAGAAACCTGGCTGCTGCTGTGGCTCCTCACAGGTACCTGCTGCTGCTCCATGCCTTGTACCAGATCTCCTTTCCAAGAAGAGGCAGGGGCAGGGCTTGCCCAGGTCTCCGTACTTCTGACCCTTCTTCTGATTTTTAACCACTCCCTCGAGCTGCTGAGAACTGAGTTTGCTCAGCAAAAACTGTGGTTAATCAGGGTACAGATTTTGCTAGTAGTCTGCGCCTATTTAAAATGAGGGCGTTCATTTCATCTGTTTGTAAATTTTCCAAGATAATTTATTTGTACATAATCTGAGGAGCCTGTTTGGACCTACTAATGATAATTGCACAATGTGAAAAAACACACTCCAAATATATACAAGGAGAAGACATTTTTTAATTTTTTAACATCTTGATCGATTACAGTAATTTTACATTTAGCTGGTCAACATCACCTAAATGATAGAGCTTCATTCAGAAGAATAAATAGAATCAGCAATTATACGAAAGCTATATTTGGTTCCAGTCAATGTGCTGTTACCACATGAAAATTCTGCCTATTTTCTGTAATTCTGTAAATCAGTGGCATGCCTTTCTCCGTATTATATCATCTATGAACCGTCTTTTAAAAATGCAAAACAAACTGGAAGAACTCACTGGTTTCTTCAGCAAATGTGTGTACTGAAGACTGGAGATGAATTCCAGACACTTCTTGCAGAAGTTGCATATGTGCGGCCACTTGCCAGTGTACGTTTCCTCAAAATACCGAAATCAAAGGAAAAAGCGCAGATTCCTGAAATACCCCGAGCACCACATTATAGCAGAGAAGAATTAAAATACAGAAAAAGAGAAGCCTAAGGAGTTGAGGTAGTATTACTGTAGCATTAGACATACCAGTTCTTGGCTATCACTATTATTTTTAAAAATGCCATGACATTTACAAACTATTTACAGGGTGTTTCAAAAAGATGGACCTGATTTGAAATCACTATATCTCTGCAACCACAAACCATCCATGAATGATCTCTTATCAATTGAAAGGGCAGGGCACAGATTTTCAAATGATTACCACTAGATGTAAATTTTGATGTAATTGTAGCATGTTGCCATCATGAAATGTACTGCTTTGAAATCAGGTCCATCTTTTTGAAACACTCTGTATTTTATTTCAATTTGTCTGAACTAGCTGCTCAGTTTTTCTTTCACTAAGCTTTTGTCTGACTTGTTTGTTATGTATGACATCCAGAAGAGGAGAATTGACGGACTGCTATACATCTAATATTTTGTCTCCAAGTAAAGATACAGGGCATCAGACTGTGGCTGTAAACAGGATGGGAGAAGCCAGTATAGCTAATTGTATTTTTGCTAAGCTGTTTGCCAACACTGTTGTACTGTTTTTTCAATACATATATTTTACTAACTGCATTATAATCAAGATGTACATTCTGATGCAAAGAAGTCAGCCATGGAGGACGAAAACTACCTGTAATGTTGTCACATTTTATCCTGCATTTTTTTCAACAGCCGTTTTGTTGTAGTCACAAAAATATTGAAAAAAAGGAATAGCACAATCACAGGATAATCATAAAATCAAACATGACCTTTTTTGTCAGTAGCTACATTTTTTTTCTGTGCGTTCCCTAATCTCACCTCCCATAAAATGATGCAATCTGATGCAAGTATCATAGGATTTCATTTTCCAGCAGTGGATGCTAGCTGATTGTTGATGAGTTATTATAGTATATAAGTAACTGATGCTCATGTTTCCCCAATTAGAAGAAACTAATGCCTTGTATTCAGAACTCACCTTCAATCTACATCAAACAATTTTTTTAAATCAAGAAAATAATGTACTTGATTATAACATGTTACAACATGATGTAATGTTACATCAGCACGTAAATGTTGATTTACATTTCTGTTCAATGATGGAGTAATGAAAGCACATCAGATTTTGAGATTTCTGTTGCAAGTTTGTAACACTTTATGTTCTGATTAAGAGCAGATGATAAGTTCAAAAAAAAGCAGGCAAATTTCAACAACCTTTAAATTCAATATCTTTTGGAATATTAATATTATTTTGTCACACACCTTCAGGTGAGACAGATGATATCTGCATTGATACCTATTTATTTCATCTTTGAAAGCATACCAGATACATAACCCTTAATTTTCCTAATAAACTGAACGGACCGGACAAAAATGTAATTTTCACTTTGCAGATTGGTACAGTGAGCATGACACCAATACACATCACATATTATTTCCTCTCCCACGAACATCAGCTAGTTAAAAAAAATGTTTTACAAAATACCTACTCTACCTAAACCAATCTTTTTGCATTTCTTTGTAGGAAGAAAACAACAAACAAAAAACCAAAAAACACTTCTAATAGGATTTGTCTTGGAAAACATTGTTTTGAACCTACTACTTATTATTCCATTTGGAAATCTCAAACATGCAAATTCATCTCACCAGAGATGAACAAAATCAGATTTCTGTCTTACAGGAAATGTCACAGTTTCATTTGTTTTTATCTCAAATTGCCATGATAATGTGTATGTATTTGATACTAAATGGAAAATAGTTTCAAGTAAACTCTGTTGATGCTAACATTTTCACCAAGATACAGCTTTAAAACTATATATTGTCCAAAATAAGAAACAAAATAATACTATTTATTTTCAAATTCTATATTCCATTTCAGACCATATGGAATATTTATATAAACAATTATGAAAAGAGAAAAGCATGCATTTTTGCTAGTCTGAACTAAAATTTGCAGTATTTCTGGTGTGTTTAGCTCTGCTTTTCTCTAAAAATGTGTATGTCACCTGATCGATATTACTTTTGGTATTTTATGAATTAACAAAATAGTGTCCGATCAGTTTCTAACATTCTTGCCTTACACACATTTTTAAGTGATCCTCTGGATTTTTATCTTTAATTTCACAAAAGGCTGTCAGAGTTGTATAAATTCTGAACACCGGATAAAAGCTTTTCTCTTGAATGGGTACTTTCAGATTTCGGTTGCTGAAGGTTAACATCTACAACTACATGACTCAGGTATAGTACAGACTAACAGTATTTCCCAAAGACGTGTTGGGCAACTGGACAGACCCATGCAAAGGGAAGAACCTTCCTGGTTTTAGGCATTATCTTTCAGACTTTGTTGATCAAAGTATTATCCTTGAATAATTAATACTTGGATTTAAACCAATGACATTTCAAAGTGACAATGAAGCAATCTGAGGAGTGTATTTAATTGAGAAATCACATCCCAAGAGTATTCAAGCCACTAAGCCATTCTTTCTACATTATAATAATTAACCACATCCCCTGTCATATTTTACTGTTTATGATACAACTGAGATTTCTTCCATGCATATCCTTATTGATTGCCAAGTCTGTCCCTGTAACACATCAGTCCTTCCCTGGAGTTTGCTTTGTGAACAGCAATTTTGTCATGCATTTCTATTCCTGTTCTAAGAAATTATTTCACTTATTTGTATTTTTAATTCATGTGACATCATCATTGTGATCCTAAATAAAAGTATGACATTTAAAGAAAGATGTATAAGGAACATACTTTGAGGATCACTGCAGTTCCTCACTATAATAAATTCTTTATAATGATTACAGAGTCCTTTTGTTCACTTTCAAAGTTCCAGCTTCAAGAACAATATTAACCCACTTTTAGATGGCCTCTGGATACATTCAAGGTAGAAATGATGTGGATTAAGAAGATTTCAGACATTTAGAGCCTACTCTTTCAAAAAGCATGAAAAAAGCCTGATGCTGCAAAGCCACATCAGTGGGAAAATGAACAGGTTGCTTTTGTCCTCCCATTGCCTCTTTCAAGCTGTGTTTTTTTTTTCCCAGTGGGAATACAGAGCAGATTGGCTCAGGTGCTCAGAACATTAAAGAAAATAAATTAACATTCAGCATGTGGAAATATAATAAACATATTTGTTTGAAGCTGTAAGATAGACTTCATATGTGGTAATACTGACATCAAAATTCTGCGCATTAATCCTGTTATTTTTCCTGATTATATTAAGGGATGTCCTTGCACCTATTATTATCAATTCAGTTTGGGTGCCTTGCTCAGGCCAATTTTGTTAGGCAGTGATGCAACATTTTTTAACCCGGCAAAAAAAGCACTGGAATATCCATAATCACACAATAATAATTTAAAAAATACTTTAGGTGCATTGTCTACTTTATGTGGTAGAATACAGGAGGCTCCACTTCAACAGAACTTCTTCCTCAATCAGTGACTGCAGAGGATGCTGGGGGAAAAGCCTTTTTGGATGTACCAGACATATTTCCTCTCATCCTTAAACGTTCATCCTCTTAGGAGAAAATGGCCACTGAGCTTTGTAAAGATGAGCCAGTGCCACCTATGTGGGTAGTATCTATGTGTTGCAGAATATCTCTGAGGGTGGGTCCCTTCCAACTCAGGATATTCTATGATTCTATGATTCTACGGGTAGCTCACAGAGAGGCAGAGTGTTGTATCCTCCAAGAAGTTCACTTGCAGGACTTCAGGTAATCTTAGCACGATATAAAAATAGGACTAAAATTATTTCTGATGTTTACATTTGGCTAGTTAAAGAACTAGGGTCTTTCTCATATCTAATTATACAGAAAAAAATATTTTCTTTTTAAATGAGACTTTAGAAGAAAAATTGATCAGGCTAGGACAATCTCACTGTTAGTTGGTACATTTCTTATCTGCCTCAGTAGGACCTTTAACCTGTGGTTATTCTTCAATTACTGTAATAGTAAAGATAAAAAGCTTTTATATAAAATTGTGACGTGATTTTATACATCAGCTGAAGTCAGCAAAATTTAGAAGGTCAGCCACTCGGTGAAAAACAAATGTAAGATTTAAAGCAACTAAAGTTGACTAAAAAATACAATGTAATAGATTTATGTGCTTATCAATTGCAGTTGAAAACTTAAAATAACAAATTATTTGCTTCCAAGAGCAGTTTAATATCTACTTAATAGATTGTATACAGATTTACAGTTCCTATGTTTTGTGAGAAAAGCTTAAGTTACCTTGTTTCATAGAACTGAAATCCAGAAAACCTACTATTTGTTTTTTCCTCTAACTTGTAATGTACTGTGATTTTAGACTAAAAAGAAATACTAGAGAGATGGAGAAAAAAAGTCACTGATTGTTTCTGCTGTAGAATGGTGATTAGTAAAAGGGACAATGTAGCTGTGACATGGTGAAACTTGGCAATATGAATTTGCATGAAGTTCATAAAGGAAAAAAAAACAAGGTTAAAATTCAATTAAGTCTTGTTTTTGGAATGAAGTGAACCTAATTATTGCACTTTGAGTACTTTCTACTACAGCTTTTCTTTTGTACATCTAATTAAATGTCAGCAACCAATGAATTGGTCATTATGAAGAGATAATTGACCACTATAGCAAGTTCACTTTTCCTTTGGGAAGAGAGAGATGCCATGTTTTATGAAGGCTGATTGTCTCGTCGTCATCTCAGTTTAACATTTCTGTAAATGCAATCTTCATTTTCCATTTGTGCAGCTGGCAGAGTTTTACACTGGTTTTATATCTAAAAGAAACTAAAAACCGCTTGTAGTGCCACAGACAACTGCCAAACATGTCTAATTGGAAAGCAGAAAAAGCCTTAGTTAAAAAAAAAAAGTCTTTTGTTGAGATAAAGGTCAATGAAGTTGTAATAGAAGCCAACAAAGCTGTAATATATTTATGACTCGGCAGTTGGCTAGAGTGAATTGGGGCAGACCCAGTGGCTCCAGCTGAAATCATAATTATTAAAAAAGGTACAAGTCTGCTCTGCAGCTGAAGTGCTTGCATTTCCTTGCAGTATTTATAATCTTCTCTCAATCTGAACATTATAGTATTTTCAGAAAACAAAGCATTTTTTTTTCCTATGCAAAAGGTATTTTTTCTGTTTTCTAAAAAAAAGAATAAATTTCCTGTTTCTTAGTTATTGCTCAGTTTGCAGCAAAAGATTATCATTTCAACTCTTTTTTTTAATCAACATAAAGTCCTGCACTTCTACTAACATTTGGCCTTTTCTCAACAAACCATTTCCTCAGAGTGCAACAAAGAGGCCATTAATAAAAGCCCAAAGCCCGTTACAGATTATCACACCTTCCTGTCTGAAGAATACAAATTAATTTATAACATTCGTTTTCTAATCTGAGGTTAAAAGGCTGAAATTATGGTCTAGGGGACAAAAAAAAAAAAAAGACATAGATAATATTTTCAAGAGGAGAGAGTAATTTGTTTTATCTTTTCTCATATTAACTTACCTTAAAAATAACATTGCTGTACCACATTTGTAAATAAGCTTCAGAAAGCACACAAAGATATAGGGACTATCAGAAGTGAAAGCTATTTGATAAACTAATTGTCATTTTTGTAATACTGGCATTTAACATCTTCTCAAAGCTATTCACCATAAAAATACACAGTAGGAAACAGTTCCTATTGAAATTGTAACAGACAGACAAATGATTGGAGAGGTTTGTGAGTGTTGAACAGTTATGCAGCTGGATATAGGCAGCCTTTACAACTGAAGATTTTTGAGGCAGTAAAAATGCATGTATCTGTGGTGACTGAGGAAGGCATGTTAGAGTTCAAGAGGTGACTGCGGTACCTGCGTCGAGTAATTAACTTGATTAAAGAGAAGAAAACCAAGCACTTTCTATTCTTCATGTTAAAAATTGGGAGCAGAACCTGTGCTGTTCTCTGGTTTTGCTGACACTCCACAGCTAGGCTCTGAGCCCAGCAGAGACACAAGGATGACACCGACTTCAGCAAGATGAATCTTCTCCACGGAGAACTTCGGAAGATTTTAAAAGCAGATACGAACAGGTTTCATCAATAAATCATTCCAGTTGATCAAGAATTTCATAGCTGATACGATTTTGCTGGTAGCCTGAAGGCAATACCGAGTATTGGTAGGGCAAGAGATTCAATACTAATTCTGTCCCAGTTTTATATATTTATAATTTTTAATATTTCTCTTCACTCCTAGGTATTCCAGAGTTATGTGCTGTAAGGCTTGACTAATGCCTGATCAGAACAAATTCTGTGCTTTAGAATTGCTTTAGTGGTATAAAATTTCACCTTCATCACCAATGTTCAATTCTTAATGTGCAGCATGCGTTCTTCAAAGATTACTTCTGGAATTACTTGGCATATGCATGATGCAAACTCAAGAGTTTTCATAAAAATTTACTGATCTGGAGGAAAAATAGATTTTAAGCTATCAGAAAAGTCTGCAAGAGAACCAGAAGAGGATTAAATGTGTTGACTTTCTGGGCATACACTAAATCCTCATAGTGAGAGGTAAAATACACACATGGGAAACAGAAATTTTGGTCTTAGAAAGTATAGCTGACAACACCACGGTATAGTTCTTTTAAAACCTTTATGAATTGTGATTCATGTAGGGTATATATGTTTCTCCCATGTGCTCCATGAGATGAAAGCGAATTATCTAGTTAAGAATGGGAAGGAACTATGTGCATCAGTAACTTCCTGTGTTCAAGGCAAGAACCTCTCTTTGAAATACCAATGAGCAAAATAACCTTAATAGCTTTGTAGCATGGTTACTTGAACTTAGTTTACAATCCAGATTCCTGTTTCAATTCTTACACTATAGATCATTAATTATATGAGACAAGAAGCTGTATTTTTAAAAGGCACTTTATCAGGTAACTTCTAAATAGAGATACTCTCCCTAAGAAGTCCTTAAGTCAGAAGGGAAACTCATTTAAAACTATCAGGCAACACTTTTCCAGCAAATAGAATATTTTTAGTACATCCCTCCCTCAGAAAAATCCACTATTTGTTTCTGCCCACAATATTTTCAGCAAAGGATAAAACACTCCAATTGTGAAAAGTCTTTATGAATGAAGACCAGTAACATTTTCAGTGAAAATAGCTTGGATACCTCTTTGAAAATTTAGGAAAAAAGGCACAGAGGTAAGAACAAATTCTTTTGTGAACAGTTCCAGTATAAAATCAGTCTTTCATGACTTTATATCCCTTTTAATATTTCTCTTATTATTGAATTATAAAGCTATAATTTACATCAAGACATTGGATTAAAGAAAAAGCGTATCTCCTTATCGTGTAAAAACCCACAGAGACTTTTCAAATTATCTGCTAAAGTAAGAACATACTCCATTTAATATTCTCTTATTCTCTTTTATTGAACTCAGATTAACCAAAGCATAGTTACTTTCCAGAAAGTAGCCCTGTGACCGTACCACTATGCAAAAAGTGCGTACAGGTATGCATGTCTCTTGTTCGAAGACTCCTTATTTTTCAGCATAAATTCTTTAACTTTTCTTCACCTATTTTCACATTGCATTGCGGGTCTGCCTTTGGAAACCAGTTGCCTTTGACAAGGAGTGGCAATATCCTAATTTTGGGTACACATTTAAGTTCAGTCGCAATCAACAGTGCTTTAACTGGTGGTGACCCCAGTACTTGAAGTCCTCCAGTGGACAACTTCCCTTACATTACAAATTGCATATAAAAGAATGTTTCTGACAAGGAGCTATATAGCTTTAGTATCTTTTTTTTTTTTTTTTTTTTTTTTTTTACACAACATGTACATTGAAGACATGTGGGAAATTAAGCTAAGGAAGTAGTTCTCATTTAGGAGATGGCAGCAGTTTTCAACAATGTCTCTGATCTGTTTTGAAGACAGATCTGCAGCAGAAACCCAGGGCACCATCCGTCTCCTCTGTTCCCTGCTGGTCTTCTTCCTTTGGGAGGTGGAGGGATGTTCAGGTGACCCTGCAGCTTTCCCCAGCATGGCCCTGTTATCAGCTGTGTTACAAAGCCTGGCAGGAAAGCCACGCTCAAACCAGATCTACATTAGAGCACTGCTTGAAAGCTACAAATTGACCACTCTTGCCAATGGGAATATTGATTCTCCTGATTGTGAGATATAATGATCTCAACTTTCATTATGAATAATAAATGTCAAACTCTAGTGAACAAAGAGAAAAGCTGGAAAACCCAGGCTCAGAGCTTAGAAGACAAAGGACTAAAAGGAAGAGCCCAGAAATCAGCTTGAAATCTCACGAGTTTCACTGTGATCAAGAATCAAAATTGACTTTTAAGTACTTAGCATAGAGACAAGTCTTAGAACTAAATTAGCAAGAAAGACTCTTACCACCCAATTCCGTGGCAAATCATGAACAGTTAACTAACCTGAAAGACCATATGGACCACTCTGAGGTCCATAAATAAGGTACTCCTGCACCTGAGATACAGAGACACTGTATCCTGATAGTTAGCAGTGCATTGAAGTTGATATTCTACTTCCTGAGAAAATGCTACTTGAATATACTAAAAATAATAATAATAATAATAAAGGGTGCAGAGAAAAAAAATATAACTTCCATGCCTAAAACAAGAAAGCTGTTACAGACTTTAAAGATCTCACATTGAAGCCTAGTCCTGAACTATATCAGGTCACTTAAACTTTGTGGAATGTGGAATTTCCCATCTATTCCTCTTTAATGCATTTATTTTTGGCTAGCTCGAGTGTAGTGGCCTGTTGCATGCCACTCCACATGCAATCTGCCATGACTTCCATTTCTTGGTATAACTTAGTAAGTGAAATTTCTCTTTGGGATCTGAGCACTCCCAAACTTTAGGCAACACTTCTCATCTTTTCATTCTTTTTTGATCTGGTCTCAGTAGCTGCACATCTGAGTCACAAAAACATTGTAAGAGAAATTATGGCCATCTGGGTCAGATAATTAAAGTTACAAAAACAATACAGAGGTCCTTCTGTATTCACTACACATGTAGCCTCACCTGAAGCAAAAAATTGCTAAGAACAGAATTGGGGAAAATTGAGAAGAAATTGTGGCCAAATAAATGTTTTAGAATGTGTTAAAAGAGCTTCCCCAATATTCTGAAGGCCTAAACTGAAAAGTTTTTTAACCATATAATCTAGATAATATACAACTAAGACAATCAATACTTTAACACATAATCTGATAAACAGCTATACTGCATGGTTCACATCTTCTATGTTGTTTCAGTTCTGCTTTTGCAAAAGTTGGCTTGTTTAAAAAACACAATACAGTAGGTTGTCTTAAATTATTTCTATTCTCTCCCTGGAGAACTGGTCATCAAAGGTATACAACAGGCTTTGAAAAAATGATGCTGAATTTAAACTTCCATGAAAGAGAGTGACTTCAAAGTTCAGTCAATGAGACAAATATTAACCCTGATCTACAGGCTTTTCTACAGAATACACCTTTAGCATTAGTCAAAAAATTCAAGGAATGCGTTAGTTTAACACAAATAATTGAAGTAAACAAAAACCAGCTGAAGCATACATACAATCAAATACTGGTTTTAGACAGAAAAGGTTTATTAGACTAGCTTTATATTAAGGCAGAAGTAAATTTTATAGAAACTGCCTGGCTCATGTCTGCAAAAGCCATCTTTATTGCTGGATGTAAAATCCAAAGGGGCAATACTTGCCTATACTGTCCTACTAGTTGAACAGGGACTGAATCAGGATGCCTTAGAGAATATTTTTTTTTTTTTACAACTTCCCTTTTGCTTAGAGCGACGGTGTATGGGATTTCAGTTTCCCTCTGGCCCTGCATTTTTCCACATGCTTATGTGAAAGAGGCAGTCATGGGTACTTCTTCCTCCCCTCTTGAGCGAGGTCCTAGACTGGGAGACCTCTGCATATAATGCTTCTTTAGGTGGTTACAATAAGCTCCACTTCTACCGTTTAACTTTCATAATAATAAAACCAACTGTGATAATAGCTAACAGTGATGTTTTGGGTACAGTTTTAAGAAACAGTAATCTGATGACATTAAGGTTTGCCCACATAGGCCTGAAATTACTCATACTCTAAATGACAATTGAATGACTGTGCGAGTGGCAAAATTGTAGTTACAGCTTAGTTAGACCCGGACCACTGTGCTAACTCTAACACACTTTCTTAAAATGTAGGACCATATCTGGGATGCGATCCATTCCCATCCTGCTAGCTAATGTGGACATTTTAAGCAAGAAAGACCAAACTCTGCTGTCAGTTACACTCAGTAAATGTGGTGGTCATTCAAGATGTACAGAATTTGGATTTGAAAATGGTTTTATCACTTCCAGCTTCCCCAAAACTACCTCATCTTTTTAGAGAACAGATGCTCAGCCCTGCTGATATATGGCTGAAACATATGGCTCTGGATCTTCAAGTTAGGAAAGATACAAATACATGCATGACTTGAAATAATATCATACAACACTATACATACAGCTGTCATAGCAAAAGTCCAAATTAGGATGCCTAAATATTTATTGAGAAAAAGAGAATACTCTAATATTGTTGTGCTGCAGGGAAAGGAGATAGTTCAGTATTGTGTGGAATTCCATACCAACACCTTGTCTGCCTGCAACTGCCTGATCCTAAAAAGACCTCAAAGGATGTAAAATCTTGGGTAGCAGTATACATTTCTTAAGAACTGTCAGCAGGGAACATGCCAAAAACATCCCAGCTGTCGTATAAAAGTATTTGTGAATTGCTTCATCAAAATAGTAATTTAGTCCATAGACTAGAAATGAAAAATTATCCTTTCAGATCCAAATATATACTAAGAAATAAAAGAAAAGCTATGATTTTTTTACTAAGGTAGACGTTAATGCAAACAGTGGTTTAGACATAGTTGAATAATGTGCTCAGATGTCATGGTCAATTCAAATCCTTTTTATTAGAAGTAGCTCTGCAGCTGGCTCTAGCAGCTGTTGGTTAAGCTAACAGAAAAAGTCTGCAAGTTTCCTTCATCTTAGCATATAACATAAAAAATCTATGATATTAACATTTTTTTCAAATCTTATGATCATATTATGTTTTTGTTGTTGTTGCTGGTTTTTTTAACAGCAATCAGTCAAAATACCTGCTAAGGAATCAGCACAACTATGTTCCAGATAGTGAAGAAGTAACACAGACCTTTCCTTGAAAGAATGTGTACTGACCTCAATGCATTTTTGGCACTAGTTTAAAATAGCACTGTATTACTTTCTATTTTTATAGCTAGACATAGTTACAACACGCACTAGGTTAATTATTTCGGGCCGTAAAGATCTTGGAAAACTGACTACTTTTTCTGTTTTGTCCTTGAATGCTTGAGTTTGATTTCATTTGGAGGAAAAGAAAATGTTTGCTCTGATTTTCAGTGTGACCAAGGTGGGAAATAAAGAGCATACTGTTCCCGGAAAACAAGCTCCATGTATCTGCACCAGCAAATAAAAGCAATCAGAGGACATCTGAATATTGGTTGTAGTTTATGTAGAAATTATTGCTTGCCATAAAATGAGAGGCAGGGTCACATTTATCTACTGGTTTTGTTACTGTGTTCTACCAATAAAAACTCAGTCCAATGGTATCCTAAATACATCACAGCACACACACATTTAGTACTCTGAAAGAATATTTTTTTCTCTGGAAATATGACTGCTGTGTCACAACATCTCTCACTCTTCCAGATAAGGGTCAAAAGGTTCATAGACTCTTCCCACTGTAGGAAAGAAGGTATACCTCTTCTCATATTCATAAAGGGAAAGATTGGAATTTATAATGTTTACATTCTCTCAGTTATTATCAGTAGTAGTGAAATATAAAATACACACTAATATAATTAAGTTTAACTAAAATATTAAAATTAATATAAATACTTTAATAAAATAATACAGAAAAAGTATCACGACACAAGAAAATAAACATTTTTTGAGGGGGAGGAAAGAACACGAGATTAGAAAGTCGTGTTTCTTTCCTTGAAGACTAACTTAATGAAGCAGTTTAAGAATAGCTATCCTTTCATCTTTCATTGCCCTTGAATGTGGGTCACTGTTCAACTGGGTCAGAATACAACTCTCTATTTCCCACTGCATGTTCTGGTTCATGATCTCCATAACCCTTAAATGAAGCCCCATGAGTAAGTTTTGCATATACTTTCAATGACTTCTCAAGAGTCTCGCTTTTACGTAGCCATAGTGGATATTTAAGTGACTTAACTATAGCATAGATGACTTAAAGTCCAATCAAGAAATCAGTCTCCCAGACAAAAAATGTTGTTATATACCTCTAAAAGTGTCTAACATTCATCATATTATACTGCACTTTCAAGTGTACCAGCAAATTTCTCTGGCCAGGGTACATTTTACAAATGTATTATGGAAGCCAATTCTACAATGAAATGTGATGAGGTAAGTCCCTGGGGCACATGTGATGCTCAAATTGAGCATGTGGCTCAAGAAGACTCCAGATTGCATCCAGATTTGTAGCCCTATATCCTTTTTTGATTATGATTCAATGAATCTCACATCAAAGCTATTTCTGTAATAGCCAACATTGACAAAATGTGTCACTTCCCAGAAAATTCTGAAAACTCACTTTCTATGGATGAAAAAAGGTTTTTAAAACCTGGAATTTCCTGCAGAGTAGGAATTATATTTTGACAATAAAGGCATTAAGCAAATATATTTTTAAATTTTGTTGCTCTGTTATGGGCCTATGATACGCTGATTCCTAAAGGTAAGAAAAGCAGCTCTGAAGTCAGTACATTACTTAGCAAAGAACCAGCAGAACTCTTTCAGTTCAATCTTTCAATGGAGCAAGGTGATACAGTTTACAGAGTTCTCTCCAACATACCCAAAGCGTTATGTCTTTGTTCAAATGCTCGTGAACAAGGAGCCAATCTAAGCAAAAGAGTATTTAGATGGCAGAAGCCAAAGACATGTATGTGTTCTTGTTTATACAAACTTCTACCAGGAGAATGCTCACGTGAGGTTCGTAGCTCCACTGTAAGTGCTGCATTCAAATAAATAACTAAAAAATGACAAAGTTCTTATAATACAATTTACAACAGAAGTTGAGATTCATCACCCTTAGTCTAGTTGTCATCGGAGTGGAGATGCTAACAAAGGCAATAGGGAGAAAAAAGATCAGATCCTTAACCAGTGTGCACTGGTGAAACTGGAGTTGTCATCCTATAAGTAAAGACTTTCAAAAATGAGTTGGACCCAAATCATCGACTTGAAAATCTGGTTCATGAAGCTTTTTTAATGACTATTGAGATGACCCTGATTTTAAAGGGATATTATTTTGGAGTCATTTTTGCTCTGCAGTATATAAACACCCAGTCCCATTAAAAAAAATTGGAATAATTTGAGCAGTATTTTCATTTGCTTTTCTAATATATTCATTAATATACAAACACTTTTCAGAGCATTTTCCAATGACTTAGTAATATCTGTCAAAGTTCTCACTTTGGTTCAAAATCAAAATCCAACAACTTCAAAAGCTACCATAAAAGACAAATTTACAAGCCAGCTCTTCTCTGATCCAACTTCATTGTTCAGATCTTCTTTTAAGGTTATATGAGAGACAGGATACAATTCTTCTCTCTCCTGTGAGGTGTCAGTTTGCTTTTCTACTGAGCCATGCTCAGATACATACATGAAGAAAACATCCATTTACAGAGAATGCTATCTAAATCTCAGTCTTGGTTCTCACCTTTTTTCTTCCCTACACAAGCATCAGCCATGAGAGTGCTCATATGAGTTTCTTAAGCTCCACTATTAAGTGCTGTATTTGAATAAATAAATACACCAATAGTATAGAGTTCTTAAAGTGCAATTAAAAAGTCCTACAACTTAGTGCTACTTATGAGAAGTATCTAGCAGTATCCTGCTACATTCCTGCCCCAAGATACCTGTCGGCAGCTTCAAAGTGAAAGATCAGCTTATTGTAAAATTTTGCAATGAAATTGGTATGCACCTTGTCAGGCAGAGGGTGAAGAAAGTAATCCTTTTTGAACAGCATGACATCCTTATTACAGGAAAAGAGTCAAGAGAGAGAGATGTCACGTGCACACCTCATGAGTCAGCACAGCAAAAATACAAAACCATTAAGTGTTTTTAGAGTATTTAACCTTTTCCATACTAAGGGTCATTGCATTTTACTTGCAGGGATGCTAGGGTATAGCTTGTAACTGAAGTGGAAATTACTTTTCTACCATTCACTTACGTGAAAAAAAATGTTTATGTCAAAAAATAAAGTTGGGAATAATTTATGACAGCAAGGAATTGCTTATTACTAAAATTTATTTCTATCTTCTCTCTCTGGTTTGCAGTATTATACATTTTCCTATATAATCACTCTTTATCAGACAGAACGGAGGTACCAATAGCAACAGAAGATTTTTCTGATGATGATGCATGGCTTGTTATCCAAAATATTGTCTGAATTTATATTGTGATGAAGAAGGCTCAAGATCTGAGCCTTCTGATCTTCTTTTATCTACTGCAGTAGATAAAAAGTCTTATGAATTCCATATGTTGAACATGTTGATCAGGGAAATATTCTCTCTTTAAGGGAGAGAGAAAGATGTTATCAATATTTTAGGAGACTGCCAGAAGGACTAAGTCCTCTCTAATTAACAGGTATTTCAGAACATGAGGTTCTATATATAAATGAATATTTACATAAAGTGGGGAATTATCACCATCATTTAGAATAAGCATAGTAATATGAGTCATAGACTTTTTTGGAGCTTCCTTATCCAGGTTTTCACCCTACCCCCTGGTAGAACTGTCAATAATCAGGAAGTGATTTTAAGAATAGTAATGAAATCTATAATTCGTTACAAATTTTATAGACAGTTTACTGAAATTACATTACATTTTTAAAGACAGTGATATTCTGGAGCAAAATGTTGAAGCCTAATTTACAATATACAAAACCAAAAGTACTGGTAGTTTAAACATATTCTGTAAAAAGATACTTACTTCTGAAAATATGGTTTAAATTTGTTTCTTAGAAAATTATTAAGAACAACTCCTACTATTTGGGGAATAGGAAAATTAATTGAAACTGTAGGGAGGTCACAGCACATTCTGACACCTAGTAGCTCTCAACCAAAGTTACAAAACAAGAACCCTTACACTCAAGTGAAGAAACATTTTAAAAAGTTCTTGCTCTTCATTTACAAACTCTACTCAGTAATTAAAAGATTAGAAGATAAAAACTAGGATATTGAGCATGCTGCCTGCTGAACAGCTTTTAATTCTTCATATAAGCAACACGATGCAAACATTTGAAAAACTAAATTTTAGGGAGAAAGACAGCAAGCACAAAGGGTCCATGTAAATCTTCTCAGTGCAAAGTGCACCAAAATGAAGACAGCATGCAAGTTTACGTACAGTGAAGGATTTCACTGGCAGCAGGACAGGTTGTAGATGGGTTTAAACAGTAACTTTAAACAGAAGTAGATTTCTCCACTGCATTTGCTTAAATTTTTGCAAGCAAGGGAGAAGAAAAAGTCTTCCCTCATTTCATTCTGTTCCTCTGAAGGCATCCCTTTTGTGGCCTTTCCAATTGCTCTTTGTTCCAATATTACTTCAAATGGGAGGCAAGAGCCATAGGAAAGCCTGTTTAATTAGCACACTGAGCATGGTGCCATCTTTCCTCACGCAGAGGCATGCAGGAAGAGGCGCTCACATCTTCCAGCTCCCGCTCTCAGTTGCCTCAGTCACATGTGAAACATTTGCCAGTCTCACTCCTCAATGCTCTAAACAAATATCGCAGCACTCTGGGGAACATTCAATATGAACCGGGCAAAAGAACGGGCCGAACAATTTCCAACACTTTCCTCAGGAAAGCATTTTCTTTTATCTGTTTTCATTTGAAAACAGCAAGAGATCCTTACTCCAGAAAAATATTCCTGTTGCATGAATTTCATTAGCATAGCTTGAGAGCTCCAACTGGGTACCAAATGGTATGACTTACATGCATGTATATATTTTCTGCCATATGTCAAGGAGTTGGCTGTATCTTGAGAATATTATAGTTCTGGCTGATTCAGCACAGTGAACAATCCATAGCCAAACAGTCAGAAATATGTGCTTAAGGCAGGGAGTAAAGATTTCCATGTCAGTCATTTTTATTTGTAAAGATAAAGAAAATCACTGGCTTACAAATGTCAGAATCTATTGAAGTTCCCATACGATTTCTTACTTCCAGGATAATAAAAATACATTACATATTACAGAGGAAAGGCATGATAACTCCACAAACAATTGTGGATTTATTTGCAGACCTAAACCATGATTTTTTAACTATTTTCCATGCATCTAAGATTTAAATTCATTTTGCTAAGAAAATATATTTTTTTTAAATTGACAGGCTTTATCTGTCTACAGCATATTGTCTCTAATGTTTTCCCATGATAAAAATATTTCCATAGGCTATAAATACTCGAGACCCTTCTTTTTATAGTTCAGAGAAAGTATAGGATTGCAAAATATATCTTAAATATTTATAAAATTGAGCAATGGCTTAGAACATAAAATAACAACATCTTTAGACTGTCTACTATGCTCAGCATTTCATAAGCTAACATGTTTGGTACTTTAGCTATGACAGCATTATAGGAGATATTTCTGAGAAAATAAAGATACAAAAGATGAATCATAAGTCTCTACAAAATGAAATCATATTAAAAGTGAGATTTCAGAACAATCTAAAGAAGCAGCTTTGGGTTCAGTATCTAAGATTACCAGAAAAGTGAAATTCCCATGAAGCAGTGCTCTGTCACCATGGCAACCTTGCAAGGTAGCACAAAAGGGTTCATCTTTATGCAACACAGTTTTACAAAATCTATCATCCTAAATATGACAGCATGTACTATCTTTTGGATCTGCTGTGACACCACAATGCATAGGAGTTATTAAATATAACCAATATAACCAACGTCTCATTTATTACCAGTCAAAGAAGTTACCTTTTAAATACAGATGTTGAAAAGTAAAATGAAGGGTTTAATCAGTAAAGCTCCCCAGCCTCAAATTACACAGGGAGAGTAACAATATCAGTTTTGCTGAAATTGTGTTTTAAATATACTTTAAAAATATTAATACTAAGATCTATGCTTATTTTTTACAACTGTGACATGACCTTTAGAAGTAAAACTAATAAAAGCAGTAATACCACAGTCTTTTGGAATAAAACCCTATAATCTCAAAGCATAAAAGCTATACTAATAAGTGATTACAAAGGGGATTACAGTGCAACCTAGAGACTATATCTTTAACAATTCTCGAGACACCCTTTTTTACGACATATATATAACGTATCAAACTTAAAACATGTTTGAGAGCAAGGTTACTAGGAAAAACTGCATCAAGTGCTCCAGGTTAATTTGATTCAAATTATTTTCTACAAAATGTCTAATTGTGAATGGCTCTTCCTATTGATCTCTTGCTTGGATCAATAACTTTTTTCCACCTCTGTGAATGACATAGGGAGAAAAAATAAAGGAAAAAAATAATTATAATAGATTTCTTGCACAGAGGCTGGCCTTTCTTTCTTTCTTTTTCTCCAAATGTCATTTCTTATTTTGAAAAATCATACAAAAACAAAAAAAGGAATTAAACAAAAGTATGTAAACTGTAATGAATCATAAACCTACAAATACTGTGTGGAGGTCTTATTTTTCTTATTTTTTCTTTTTTTTTCATAAGTTTGTATAAATCTAGTGAAAGATATTTTAAATTACCTTTAGGATGTCATAACATACACAATGCTGGTTTAGTGAATGTAAAGAAAACCCATAAGTAACCTCCTTCTCACAAAATTGCTCCATAAAAAGAACATTTTCTTTTTCTCCCATATTAGGGTATAAGTTTATGAACTCAGGTATGGAGTCAGTAATAGAAATACACATCCTGATGCAGCTTGGTTTCAAAGGTTTGGTTTATAGGTTAGGGTGACTAACAGGCATGTCTCTTAAGCAAATGTCTTTGTATGTCAGCAATATAATTTGCATTCTTCGGAAATCATCTGTTCAAATAGAATTGAGGTTTTGAAAATATTTAGGCTAAGGAAGGCACAGATGTACTTTTTAATAAATATAGAATATAGTCTTAATAAGGACAGAAAATCATGGTTATCTGAGGAACCATCTTCTTTTCTTAAGCACTTTTTGAATTGCAAGTGACTTCATTAGGGTGGAGGAAAAAAGAGAGAACTGCTATGTCATGTCATAAGCACAAGGCAGTTTTCTGGCACTTACCCCAGCAGGAAAGCAAGCCTTGCATTGCATAAATTTGGCAAATAGGATCTCTGGCACTACTTCATATCACACTGCCACAAACAAGGGCCTCCCTCAAGAACCACTATTTCCCTTTAATCCCTTGATGCAGTAATGAGACATTCAAAGTCACATAATTTGTCATGAGTATCTCTGAGGTGGCCCTAAATTCGATAGGGGCTGAATTAGATCCCAGCTCCTAGCAGAATTTATGAAACAGCATAAGGTTTCATAAAATACATCTGGTGGCACTTTTGCCCTTTACTCGCTCCCCAATTGCTCACATGAACATAGAGTCTTATAAACATGTGGCTAAGATCTCATTCATCAAAGTGATCATGAGCAATGAAAAAAATCTTCAACACAATGTAGAGAAGAACAATATAAAAAGCCTGTAAATGACATCCAGATCCTTTCAGCCTTTCAAAGATAATACCTTGAAAGCCTTATTACTGCTGACCTGACATGCGTAACGCCACTGCTAAGATTTCATGTTGAAGTAGCTGTAAATCGGACAGCCAAGACCCATCCAACATTAGTCAAAGAGTTGCTGCTCCTACTCCAAAGCAAATCTAAATGTGAAGGATGTAAATGTCAAATATGGCAACTTGGCTCTGGGTTGCAAGAGCTAAATGACATTTTGTTAATCCTATACCGAAAAACTGAACTACTCAGACATCTAAATAACCTATTTCTCATTTTCCAAAACCATATCACTAAAAACAAAGGTACAAGTTATTGAGATGAAGAGTAATAGTTAAAGCTTTATAGTTTACAGCAACCAAAACTGGAATGACATTGAAAACCTTCTTAGCACATCTGTGCTTTTCCTTGCATCATACAACAGAGGCAAGTTTGATTGACTACATCTGTTTTCAGGAGGAGCATGATGAATAACAAGAAACAATTGTCAGCTGATTCTGAGCAATTTTATCTTAAGAACATATTCCCAGCTCTGAAAGCAATTTTATCTCAGCATCACACATATTAAAACTGTATTTTAAATAATATAGTATTGTATCTTCATCTGTGTTCTAATTTGAATACAGTAATTAACACTAACCAACCATTTAGTATCTTTGCTTAAGAAATGATTTATAATACTTGCTGAACTTGGTAACTCCGCAAAATAATTTATTCTCTATGATGAATTTGTGACCTATTCTATTTTTGTGACTAGGGCAGTTCGTGCATGCTTTTGCAAATACTATGACTGTTAAATGGCAATTTTCTTCTATGTATTTCACATATTAAAAAAACAAACAGAAAATTTATAACCATTCTTTAAAATTTGTACAAGATATATGTCTTTAAATCTTGAAAAATAATAAGGCTGAACTGCCAACCTAATTTTTAATCAATAAGAGTTTTACCACGGACTTCAGTGAGGCTAGGAGATTGCCCTTACAGAGTTTAACTAATGAACAAGATCACAGCCAGATTATTGATTCAAAGCAGATTTAAAGGCTACTCCATAAAGCTCAGAGAAAAAATGTCAGTAATCTGATTTAAAATTGATTAATTCAATATAAAGCCTCGAAAAAGAATTTATATAAACACAAAATTACTGAGTTTTATACTATTCAAACTACTCCTTCATCACATAGATGATAATACATCAATTTCCTATAAGCATTTTAAAACCCTATACTTTTCCAGATTATCCCACATCTTAAAGCACATTAATGACATAACCTGTCATAGCCCAAGTCTTACAGTCTTACACCAAAGTGCAAAATTAAAAACATTCCTTCAGCAGCTATTGACTATTTGAAGGAATAGATTGAGGGATGTACATTTTCATTTCTTAAAAGTGAAGCAGACAGAATTCACTACACAAGACAGAAAGGTCGTGGCAAAACAATACTATAAGAAAAAAAAAAGGCAACTTTAAATCAATAGTAATATTATCTATATTGATTACCCTTTTCATTACTATCACTCTGAACACAAACCAAATTTCTACCATAGCAGCCTGCCAATAATGTCTGTGGGCTTGACGAATGAGAGCAGGTGGGGCTTTTTTTCCATTTTGCTATTAGCAATTCAATGATAAGAGCAGCACTCAAAATTTACCACATAAACAAATTAGTAGCTGACATAATACCTGGTTTCATGGCAAAAGATTGGCTTTTGTACAGCTGTATCCAATAACAATAAATAATACCACAGTCCTCCCGTCTCCTCCCTTAAAAATTTAGAGCAATTAGTTATTATTCCTAAGAGATGGACTATGAAAAATTTTTTCACTTTGAAGATAGAGATTTTCGCATCTTGTGCCCCAGCAACAGCTCTGCCAAAACTTGAATTCACCACAGAGGCAGCAATAGTGCTCTTCAGCAACTCCTGTCTACTGATGACTTCTGCTTAGTAGAAAGTGGGAGCATTTCTTGCAGCTGACTAAAAAGACTGGGACATAAGGCATCAGTTGTTTTGTTCCTTCACTCCAAAGAAAACACACAATGGTAGAATTTCAAAAGAAGATTCAAAAGAAGTAAAATAATGAAAACTATACTGTCCTCATCATCTCTGTTCTTATTTCGATATATAAAAAAGAGTGAAAAAATGGTCACTTATTGACCATCAGCTCACAGTTATATCTGCATTGTTTCTTGAAGACAACTGAAAACTAGATGATGACATAAACAGTTTGGTAAGAGGTGGGTTTGCCTCACAAAAAGGTAGTTATTGGCGACATCTGATAATATGATCCATATTCAAACCCTCAGTGGATTTGTAAGGCATTTCCCCCAATGCAGCTTTCTATACTAATAAGTGTTTTCTTAAGGAAAATCGTAAATCATTGCAAGTTGATCTGTAATTCCAGAACCTCACCTTTTTCCATTTGCAGAAGGCTACATTTGATAGCTGAAAGAGAACCTCAGACTTTTCTTTACAATACGATATGCCAAATTAAATGCATTGCATAGCACCTCATTCAGCACACTTCAATTTTCACACTTTTATTGACTTTTGTAAGAGCAGATGAGTCCTGAATTTGTGAGTACTGGAAGGGAAGTAATTTTATGCCCCACAAATTCTAAGCTGATCAAAACCCTAAATATTTTCTGAGTATGTCTCAGTCAGTAGCAATAAAAGATTTGTGTGTGAGAGATTATACTATCCCTCTGGGGATTCTGCTGTCTGTGCTGGATCAATCTGTTGCATGGCAGCGACTCTGCTCTCTGTGCTTAAGCACGGCTCTGTGCTACAGCCCAGCACAATTCCCAGCTTTGGTGCTAGCTATTAATATGATGTAAAGATTTCCCATAATGCTGCAATCTTCATCTGTTTAGGCCTTCTTTCCAGAATCTCATTAGGCAAGAAAAGCGAGGTCAAAGGTCTAATAAAGACCTTGTCCAGTATTTATATATGAATCAAATGGTAATATATGTCACATTTTAATGAGTTACTAATATCGGGTTAACAGGCAATAGCTGTCATTAAAATTACAGACTTTTTTTTAAAGCTACTTAGAAATAAAATGTTTTAACAGATTTTAATTCAAATAGAACAAACAAAAGTTGCCAAAACACACACAGGGCTATAGCCATGGGTGTCCTTTCTTAGCGTTGTCATGTTCAATGCCAAAATTTACACGTTTGCAAAGTCACAATGTAGATTGTGACAACCAGAGTTTAGACCTCACAACCTTTACTCATCCACTTCTTCCCAGTTACAGGAGTTTCCAGTACTAAAATTGCCCCAGTACCCAAAGGCACTTAACATTTCTCCATATGTTGCAGAAAAATCCTGCTTGCTAAGCCAAAAGTTGTGAAGTCTAGTGGGCAGGATACTTCTAGTACTTTGGTTGGATCTCTGCTAGCATTCCAATGCTTACGTCACCTTTGTAGAGCTAGCCTTCACTACGTAAGGATTTTTTTTTTTCTGTAAAATTAACGGTAAAAAAGATTGACTGCCTCTGGATGTATAATTCAATTTGAAGAATCTGAAAAATGTTACTGCAAATCACCCCTATTTGCCAAAAGCCTGACAAGCTATTTGCACAAAACCATAGAAAGAATTCTGGGAGATGTCAATAATGATTAGGATAAATGATCTCCAGCTTGATAAGTAAAGGGAGTTTGCTGCTAAACTTTAAATGCATTCAGCATGCCGCATTGTGCTCTGGAGTCACTTTATATAGATATTGTTCATGGATTTCTACAAAAAGAAGTAGTTCTGAAATACTATACTGCTTTGAAATTAGGTCCATCATTTTGAAACACCCTGTAGTGCTACTTCTGTTCCAGATCAACAGTTTAATTCATATAAGTAATGTTTGTGTGTATGTAATTTATGTATGCCATTTGCTTATAAAATTTTTAGACTCAGAAGTAGTGAGGGTGGGGGGTATTTAGTCTTTTTCCATGTCTAGATATAAAAAATTCAACATCTTTCTTTAGGGGGAATATAAATGTTTGGGCAGTGTATTCAAACACATTGTTTTATGGAATAGCATATACTCTACCTATTCCCTTCTCTTCTTCATTCTATTTTCTTCTAACATTATATTTGATATTAGATTTGAAGCATTTGTGCTTAAAGTTCTTTTAAGCTTATAGTAATGTTTTTAAATAGGCATCTAGAGGTACCCAAATACCTAATACCACACGTAAAAGTTAGATACCTTCACATTTTTAAAAAGCTACTCATAAATGTTTATGTTTTGGAGAATAAGAGATTATTTTAACTATTTCCCTTCATTTAAAGCTAAGCTACACAAAACCTTATGAAAATTTTGGTGGAAATGGGCAGAAGCTCTGTTTAAAAGTCAGTGGTATAAAGGGATGAGGTAGAACTGGTTTTGACTGTTTCAGCTTGCTTATTTTAGATGCAAACGTAGTAAATTCTTTCTCCTTTCTTACATTGTTTTAAGCTTATTACTTACTTCTTTTGCCACCACTATAAACTCTTGGATTATGTGAGAGCACTCTGCCACTTAGTTTTGCCCATGGACCTAACCTGCTTAGGCAAATGTCACAGACCTCTGCTTAACACATAGAGGTTTTGGGGTTTTGCCTTCATTAACCTTCCTCTATTGATACAGAGCTATTTTACAACATCATCCTTTTAAACTGGTCTGAAAGCACATATGCTAATTTACTCTGTTTAATTCACTATATTTGAAAAGATACTTTGCTGATGTACAGGTGATGATCAAATCAAGCCTATAGCCTAAATATTTAATATTACTTTCAGAGATATGATTTAAAATACAGTAATGAGAGGAGGAGAATGGTTGAAGGAAGCCCTTTTCTCTCAAAAAAATGTTGTCATGAACTTAATGTAAGTAATTTTGTTATCAAATCAATTATGAAAATTAAAGATATGAACGCGTCGGAGTTGAAATGTCTTTGACAAAAATATAGCATTGTTGAACTCTGATCATACATCAAAAGTGACAGGAACGCATAAGCAGGGTTCTTCTTTTTAAAGATTAAATGAACAACCAGATAGCTTGCATTACGCACATCTTCCAGGTCTCTCAGGCAGTTTTCTCTACATTTCTCAGGTCAAGCGAGGACATTGCGATGCCGAAAGATTGCCAGGTCTGGGTTTTGCACTTCTAAATTGTGGTCCACTCCCACACCGATGGCTCTTTCCACTTCCCATTCTTGTAAACTTCTCACCCCCTTCCTGACCATTGCAATATACTTCACAAAGTGGACAGACGGTTGGTTTTATTAAAGGCTTGTCTGGGCCTATTGAATATTAGAACAGTCACTCCTAGGAGAATATACTTTGCAGGAAATAGCTATGGTGTTTTAAAGCTTTTGGAGAAGTTACTTTTCTCCTAGCAGCGGGAAGACGCAGACACTAGGAGAAAAGAATGGAATAATAAAATCTTTTATGCCTGTATTTCTATAGCTCTTCAGAGCCTTCTTGGCTTCATTGAGACTTCACAGACACAGGCAGTTTTCAAATCCATCTAGAAACAGATTTAAATGTCAAGCTACTGAAGTTTGCCCATGTAGTTTTCTACTTAACGCCTTAGCTTTTCAGGGGAAAGTTTTGAACATGGTTAACCTAGAACGGGCTGCTCTTACTACCTTGTGCCAAAAGTCGCCATCCTCCCACACTGTAGGCATCTCACAGGTGCTACAGGTATTCAATTAACAAAGTGCTTTACAAAAGAAAGATAAACTTTCACACTATGAGGAAAAACACTGTCCTTCAGGAAACAGGAGGCACAAGAGGTGCATGACGTGTTATGAAGTTCCAGTCAGCTCTACTCACCCTTTTCTTATTCTCTGAGGTTTCTACTTAGCACAACAAAACCCCTTTATCTCAGTCCATATTCACACTACTGCCTTGATCATAGGAAAACTGAACACCTTCAGTGCATGATAATTAAGTGCACGTGTAATCCAATTAATATTTCATCTGTCTCCACACAGGCAGTGTCTTTGTTCTTAGACCACAGAACCCCTGTTCATTACTTAGTTTAAACAAACACCACACACACACACACACACACAAAGCAAGGCAGAAGGAAAAACAGCCCAAACACAACTTGTATAGCTTCTAAAGAAATCCAGAAAAAAATAATGCTAACTTAGGTAACAATACACACTGACATTTACCCACAAACAATGTTCAAAGTTTTCTCTTCTTCCCGTCTTGCTCTGTGTTACTACTGACAAATTTCTTTCCAAACCATCCTGACTGGTACTACTGTCTGCTTGGTTTTATTCTTAGTGCCTACTTATAGACCAAAATTCTAGAATAAGCTCAAACATTGAAGCAATCAGAGGGGCTCCGTGCAGAGCTCCTAAAAATAAATTAATCTAGCTTTGAATCAAAGATACAGCAATTCTGGTGTACTAGAAAGCTGTTTTTTCAGCATGAATAACATGCCTGGGCATGTCAACAGTCATGACCACACTTCATTGATACTCAAACATCTGCTGAAACTGTCAGCAGATGCACTAAGGGCAAAATAGTCATTGAGAACCATATTTTAAGGTATAATGAGTTCATGCTTTAACTGCCAATTAGGTTTTCCTCTGTCCTTCAGCACAATGACAGACACTTTGCAACCATGAACACATCAGGGCTTCATCAGTTCTGCTAAACAAGGACTCTTAGGAGTCAATACAAGATAAAATATACAATACATTGCAAATACAAAGGAAAACAGATCATGTGGGGTTTTTTCCTCCTATGTACTCATTTATGTGAAAGTGAATATTATAGTCCAATACAAATTATAAAAATGATCTAATTATAATCACTGGGGGGTTTGGGGTTGGATTGTTTTTTTTTCTTCTGTCAATTACTCTACATCAGCCTCCAAAAATATGGTAGCATCCTTGAAGTGACATTTCAAACACTCGTACTAAATTAATTATCAGAAAAGATCAGATGCTGCCAGTTCCGAGGGATGATACTGAGCCCAGGCAGGAAGCTGCTCACAGAGCTTCTGAAGTCCCCACGCTCCCTGTACAGCAGCACAGGAGGAACCATGGGCGTGTATTTGAAGCCTGTTCTTCTGTGCCGCACCAGTACAGTTTGAACAGTCCAAAGTTACAGAAAACAGTATTCAGTTTTCCCTTATGCGAGCAGACTGAATGACCCATAACCCAATTCCCTGTGGCTTTGCCCCACAGAGCAAGTGTCCTGGTGGGCGCATGAGTTCTACCTTCATTAAACATGCAAAGGCAGATTAGAAAATTAGGCTGGATGTGGCAAAAGAGAGGCCTCCCGGTTACTACATACAAAGATACTTCCATATAATATATTGAATAATTAGCATATAAAATATTTTTTTAAAAGTATCAGAGACTTTTTTCCCCATCCAAGTGAATATGCTATGGTATTCTCCCCAGTGGAACATATTGAGCTGTTTGTACATAGACTTCACACATGTATTGATAAATTATCAGTCAATAACAGCATGTTAATAACCTAATGTCTGTTTGTCTACAAGGTGTGAAACTGAACATCCATAATGATGCATAGAAGATATACCTCAACAATTGGCTTTCCTACTTCTCTCTTATAGTCAACTTATATTATCGGGGAAGTTTGGAAGTATTTTAAACTAGAAATAGTCTAACTTCATTGAATTAAATAACCTCCCATTTTTTCACATGTTCAGGGAAAAACATCAAACTCCCATTTGTCTTCTTGAATTTTAGCAAGTAACAGGATCTTTTCCCGGGTACAGTAAAACATAAGATTAAGAAAGTATTTGAAGTCTTCATGAATAAAGATAATTCTGATGTAGAATAATAAGTCCTTCACTGAAGTAGCCTATGATTCCATCCTCTCCTTTTGTGTGAGCATATTGCAACTAAAGAAGACTACTTAACTCACAGAGAATCTATATTTGAATTGTGAGGTTCAAAGAGAAACTAAATATTAGAACACTGGGTTCAGTCCGTAAATTAAAACTCTGGGTGTTAGGAATTTCTTCTGCCTAATTCAGGGCCCTCTTATGGGACTGCTTTAGCCACTGGTTTATAAAATTTTCTAGATTAGATCACAATTTCTGTTACTCATTGAATTTCTCAGCTTTGTATAAGCAGTTTTTACTGTATCAAAGAGCAGAAATTAATAGATCCAGATGTGCTGTAAAAATAAATCACAATAATGTTTTGCCCAGGTTTATCTGGTGTAGCAATCACTGTATAGCGCGGTAACCTCATTTCTCACCGTATAATTGGGGAGACCCCCATACCCTGTTGTAAATGTGAGAGCCTATATAAAATACAAATACTGAAGGGTGTAACATTGCTGAAAATGAGATTGTTTAACTGTAGTACTCAATTTTAAGTATTGAAAATCACAGAATCACAGAATGTTAGGGATTGGAAGGGACCTCGAAAGATCATCTAGTCCAATCCCCCTGCCAGGGCAGGAACACCCAGATGAGGTTACACAGGAAGGCGTCCAGGCGGGTTTTGAATGTCTCCAGAGAAGGAGACTCCACAACCTCCCTGGGCAGCCTGTTCCAGTGCTCTGTCACCCTCACTGAGAAGAAGTTTCTTCTCAAATTTAAGTGGAACCTCTTGTGTTCCAGCTTGAACCCATTACCCCTTGTCTTACTGTTGGTTGTCACCGAGAAGAGCCTGGCTCCATCCTCGTGACACCCACCCTTTATATATTTATAAACATTAATGAGGTCACCCCTCAGTCTCCTCTTCTCCAGGCTAAAGAGACCCAGCTCCCTCAGCCTTTCCTCATAAGGGAGATGCTCCACTCCCTTAATCATATTTGCGGCCCTAATAAATGACCACAGAAAAATGTTGGACTTCGACAAAGATTAATCTCCTTTTGATTCACACTTCCATACAAGTTTGAAGCTTTTCCATGAAGATGTTTCAGTTTTCATGTTACATTCTGACTTAAGGGAATCCTTTTAATGTTTTTTCCAGTTAGCCAACAGAGAGTGTTAGGGCTTGACTTGGTGTTTTGTGGAATGATACACAATTCTGTCTACAGAGCAAGTACAATAAAATTATTCCTAGTAAAATAAAACTGAGGTAGCTGTTTCTACACTCTGGCAATTTTCTTACATGTTACCACAGTAATTTCTCTCTTACGTGTGATTCACAAGCTTCAAGGCCAGAAGGGTTGTTTTTTATTATCTAGTCTTATTTCCTGCATAATACAAATTACAGGCTGTCAGCTAGTACATCAGAGACCTCTTTAAGCAGTTTAAGAGCTAAGAACCTAGGAAATATATTTTTAGACTTTCTGAAGCCTGCTCTTCTGACTTGGGTCTCAAGAGTATGCCAACTAGGTAGAGAAGTATAGGCACATTCTTGCCTCCCAAAGTGGGTAATTAGCATGACCTAGATATATGTACATTTCTAAGAGATGTATGCACTTATTAAAAGCTATGGGGTTGATATACAGATCTTCTAGGTGTTCTGAAAAGGAAAATATTAATTCCACTTTCGTATTATTTTCATAACGGCTCACTAAATGCAGAATTAAAAAAAAACCCTGTTTCTTTAACAAGACTACCCATTTCAGTGATAACGCAAGGCATAACTCTCTCATCAATTTTAGAATAATGCATTAAATATAAAATACATGTGTTTTCCTGGAAGAAAGAATAAATGACACGTAATAGTGATTTATGGATGCAGACGCGGCAGTCACTTTTATTACATATTTGTCATAGAAAACTTGAGACAGTGGCATTTCTGACAGGTAAACTCATAAAGTATAGCAGAACTGGCTGGTTTCATGGCATTTTTATTTATCTGTGTATGCGCCTATGTCCTGAATGCAGCTACATGTATGTTAAATGTGTATATGCTATTAAAAACTGTTAAGGAATTTGTTCTTTAGAATTGTGAACGACTGTGTTTTATGTATTCCGTGCTTCTCAATATTTTCAATAGGAATATGGGAATATATCCTTTTCACAGTAGTCTATACAGCTCCCTTCTTTGCTCTGAGGGGATACGTAGCAGTAGAATAACACTGAGGCTCAGGTGGCTTTATTTAATGTTCAGAATATAGATTTGCCATAGATGTTTTCCTCTGTTTAATATAAGATGCATGGATACGTACAAACATACCAGTTCCATACAGATAAATATGTTGTACAAGAATCATATAAAACCACCAATTTCCAAGTTTAACTTTGTGGCTCCAATCTTGCACTGACATATTTTTATTTGATTCTTTTCTGAAGTGTAAATTTTCTTCCGAAGTTTATAATAGAGTTACAATCATGGAGAGTATCCTTATTTGACTAATTTCTTGCAGAGAACTATAGGGCTGAAAAGTCTGCTAAGGACGCCAAAAAAAATCCATTAATGACTGACAGAGACACAGCTGTATGTACATGTGTTTGAAAATTCAGAATGATGTAAGCACCTTGAGGTATACCTGCAAAATTTATAGTTTGCACAAGTATTCAGGTGAAATGAGAGCAACAGTTCAGTACTTGTACCACAAAGATCTGGGGATGTTCAGGTATATGAAGATTAAAATAAAGTCAGAATCAGAAATAGAATTTTTTGAACTCTCATATCATCTTTGTGGTGAAGTAAACATATACCAGTGTTATAGTTCAATATAATTACACCCAAATAACTCTTCTAAAATTGAAAACTATGTAACAACTAGCCAGTAGCTGCAGTTAATACAAATAATATCAAATATCCATTTAAATGACACATCCATTCATAGTGAAAACAGCATTGGTAAAGAGGTATTTGTCTCTAAAACTAATTTATGCTTTGTTTTGCATAGGTCCAATAGTAAAATCACAACATTAAGTATTTCATACGCATGCAAACAGTTTTCAAAGGCGATTTGCCTATAACTGAGCTGAGTGATTTTTATTAAGCTTTCCTATGGACTCACGCAAATGCTAAGTGTAGTACCTTATAAGACCAAGTTGTTGGGAAGAGCTATTAACTGAGAAAACCAAAGGATCAGCTTGCATTGTCAGCAAAATGTCTGCAATGCTGTTTTTCTGAGAAGGAAAACACTTATCTGGCACCTTTTTGATATTAATATAACTTCTTCCTAATAAATATATTCAGGTTCATTGAAGTGGGAAATCAGGTAAATTATTTCTAATATTTAATCCTAGAGAGTGATGTTAGTGTTGGGTGGAGGTGGGGGTCACATAGCTGCCAATGTAGCTGGAATCAGGAATCAATCTCTTAGGGTTTTCAGCTAACAGCTATGCTTCAGAAGCAAAATACTAATGGTCAGAGAAAGGTATTTAGCCTCCTTTCCTTTGGGTGGATACGCCTTCTGAAAATGGGATAACAACAGCTCATGCTGTGAAATGCAGGACAGACCTATTAACTAAGGGTAACTCCAGTGAAAAATTTACAGACTTATACTCACTGCTGAATTTTGCTTTCCAGGCAGACTTCTCTCTGTCTGAAGAATATGCAAAGGCAGATGAAAGGGATTAGGCCCAGCTCGTTTAGTTTCCTCCCACCCCTGATATAAAGAGGCTATTCAAGCCAATGCTGTGATGCGAATGCAGCCAGGTGTGGCCTACTGGTTTCTCTGGTAGCCTCTTGTTATCCGAGGTTGCTTCAATACAGCTTTAGAGAAGGTGCCAGTGAATCAATACAGATGTTTCCCTTCTTCAAGGAACAAATGTCTGCTTTAAGCAGGCAACAAGATGTACCAAAATCTCTAAGTCACATCAGCAAGTAGCAAAAATAGGCTTTATATTAAACGGTGTGGTGATCAGAAAATTAGTGCAAGTGGGTGCCAACAACATCCAAAAGAAAAAAAAAAGGGCAAAAACCCCCACAAAAACCCCAAACAAACAAAGAAAAAAACCACACACACAACTCCTCAAAAAAACCAAATATAGCTGACGGGGGGGCGGGGAGGTGGTGGAAATTACTTTTTTCGCAACAGTATATTTCCTTTCCTCTGAAGTCTGGAAAAAAAGAAATTTGAGTAACCATTTGGTATGTAAGAACCATTAAAAGAATGGTGAAGGTGGAATTTCATAACAAAGTCCATGGTACATACTCAGTTTCTATCGATGTTTTCTCCTTTCTGCTCCTGAATTTCCCAGTTCACTGCACAGTTTCACTGTTTTACTGAAACTTAATTGCTCTTGGTGGTCCCTGAAGTGAAGACAGAAAGCTACTTTCAAGCAATTAAGGATGCCATGGTTATAGAAAGCTTTGGATATCAGGGAAGAGACATTATTACTAGTATCAGAACAAATCATATTGTTTAATTAAAATATTTTAAAGGATACTGGATAATTCAAATTTTTGCTGTTTCTAAGTAGCTTAGCATATTCTTACATCCATAGAAAATTACTGTAAAGAGTACATTAAAAATTTTGTATGCAGTATTCTTACTTCTAAAGGAACAACTGATTCTGACCAGGCTATTTAAATACCTTTTTCAAACCTTTTGTGGGAAGTCATTCTTGCTGGGAAAATATCATTATGATGTGCATTTAGAGAACACAGTTCACATTTTAAGTTAAAACACGACAATTTTAGAGTGGTTTTCTTAAAAGTTCTTCCCTTTAATTAAATTTAGGTTCTTTAGAAATGCTGATAAAGTTCACTCCTGAATTTAAGAAGATTGCATGTAGACAAATCTTGGAGATGTTTGAAAATACACCTCCTTAAGGCTCTGATTTATTTCCAATTAACTGGTGAAACTCCACAGAGCATGATTCTGATTGGATTAAAGTCAGTTGAGACTTCTGTTGTGAGATATACAATAATCTCCAGTTGCTTTAGTTTTTCAGAGAAATAATGGAAATTAGAGTTTGTTGGGATGATTTGTTCAGCTGCTCCTGCAGGTTTTAAGGACTGAATTCTATCCTAGGAAAATCTTAGCTGTAGTGCAACCGTAGCGTGAAGCTGTAATCATTAGTGTCACTCTGACAATGTATTTGGCTCAGTAATGCCATCAACTATTAAAAGAAGATGTAAAGAAGAAGGTTCCAGGATATTCTACAGGATATCCATTGAATACACCTCTCTGAAATGCCTGTTTTGTTGGAAATGTCTATGAAATTTGTATGAAAGTGTCATGGAATTTCACCATGCAAAAAAGATACAGATTTCTGCAGCTTTAATTCTCATTTGTTACATGTATTTATAGATACATAAGAAGAAAGTTTGCTTTAAGGAAGAAATGCCTAGTTTTCCTATTTCTTCATTGCTTAACTGCTTTTTTGGGTTTTTTTGGTTTTTTACCTCTTCAGAGTGACAGCTTTACTGTTTCCCATCCTCAATAAATCCTCATCTACTTTTTGCCCTGAAATATATATCCTTCATCTTAAAAGAGCTTTAAAATTATTTTGAAAGGCTCTTTGTCAGCGTGCCTATCTTCTGGAGAAATCTATGCTCAGAAGTGGAGCCTAGTCTCATGGAAGCCAAAATCTTAAATATGTACTATCTTATACTACAATGCTTTCTGGACCCAGCAGAAACCTACACTTTTGCAAATATAACTCTTTTTTACATAAAATCCCTCATAATCACACATTTATTTTTTTTCCTCTGAATCCACAAGAGACATATACATATGTATATATGATTCAGGATAATTTTGAGTGACATCAGAATTATTCAGAATACAGTAAATATTTTAGGGTTTTTTTGGTGGTGGAAAGGTGCCAGAACTCATGGCATGGATTAGACTTTATCACATGGTGACTTACGTCAGAAAAATAACATTTTTTAAATAAATGCATTCCCCTTTCTTCATATAGTTTTAATTATATTTATGGCAGGTCCTTACAAATTCTTTTCATACTGCTGATCATGAATCAGCTATCTCAGATATAATTTTGGGCATATCTGTCTCAAGACAGCATTTTCATTTCTGGTCCTGATGTTGATGGATTTCTTCTAAGCCATGTACTTCAGAAAGAAAACTTCTTCAACAATCATGTTCTGCTGCTTTTTTCTCCTTAGGGAACACTAATTGATCACATTTCAACATAAAGATGAATCTGCAGCTCCAAATGCCATATTCTAAGCTTGCTAGGTATCACCCATGAAGCGCAAGTGAATTATATGACTCAGTGCTCCCCAACTTTTAAATACAGAAAGATGTCACCCTTCTGCTTAAAACACTTAACATGTAGTTCATTATGATACTGAACAGACTAACCATAAAAATATAAATATAGTATAAATATTTATGGGAACATATATGTGCAGGCATAGGTGCAGGGGTTACTCACAAACACTTAATTACAATATTTTTGGTGAACATCAGCCACTATTTAACTATATTTATGAGGCTTTTTAGAAAAAAAGTCAGTAAAGTACATACATGATGTGTAGTTACTGCTCTTTGGAGCACTTTGAAGAGCTTTATATTTAATGTTCCTTAATTTGGTTAAAAAGGTAATTCTCTTTCAAAAAATCAGGTAAATTTTATACAGAATATTTGTAAATTCATGTGCTGATCATTTCGTAGATTATACAAAATGGTCAGAATGTTTGGGCCCTGTTTAAGGCAGGACAAATTTTTAAACATTATTGATTTGTTCTTTTTATCAGTAGAAGGAACTATGAGATTGAGCAGGGAAACATAGGTTATCCATTCTTCTATTGTAATGTCACTTAGAAATAATTTCAGTATCTAGTGGAGCGCCTCAAGGGTCAGTGCTGGGGCCAGTATTATTCAATATATTCATCAATGACTTGGATAAGGGAATTGAGTGTACTATCAGCAAGTTTGCTGATGACACCAAGCTGGGAGGAGTGGCTGACATGCCAGAGGGCTGTGCTGCCATCCAGTGAGACCTGGACAGGCTGGAGAGTTGGGCAGGGAAAAATTTAATGAAATATAACAAGGGAAAATGTAGAGTCTTGCATCTGGGCAGGAACAACCCCAGGTTCCAGTATAGGTTGGGGAATGACCTATTAGAGAGCAGTGTAGGGGAAAGGGACCTGGGGGTCCTGGTGGACAGCAGGATGACCATGAGCCAGCACTGTGCCCTTGTGGCCAGGAAGGCCAATGGCATCCTGGGGTGTATTAGAAGGGGGGTGCTTAGTAGGTCGAGAGAGGTTCTCCTTCCCCTCTACTCTGCCCTGGTGAGACCTCATCTGGAATATTGTGTCCAGTTCTGGGTCCCTCAGTTCAGGAAGGACAGGGAACTGCTGGAGAGAGTCCAGCGCAGGGCCACAAAGATGATGAAGGGAGTGGAGCATCTCCCTTATGAGGAAAGGCTGAGGGAGCTGGGGCTCTTTAGCTTGGAGGAGACTGAGGGGTGACCTCATTAATGTTTGTAAATATATAAAGGGTGTCATGAGGATGGAGCCAGGCTCTTCTCGGTGACAACCAATGATAGGACGAGGGGCAATGAGTGCAAACTGGAACACAGGAGGTTCCACTTAAATTTGAGAAGAAACTTCTTCTCAGTGAGGGTGACGGAACACTGGAACAGGCTGCCCAGCGGGGTTGTGGAGTCTCCTTCTCTGGAGACTTTCAAAACCTGCCTGGACGCCTTCCTGTATAGCCTCATCTGGGTGTTCCTGCTCTAGCAGGGGGATTGGACTAGATGATCTTTTGAGGTCCCTTCCAATCCCCAACATTCTGTGATTCTGTGAATCCATGTCAACAGGGCACCAAGCCAAAAATAATAAGCTGTGCTAGAGCTCAGTGCTCTACCAAAGCATTTACATGGTTTCTGGACTGTTGGTGGCTCAGGTCGAGGAAGGCTGGAGGATGCATGGCTTTCAGACCGCTGCTTTTGAAGCAGCACACACAAAAGCAGATGAGGACAGACTTTTCAACAATCCCAGGAGGATCAGAGAGTGTAAGAGGCCAAAACTATTTTAGTCCTTTGAAAACAGAGCAAAAATGAAATCACAATCAATGTGTATCATCACAGTACAATGAAATTGTGGTGGTATTGAGGTTAATGACTGAATTCCATGTAATTTCATGTTAGGGAAGGTTGCTGGCACAAGGTGATATTTGTGTTGCATGACACGAGCATTGCATAATGACATAGCTATAACATACCATTTTAATGCTGATTATTGTTTAAAGATCTTTTAAAATTACTTTTATTTTTCAGAGCCCTATTTTTCTAGTCGCCAGCTAAATTGTGTGATCGATAATTAAGAAAGTACTGCTCTTACAAATAACCAGTGGCATCACCTTGGTTTTATAGATATTTTATGATAGCTTGTGCAATACAAAACTTGCCCTCTTTTGGCAAGGAAGTTGACGCATATATAAATTGACATTCTGAAGTCCTTCTTCAGCATTTATACACTGTATACCAAATACCAGCATATCAAAAGCCTGTAATCTAGTACAATAAATTGCAGTTGTACTATCAATCTTTTGATAGAAACACTTATTGCTCAGCTAGATATCATTTCATACTTTGTTATGGACCTGAGTGACTCATGTACAATAATCTCTAAAGTAATAGAACAGGAGTATAAACATAGTGTTTAGGTATAGAATGAGTAATATACATAGTCAAAAGTAGGTTATTTACATATAAATAAAATATAGGTAAAAATATGTATAGGTTTAAAAGAACCGCTATATAAAAGGAAATATATAGTAACTGAATTATAAATCCCTTTCATTGCTCATCAAAATGAAAAATGAGGATTTTTTTTTTAATAAAGAAATTGAGTGTTTTACATTTGCTGCCATGTAATCTTAGTTGCATTACTATTCATCACAAAATAATTCTGCATGGAATATCCAAGAGGTACTGACTTTTGACAAGGTAAGGCATATAGGTGGAAATGGTAGTTTTATTAGACCACCTAGGATAGTTGGAGAAAGCAGACAAAATTTGTTTGGGCATGAATTTGTTTGGGGTACACAACCCCTTTTCCATGTCTGTTATGAGCAGCAGACTTCAAGGTTTGCTTCCAGTTCAAACAATTGCTCTGTGTAGCATATTCAAAGTGGTCTAATAAAAACATGAACCTCATTTATAAACCTTACCTTGCCCATGTCTTTTCACCACCACAGCTGCAACAACTCTACTGCTAGAGTTGTATACAGGTAGGTGATTTCCAGGGGAAGAAAAAAGGAATTTCTATATATTTTTGAACATACATGAAGGTTATCAGAAAATAAATGAATTCCAGTACAACTAAATGGTTGTGGCTGTTCCTAGAATTATGCTTAGCATCTACAAGGAGTAATGGATCAGGAAACATGCTTTGTACAGCTCTAAAGCTATCAGACAAACTTTTATATAGGCTCTCATCTTTATGTTATATCCTCCTTTATGTCAGCTGGTTTTGCACATAGATCAAGTTATACGACCTCAAGTACTGACAGATGTCTCAGCAATGTGACATCTGAGCTTTGCTTCTGCATTTCTCTAAGGGACAGTGACAGCTTTGTTAATATTGAATAAAGCTTCAATAAAAACTGGAAATTATGCAGAGTAGCCCAATTTATATTTTCAATTAAATGACAAATAGCAGGGGCATACAGTGAGATCATATTGGATTTTGTATTGCTTGCCGATTTGGAAAGGCTGCCTCACCCCACCCTCCTCTGTCAACACCAGTCCCTGCCCTGCCAACATCCTGTCCTAATTCTCAAGATACTCTGGCTTTTTTTTCTTTCCTTTTCCAGTATCCCAAAGAATATCCACACCATTAAGATGGTGATACTTCATTCATTTATACTCTTCAGGGCAAACTGCATAGTAAAGCTTCTTAAAAGTATTTTATTGTTTATATTTACAAAATAAGATTAATTAATGATATAATCACTCAGAATTTTGCAATCACTTTTGTTACTGACCTTACCTACCTCTAAAGGAATTGAACTTGTAATGAAAGATTGAAATAGGTACAAATGAATTCAATGCTGAGCTCCTCTTCTGTCCCTTTGTTTCTTTCCATCACTCTCCTACTTTGTTACATTGTCATGCATTACTAATGTGTGTTATCACAACTGTTTCAAGGTCACATGTTTCAATAGACAATATTGGTGTAGTTTCACGATAGTCAATAAAATGAGGCTATTTTCCCCTACTTGAGGATATGGTTGGATATCAAGGGATATTTTCTGCAACTGGAGTTTGTATACATATAAACTCTTTTCATCCATTTGAACACATACATTGTATCATAATTATCAAAACATAGTAATCAGTATTCCCATATAAACTGAATAAATCTAACAAAAAATAAAATGCAAAAAGGAAAATGTAGTCAAATGATTAGATGACTGGCGGCTGGTTCACACAGAATCATAAGAATAGTTTGGGTTGGAAGAGACCATTAAAGCTCATCTAGTCCAACCCCTCTGCAATGAGCAGAGAGATCTTCAACTAGATCATGTTGCTCAGAGCCCTATCAATTAATCACTCATGGCCCATCATCAAACACTAAAAGCAGCTAACATATCCAAGGTCATTTTTCGGTGAATATAATTGCTAAACCTTTTAAAATAAAAGTATAAATGTCTAACTATTGTGCAATACTTGTGAAGTTTTTGTTTTGCTAAAATCGTTTTTCCAGATCAACTACTAATCATAATATATATTGATAATGTTTATGTTTTCATTCTTTTATGTAAAAAACCACTTCAGTGTTGTACATACTTCAACATGTATTCTGTGTATACAATAATCTAGAAAAAGGATTCCCTAATATTAATAAAAATGATCTATAATGTCAAGGTTCAGTTATTATAGAATGTCATTTTAAGGTAACAGCACTCAAGACATCTACTGTTAAGGAATCATATAGTAATAATAAGTAATAAGGAAGTCACACATACAGGGTAATGTTAAGAAAAACACAAGGATCAGCCAGCAACAAATAAAACAATCCTATATAACAAAGAAATCAGTAGACCATTTTTAATTCTACTTGCTTAAAACTTTTCCTAAGCAAGAAGATTTACAGCTCCAGAACACACATAACCCTTTAAATAGTATCCCATCTATCAACAGGTACACAGTCTCTCCAGCAAGTCCGATATGAAGACGAATGAGACACTACAGGTTTGTAATTATAGTCTTTGCATCACATGAACTTTCTAGGTGTGGAAACACTGAATCAGCCAAGACACCAATGAACCTGGAAGGCTGTTTCTAATTTAACTAGTCAGCAAATATGACCATGCAGATTGGATTTCTGATATATACCAAGAGTAAGCACATCCTGACAAATGCTTAACAGAACTGTATTATTTGTCATCTGTAACACAGATTGAATGGCTTTTAATGACCAGCTTCTTATCATAAAAATATATTTCTGTGATATCGGTGAATAAACATACTCATAGCAAAACCCAGTGTTTATTAATACAGGAAAAGTCTTGACCGTACTGCACATGTTCCCTCCAGAAGAAAGAAAGTAAACATAAAGAAACAAAAAAGAGTAAAAAAACTCTGAAATAAACCTCATGCTTCTCTTTGGCGCTCACTGTTCCTCATTCCTTTGTCCAATTCTTGTCTCAGATGTAGTCAGGGAAAATCTCAGGGCAAACGTGATCAGCTGATAGCAGAGACTTGCTGCAGTCAGTGCTATCCAGATTTAAAACTTACATTAAGCTGTGGACTGGCCCTGGATGCATTATCTCCAGAGAGTCTCTGTTGAACAACATCGTGCTTTTTTTCTGTGCCTGGTGGTTTGGGCTACAATTCTTTGAGAACAGAAAAATGCATACCTCAAAATGCGGCTGTTATTTCATCCTGAATGCTTTCTATAACTGTAGCCTCCTTTATCACTGCCAGAGCTTTACATCTCTCACAAAACCAGGAGACAAACCTTAAAAAAGGTCAGCCTGTTCTGTAGGATAATTCTCCTTACCTTGATATCCATGAAATATTTACTTTAAAAAGATACCTACCTCATGTTATCAGTGCAAAAAGATTTACATTTATTTGCATTACTTATACATACATTAAAGTATACTGATGGCATTAAAAAAATAAAGAAAATCATGTAATACCTTTACTTTTACCTATGGATTTGGTGAAATGGTTCCATGAAGAAAGCATTTCCAGACAAAAAGAGAATAAAGAAGAGGAGAGAAACAACAGTAAGAGTCATGAGTATATGTAAATGCAATAGTATCTGAACATGAAGAGACAAAGTATAAGGTAAGTGTCTGGAGACAAATGGAGATGCAATCAGTGTCATATTAGGGATTTAGTTTATTTTTTTCCAATAATGTACATGCAGAGAAACACAGAAATAACCCATGCTTAGATAAGAAAGAGTGACACAAAAGTAACACGGACAATGGGTTAGGAAGAAAAAAAAAATCACTGATTTTGTTAGGTTGCAAAGTTGTACTCTCAGCATTCCAGAAGCCAGGAGCAGGTGCTTTCTGCACATTTCCAATCAGCCATGCATTAATGTAAATGGACTCTTCATTGTGTACAATGTGACCAGTTGAGTATCTTCTTTCAGGAACTATCTGAAGAGTGTTCTTGTGCTTGATTTATTGTTTATAGATTACCCATGCTTGTATTTTCTGATAAATACATTAAATTTTCTTAATCACCTTATTTCTCTCACTTCTTTTCAGTTATTGTATTTTGAGAGGGGGAGTTAAGGAGGCAGGAAGGACAAAAGCTTACGAAGCAAACAAAAAATAAAAAAATGAAATAAGAAAAGATGTGACTAAAACCATGTGTTTATTTGCAGCCAAAGACAGCTTTCAAGCATTTGCCCATCGTTTGCAGTGATGGATTCAAAGCAGCTACAGAACAAGAAGAAACAATGAAAGCAGAGTGGAAAAGGAACAGAGCCCATACCTTGGTCGCCCATCATCAGGTGCGCCAGACCTTGAAGGGAAACAAGAGCACAGTCAGCAATGAACACGGGAGCACGGGAAGGTGGTGTTGTCACAGTGACAAAAATGTGTTGTGACAGGCATCTGTTTCCTATGAGATGTCTGTACCACAGAGGGAAATCAAAGAGCATTTTTCAACCACTGGTTGGAATGCTTTGGGCTACGAGTAACAGAACTGCAATTCAAACACTGGGTGCTATTTTATTGTGTATTTCTGCTGTGCAGTAGTTGGGATGACAGAAAATAATAAAATTATTTCAAATCCAACCAATTCCTTTTATATTCCATCTGTCTTTGTCATATTTTGATTATACTGCTTTGAACACTTTGCTGGGAGGACTTCCTGTCCTCTACTTGTGAAATGATGTTAAAAACCTGGAGAAGTGTAAACCTGAAAAATGGGCTGGGTCTGATCTTTTTCCCCTCATAAAAATGAGCATTTTAGGTAAAGAAAATTTCTTCATCACATTGAAATGATAATGCAAGGGATGTCTCCTTATCTGTGTGAAATGTGAGAGTAGGATGAATTTGTTCCAGAGAAGGCAAATTATTACATATGCAATGTAAACTACATAGCAATAAAGAAAATGTAAGTGACACCTTCTGAAGCTACTTCATAAATCTGTGAGAAATAGATTTTGCTTTATATTTGTATTGTGAGATGAAATCAAATCATACCAGTATAGGTCTAGTGACATTTCAAAACAGATGTCCATAATGATAATCACTCAACCAGAGCCAAATTTCATTACTCTTTGTACAAAAATATGCAGCTTTTTTAATTCATGATGATAACATGATACTTATATTCTCACTGAGAATAATGTGATGAAGGGAGAACATTTCTCTAGAAATATGAAGGTTTTTCACTTTTTATGTTTGGTTTAAAAACTAGGCTTATTCTTGTTGAACTTAGCTGTTTTAGGATCCATTTTAGAAGTTATTAATTGGTCATGCATTAAATGTGCTCCTCTTCTCCAACAACTTTACAAAGTGATACATTATTTTCTTATTTGCGATTAATTAATTCACACAAAGAAGGTGTGCAATAAAATATCCTGCTCTTTGTTGGAAAGTGGACTTCCTAGAGAGTTCCTGTGATTTCTAATTCACAAAGAAAATTAGATGCACAAATGACTCATGTACTCCGGAGGAGGGAGAGGGTGCGGGAGGGAGCAGGAGGGTACAGTTCAAAGATACTCTCGACTGCAATCAGTGTTAAAGGATTCATATCTTATCAGTTCAAAATCTCAAGTGATGTTCCCAATAGACTAACAATGGTTTTGCTGAATTAGTGCTTTTTAATGTCATCCTTTTTAGATGTGCAGTTAAACTGAAGGGCCTGATGTGCCCCATATCTTGTGCAATGGATTCTATTTCCAACTACAAGACCCTGAGGACCCTGCAGCTGGTGGGGTTACCTGGGGCTTCCAGTAATATAAATGGAAGCAGAGTGTGATCATGAAGGGGTGCCTACGTAAGCATGACTTGGGAAACATCACACAGCTGTGCTGCAGTTAGGAGCTCGTGAAAGAGCGTAGAAACATTTTCCCGTGTGTTCTTTCTCTGTAAGTGTTGCTGCAACTGAGAGGCATGGTGAAAACAAAGTCTAAAGCTCTACAGTCAAGCTTCATTCTTTTCATGCTGAACATCCTTGCTTGGATTCCTTGCTGCTGGGCCTTCTGGAAGTATTAGTCTCTTCATGGATTATTTAACTTGTCTTTTGGCTTTTAATATTTTGTGTTGGCAACTATAGTAAGAAATCTCAGACTTTTGACTTAGCCTTCACTGTATTCGATAGAGGGAAGGTGAAACTAGTTGAACATTACAACATCTTTTTCTTAATAAAACATGACTTTTCAGCACCTACTTTATGTGAGCTCTTCCAGCTCTTAGAAGGCATGAAGCAAATTGCTGTCATGTCTCCTCGGGGAACGAGAAGAAGGTAATCTCGTACTAGCCTGCATTTAAATATGATCTTTGTAGCTATAAGGACCCAAACAAAAGGCCTGGTTTCAAGACATTACCACTGCTTGATAGCTACTATTTTTGCTGAAACGATATGTGAGATTGGTCAGCTGTAAATACATGACTCCTATACAATTTGAAAATAATGTAAATGGCAGAAGGGCCTCTTGAAAACGTCATAGAAACCTCTTCAATTTCAAGAGTCACCTACAGTGCTGTTCAACTGCAAAGGAAGTCAAGTGAATGTAAAAAAAACCAAACCAAACCAAAAACAACTCACTGCTCAAACCAAACATCTGTCAATTAAAACAATTAGTACTAGTCCTCAAGACACTGTATTTTGTTTGGCTGTGTATGTTACTTTATTTGTAAAGAAGTAAGATTACTTATACTTACTTGCTAAAAGAAAATAATGATACTTCCCTTATTTTATATTTTTGCAATCTATGGATGAAGGCTATGGAAGAGTGAAGAATTACTATTACTCTACCTGTGCAATCCACTGAGTGGGTTTACGATGATACAGATAAGTCTACCATGACAGCAATCACTGCTAGATTTTCAAAATGACAGTCGGCTTACAATAGAGAATACCACAATGGATAGTCACAGAAAGTTCTAGCCTTAACCAGCCATATATAGGCATACTATACATTGAAAATATTCATTTGTGCACCATTACTTCATAATCAAAATAATAAAAGCCTTTCTTTGTGAATTAGGAATTCAAGATTTAGTAGGAATGCCTCACGTGTGATCCACTCCATCTTTATACTGAACTTGGCTCTGAGAGGAGAGAGTTCAGGGGCACAGGATGGGATAATGGAAGTGGATATGAAGATAGGATATTTCCATAATTTAGTGTGTGAGTTCCATGCAGAGCACAGGCCGAAACAAAATTTAAACATGGTAACCCTGCAGTGAACATGTTCAACCCTAGCACAATTTTAGCAAAATGAATAAACGTAGTTTTTTCATACTAGCAATATATACAGATTTAACACTGTGAATACTAAATTGTTTTGTTTTCTTATGTAGTCTAACTTATAGAGATGCTCAGATATCACAGAAATCAAGGATGAAAAATTATATCTCAGTTTCCAAATTGTGCTTTGGAAGTGAAACACTCTGTGCTTCCACTCTTTACATATACATCCTTTGTAACGTTAATGTATGCATAAGTATCCAGACCGGTGTTGAAATAAAGTTAAGGTTGCAGTTGTAAGTACTAGATTCAGGTAAAGTCTGGATTAACTGTTATCCAGGCTTTATGTTGTACTGCTGTGCATAAATTAACACGTGAAATGAATTTGAACCTCCTTATCTATTTATACTGATCCTAATCCACATTTGAGACTCATGTTGACACCAGTAAGAGCTTTATGCACAGACCAAATATAAGATTAGATACTTATTTCTAGGCTTTTATGTTTTTTAGTTAGAATTCCTGTCCCAGTGTTACTGAATAAATTTTTATTTCACAATGAAAAGGAAATTGTATGGGTGTGTATGTGCATGACCATGTACACAATTGAAGCATTGAAATTGTTTAAATTTCCTTTCTCCTACTAGTAAAATATATTTTAATAAAATTGTGCAGCATCACGTATGTGCTAAATCTGAGCATCTCTCTTTGCCATTGAATACAGCAGCACAGAGAAATGCAGTACCGATAGTCCTAGGCTTTTTTAGAAAAATACCACTGAACAGGCAGGCAGTGGTCCCTGGTGGTTTGAATCCTGAATGAATTCAGGCCCCACAGTGGCTCACTGCAGGACCCTGGGTCAGAGCTGTGCCAGGGTAGTCACTTTGCATATGAGTTAGCTTACAGAGTCCTTGATTTAAAAATAGTTCTAAAAGTATTGGAAAAAAAAAAAATACCAGTTATTGCTCAGTTTAGATAGATAAGCTCATCTTTCGAATAGATAATCACTTGTCCAGCAAAGATTCAGCCCAGAGAGACTTTTAAAAGCACTTGTATGTAAAAAAGCACCTCCACCTTTTGGCTTATAAGCAAAAAGACAGCACTGACTCCCAACAATAACTGATCTGCAAAGCATATTCTGCACCTTTAAAACTATGATATATATTCACGCAACATGTTTTACCAGCTAACACACATACTTACCACTATTCAGGCTAGATGGCATTGTGCTTTAGTTTCCAGTGCTCTTTGCCATACTTTCTTTAAAGGAACTTAATTACATTATTATTAAAATCAGATGCTGCTTCTTTCACAACATCCAAAAAGCAGAGTGTTGAAAAGATAAACAGAAAAACTTTTTTCCTAACACTTTGTGCTGTAAAGAACAATACAGTAAGCAAGATTTGTAGTATTAAAGAGAAAAGTGCTTTCCATTTTCCTAAGCAATTAATATACAGGTATTTAACATGCATTACATTCTTATGAGGAGCATTTATGCTCCGCACTGATGACAAAAATAGTTTCTTGAAGTGCTTTTCATACAGAACATAAGAGAAATCAGTCCTTCTGCTAATCTCCTGAATTGTTTTGAAGGGCGATATCAGTCATATCAGAATAAATCCTACTGCTTCACTGGGGATATTCTGGAACTACACCAGTAAGGCCAAGATTAAAATGGAGCTTTGCTTGTGTTCTGTATGGAAAAAGAAATCACACTTATTTAATAAACTTGCATACCTTTACAGGTAAAAAAATGCAACTTACCGTACTGAATGCTATGCGCACTTATATAACATTAAGCAGAAGGCAAAAAAACACTAAACAGAAGGGAAAAACAATATCTTAGGAAAATAAGGTAGAAAGCACCCACCTTCCACATAGTTGTCTTCTGTAAGCACATAACAGGGAAGGAGAGAAAAGGAAAACATTCATTAAGCAGCATGCAGACTGGAACTTGCCATTGCATGTCTTCATCATGCAAGGCATCAAACACAACATGCAAGTGCTCCATTGCTACAATCCAGAGGGAAAAATAAAAGCACCAGGGAAGCAGTGTTTCCTCTATTTAACAGAATTTCCGTGATATGAAATAAAACAATGTTTCCAAAGTGCAAAAATTGTACTTGTTTTGTAAGTTAAATTATTTTTAGTCATTAATCAGAGGATCTTCTTGTAAGACTTTTATAACTACATGTTTTAAAGCCATCAGTCATTTGTGATAGAGATTCTAAGTTCATTTGCTTCTGCTTTCCCATTCTGAATTTTCCTTAATGACCTCTATGACGCAGACGATTTTAAGCAGACCAAACAAGTTAACTGAAGTTTTAGAATATGCTGTGAAGGTGTTTCCAGAGGCAGCATGGCTGATCCTGCACTGACTGAGGCACTCACTCTGGCCATTGGGTCCAATCCAGTGTGGAAAAACTGTCCCTTCAGCTGGGTGGAATAAATTAGAATTGCAGGATCATATCTCACAGCATTTTTCAGCATCACAAACTTGCACATCTTAAAAAATCAAATAATTATCCACCTTGTTCAAATAGCAAAGGCCACAGCAACCTCAGGTATGGGTTCTGCCCCTGGATTAGATCAGAGGACATTTTGCCTAAGTTAATGGCTGCATCAACAAGAAATAATTTGACTTTTATCCCCAGCCCAACATCAATATGGGGCACAGGAAAGGTTCTCCCAAAGCCTACACAGTGACAGGGGACTAGGAATTGAGCCTCAGCTAATGAAGTGGACAGAATTTAAAGTTAAGAAAGAGGCTCCATGTCCTAGTACTCATGACAGTCTCTCTTTCCCTCAGCTCCTCCACTAAGCAGGTGATTTTGAGGGAGTTATATCTCTGTTGCCCATAATGATTTTGACTAAGGAGAGGACAGAAGAGAGTACAAAGGTATCTCAGGGGCGAGAGAAAATGGGAAAGGTAAAATAACAAAGGGAAACCAACACAGAAGTCAAGGAGATGGACAGTGCAAAACCAACAAAGAAAGGGGGAAGGGTGACAACACGGCAGTGTGACTGCTGGCGGGTGCCGGCTCCATCAGCACTTGCTGGGGAGCGAGCACTCAGAAGCAGTTTCACATTAAAGCCCACTTCTGTGACTACAGCTCATCTTCCTATCGGAAAATATCTTTTCATGTGACTACTAATAAATGTGATCTAAACTAATTTGGATATATCGTAAACCAGAAGTCAATAAAATGAGTTACAGAGAACTGGGCTCAATGATAAGCATAGCAATTTCCTGCCAGAATGTGTCACTTTCTGTAATGAAAAGCCTTTATAAGTTAATGCCACAAAACACTGAAAAACCTCATTATAACTAGACAGTATTATAATGAACAATTTTAGAAGTTTACCACTTTAAAAAGAATAACTAGTGTAAACGATGAATCCTAAGGGTTTAAGTCTCTTTAGTTTTTACTTGTATTAATCATAGGTCAGACCAGATAAAGTTATTTGGCTTAAGATATTATAAATCACTTTTTTCATGCACACAGTCTAAATTTAGACTTCTAAATTCTCACTGCCTGAAATTTCAGTTTGTTATGAAAGTGCAAAGGCTACATACTGTTTCATGCATTTAGAGGCTGAAAAGGAAAAAAAAAAAGAAAAGCAATATGCTTGTTGTGAGTAAATACCTGAAAATCGATAAATTGAATAAAGTTCACTGAGAAAATGAAAAATACCCAATTCCACAAGATATAGATATTATGTCCTATACATGGTGTAAATTACAGTGATATTTGGGCTATTAGAAATAGCCATTTAGAGCTGAACTTTTCTGGAAGAGCCTTCTTCCTTTAACTGCATATAGTAATTTCCTTTCCTGAAGTATAAAAACCCTCAACTTAATGAAAAATACATTAATTATTTTAATTGTAGTATAACTTCAGGCTCCTTCATCCAGTCCTGGTTACCACAGTGTTGGTATATTGCAATACCAATACTGCAATGATATCCTTTTTGGTGGTCATATTTAGCTTAACGTGCTTATTTAAAACCAACATATGAACTTGATAAAGGCCATTTCTGTTGCTCATGATATGAGTCAAAGGGAGATTTCTGAAAATGACATCACAGGCAGCATCAGATTGTTGAATTTGTCTGATTACAGGGTTGAGCATATTTTGTTTTATATCATGGGCTTCATTCTTAGCAGTGATTGTTATGTCTTTTTTGATAACTGTCACCAGAAAAATTTACACTGGCTGAGCAACTTCCTCTAAATGGCTGATTGATTAAACTTTTAAGTGATAGTAAATTAAACTATCAAAACATTTTGAATTAAATAAAAATGAAAGTGTTGAATTCCTACTCTGTGAATAAAACAGGGTATATAGCCAAACCCCTATACACTAGCAAACAGCAACGAAAATACATTCCTCCACGTGTTTTTGTCATGGTAAGTTAAACAGTTTTGCAATCTAAGAAAAAATTAGTTCAGCCTCTTTATGGTACTTCACAAGGTTTTTACATTAGATTAGCGTTGAGCACTATAATTTATTTAAGTTCCTTTTTTTGTGATGGCTGATATATTTCAATATCACTAATACTTTGCTTGACTTTCCTGATTCCCATTTTCTTGGCATGGCCTATTCTTCTAAGCAGAGACTAAAAAGGCAGAAGACCCAAATTCTAACTCTGCTTTTTATTCACTTTGCTTACTCCAGCCACTCCAAAAAAAATCCAACCAACCAAAACACCCTTTGAAAGCCACGTCTAGTATCAACATCTTCATTTTTGCAGTTTGGAGAGAACAAAATTTTCCTCAATTAAATCATGAGTAACTGTATTTCTGTGATTACAGTTGCACTGGTGTAAACTTTATGTAACTGGTGGAGAGTAGATCCATATTACACATTTCTGTCATTGCTGATGATTTAGCCAACCGTAGTCTGAATTTATCCACACTTACATCCATCCCCCCTGGAGGACCTCACTGTCTACTGAGTAGCTCTCTTAGCATCTGTGGAACCAGGGGCTTTGAAGACCCGAACTGCCATCTCCCAGCTGCTGTAGGTATTGGCACAGAATGTCTCTTAGCCTTTTCTGCACCAGCTGATGGTACCAATGATTTTTACCAATGCACAGCCCAGGTACGAGCCCAGGGGCTAAAAGGGACTTTCAATACAACAGCGGAGGAGCAGAATGGCCTTACAGGCTCCACCAGCAGCCAGACAACTGGCCAGACAGGTAACTTTCTCTTCAGCACTCTGAATTCTAGTAGATGTGAAAAGCCCTCTGTTTTCACATTGCACCAATCTACTCAACTGAAGAACCAGACAGGTCTTCAGCCACTGCAAATGCTTATTTCCTAGACCTTCCCACACCACCACCAGTACTAAATTGCACTGCTAATTTCTGTGTTTACAACCTAATTCCTTTGGCCAAATTCTGCTCTCAGCTGCTACTGGTGTAACCTGTTGACTGCACATATTGAGCCAAATATTCACTTGATTTAAATCTGGCATGACACGGCTGAAATCAGTAGAACTACACAACGTACACAGGCTGTGAATCTGGCTTATTATCTCCAGATGAATTGTCTCAGGCTGTCCCTACTGAGCTGACAGCAGAATCTGCTCCACATTTTTTTCAGCAAAAGCCCAACCAATTCTACCTATTTTAGTCTGTTACTATGATTCAGTCACATAAAAATGGGAATCATATTTTTAAATGATATTTTTATTAATTCAATAATCATTTTAATGTTTGGTAATGCTTCATGGAAACCTTGCTTTAAAAAAATAAGTGATTGTTTATATGATTTATGGTTATTTCTGCTATTGCATTTTTTTCTTCTGCTAGAATATTTACACCTTAGTCACACACAGAGCACAATATTTGTCCTGACAATTATATAAGAACAGTATTTTCATGATAAACAGATGAAATAGTACATCCATATTCTGAAGTTTCAGACATAGCATTCTCAAAATAATGTAATAAGAAACAGCATATTGTAAATGGCATTTTTATAAGTTTTTTTCTTCATCAAAATTATAGTCCAAAATCACATTTGGCAACAATGAAGGGTATAATATACCACAAACATACTTTATGAAATTTAATAAGACATTCTGCAGTATGAGTAGTGGAGAAGTAGCCTTAAATACAGCTTATTTTTATGTAGGTGTCTTGCAATAAAAATGTAGAAGTGTAGAAATTTAAGATACAATATTTTAAGCTTGGTTTTAAATAATAATGCATAGGTATATTTCTCTACAGATGTACCTACTTAGAAATACTCTACTGGAAAATGTCATTTCAATCGGCGGCATTTTCTATGGGACTGCACCCAGCATCTCTTGGATAGTGTAACTTAGCCTGTCCCATCGGTTTCTCAAATTGTTAGAGAAATGTTTTACTTAACACATGGTTCAAAAGAAAATATTTAGAAAGGATATGAAAACATAAAGTATGTTACAAAGTACGTTATAAAATATGAACGGTCATAGTTTCAATAATGATGAACTAAAGCAATATATTGAAAATCCGTGGTTATTAGCATTGGTCTTGTCAAGTGCTGTGTATCTGAAAAATTCCATCAGAATTATTTGCATTTTTTTGAAATGCACTTTTGAAAACCACTGTAAATATTGATTGCAATTATTGACTGCAATTATAAATAATTAGAAATGTATTATAAATATACTTAGTGCAGAACTCTGTTGCAGCCTTCTGCTTGAATATTGAGTAAACAGGGAAGCAGCATTTCCTACAGCTGGGCCTTGTGGAAGAAAATCTGGGATTCACCTGCAAAATATGCAAATTCACCAGAATCTAGGGAAGAGGGCCCAGGAGTTCCTGCATTTCCACGTGGCCCCATTAGGTCTGAAGTCAACTTACAGCCTCTTCCAGACTCCACACAGCTTTCAGTGGACCCATTCAGAGGACTTTCCAGTGCAGTGGGTAGAAATAATAATATAACATGGACTCTACTGATTTTTTTGTTCTTGTTGGGAGAAATTTCAGAGTAACAGAGGAGTTTGGTTCTGTTCTAGCTCCATTTTCTACCTACATCTCTGTGAAGATCCCTTCTTTTCTTGAATGTCTTGTACGAGACTCAGGAGAAAGGTGCAATACTGTCAGGAGCACAGATGACCTGTCTCAACAAAAAAGGAGGATGAGGCTTTCTGCCAAGTGAGGATCATTAGGGCACAATTATATTTTTCTGCCAGTTTTGTACAAGACAAATCCATTGGCCCAAATTCAGTACACCTCTGTAAATTCTACTAACATCCATACATTTTCTTCATGTGAGGCCACCTTTTCTAGAGAGTGCTATGTATCCCAAGTGCATTCAGAATGAAATAAAGACAAGATCATTTTAGTTAAGCTACTGTAGATGAGCTCCTAGTGTGAAGCAGCAACTGAAGGGGGTAGTGCAAGTCGTGAATGCACAGGCAAAGAAATAACGAACAGAAATAGAAAATGGCATTACTTGTGGCATAATTGAAACCACTATCGTGTTTAGTTCCAGTGCTCATATATTTAAAAAGAAGTGAAAAATTAAAGAGTTTTCAGAAAAAAACTTTCCCCACAGTCATTCATGGCATTAAAAACCTAAGAAAACTCAGCAAACATGTCTTACAATGAAATCCCTAAAATGCTCAATCTATTGAATATATCATAGATGAGATTAAGAGGTGTACCCGGCCTGTAACTACCAATGTCGGGAGAAAGATTCTTGATACCTGGAAGTCCTTTCAACTAGACAAATGCTAGGATTGAGAGTCAGAAAAGTTCACACTGAAAATAAGATGAAAACTTTCCATAAAGACAAAATAAGCATTTGGAATACTGGGAAATCCTTCCCTGAAGTCTTAAGACCAAGCCTTTGTCTAACAGAGACTTGTATAACAAACACTGCTTTGGGGCTGCATTGTAGGAATCACTGGAAGAAATTCTGCCTTTTGCCATTTAGGAGGTCAGGTTAATATTTTCATAGCAGTACATCCTGGCCATAACTTGTATGAATATATGAATTTTCTCTAGTCAAATGAGAACAGAAACCAAGCATAAACAGCAGCAAATACTTTGACACCCTGTTTAAACACAAAAATGTTCAAAGTTGTTTTCTCAGAACCAATTTCTGCATTATTTGCACAAAGAGCTCACTGAGAAATGTTTCCCATGAAGAATTCAAATATAATGGGTGAAAAAAGTCATTTAGGCAAATAATTACTATTGTTCCCAATGGGAAAATATCCCCACCCCCAATTTACTTCTACACCTTGTAATATTTTCTAATACCACCTCTAGTTGTCTGAAGATGAAAAGCCAAATAAAAATCAAGACATAATTATATCAAAAGTCTTTCTGAGGCAACATTTTTGTGCTGTTTGATTCCTATGCAGCTTTATCACTTTTCTATTGTTTAACATCACAAGTGTATCAAACATCAAATTACTCAATGCTGCTTTAGTTTAATGCTATTAATCTATGATTATTTTATTGTTACACATTTTTAGATATTGCACATCTAAATAGATTTGTGCTGTTTTGGAGCCATAGTAGTTTAACAAATAAGCACTTCTTTGATACTTATATCTCCTTTTTCTCAACTGCTTCCTAGAGCTGACATTTTTGGAAAGTTACTTGTCCTCTTAGTAATTTTTACCATACTTCTAAATAAACTTGGACTGGCTCAGGGGAGAGATCATGATGTAGATATAAAAATCACTGCTTTTTAATTATATTACAATCCCATGAAATTTGACTTTGTCCTTATTTTGCCACCTCATTAAGTTTAATTATTTTTCTCCAAAATGGGTCCAGCTAGTCTCAGATGTATTCTACTAAACTCCAGACCTGCTTGCAGTATGTCAATGCTTTAAAGAAATTTGCATCAGTCACTGGGATATGTTCTTGCATCTGTGCCATGGCTGCAGTAACCACAACCAGGAATCAAAAGTGGAATCAAAGGGTTTTCAATAATTGAATTCAGTAATATTAATAATAGAGCTAATGAAAGGAGAAATAAGTCATTTGCATAAGTGAAGGCAAGTCAAAGAACCACACTCCCTCCCCAGTGTTTTAATTTCCATGTGTAAGCAGAAAATGAAACACAATGTAAATCTGAATATTTCACTCAGTAACCAGATATTCTTTAAGAACTGATGCTCTTTTTCCGTTTAGCTTCTGGGACTATTTCTATGGATTAGAAACATTCAATTTCCATTGAAAATCTCTGTGATTTGCACACTTTACTTTGATTTGTGCTTTTAGACATCTTCCTTGTAATCACTAGAGGTCTTACTTCCTACAATGGAGAATGGACAGACTAACTAGAATTAAGGACTGACTACATATTGTCCACTTTACACAGCCTGCACATCTTACCATAACTCTTCTATTCTTCCTAGCACTGTTATTATTCCTTTGGATTTTCTCCAATTTAGCTCTGTTGGGTACATGGCATGAAAATATATTTTCCAGATATCCCTACCAAAACCTTTCATACAGAATTAACTATTCTCATTGGCAGAGAGTAATGACAAGAACAGACTACATTCTATACAAGTGATGTAGGGTGACACAGGTATTTCTATTTTAAGAATATTTGGGTTTAAATTAATTTTAAAAATTCATAAAATAACAATTCAACAACTTCTTTAAGAAAACTGTTGTGAAATGAGGAATAAAGATTTCTGAGAATTATTCCTGCTTGTTTTGGTGTACATGAGAGTAGAAACCAGCACAGTAAGTCTGATTCCTTGTTGCTCTGTGCTTTGTGTGGTCAATTACGTCTACACAAGAGGCTGCACAATCAGGCCCCAGTTACTATCAGAAGAAATCAAATCCCTGTCCAATCATTCTTTCAGCAAAACTGGTCTGTTAGACCCATTAATACAATAGGATTAGCTGAGCTGCCAGTGAGTAAAAATGCTGTGCAGTGGATGAACGGCAGAAGTAATTTTCCACCTGGATGGCAGCTTTACAGAGGTGATGATCCTGTGGATAACATGAGTAGGAGACTCAAAGGAGGAGAGATCACGTTTTCTGTCCATAAGAAGGATGCTATTTTTAGACAGTGTTTCCTACAACTCTTCTACTGGTATGGTGAATTGGCAACTATCTACGGTTTCACAGCCTCTAATGTGTAAATAGGATATTTCTCCTTTATAATACTTACTAAAGGCATATGACATATGGCTGCACATTTTGCCCATCTGAGGAATTCACCCAGGCACTGACACTGTAGCTGGATATTTGTGCCTTCCCAGACTAGTACAACACCAAAATTAACAGGACTGCATGCAAAGCTAGCCATATTTTCGTATTCACATGCTGTCTTTATATAAAAGTGAGGAATGTTTGTGCACTATCAGTGATGCTATGACTTTAACACAGGTGGCTGAAGACAATTTGGTGTGAAGTGTTTTGCAGGGTTAACAGCTAAAAATGTAGAAGATGTACTGTACACAATTAGAGTAAAAATATTCTAAATCACTTTATTGTTTAGTTCTTTAGCTGGTCACCATAAAATTTTCTTGGCTGCTACTGAGATTCATTTTCTGAAAGTAAACAGACCTGAACCTGCCTTTGGAACCCTTTAGAATGGTAAATAACAATTTTTCTGCTCCTTTAAATGGGAAATTCCTCTGAAGTCAGTGGAGCTGTACCCTGCCAGTCAGCATGCTTTAACCGAGTGTTTAATTTGACATCAAATTACAATTTAATCACAGCTATCTGTGACTGCGTGTGAACAAAATAGATATCTTTATATTTTTTTAGTGAACTTAACTTCATTTTCTCCTTTATTAGTCTACAATCATTTCAATGCTAATGCTGAATATTATTCTGATTAATTAGTAGCTGTAGATAATGACAATGAAACTAATTACAAGAAATTTTACAATTAAAAAAAATCAACATTTCTTCACTTAAAATCTGGTCATCCTTAGCTAAAGTAACAATTGATATATTTTTTATTTCCTCCATAGATTTTACAGGAACTGAGCAACTTTTTTTTTTTTTTTTTGTAGCCAGTGAACGCCTGGATTGAGCTCCCATGTGTACAGAGTACCTGCACACACTGCAATCAGGAAACAGATGCTTTAGAACAATTCTTGATTTTCATTAATCACTTTGATATGAATTGGTTAAATACTTATTTTATTGGTATAAGAATATATGATGTAACTTTTATAAGGCTACTAAGTCATGTATAAAACTTGCAGGCATTAGTTTAGAATAGGTGAAAAAGGTGGCTCCTGACATACTTCTGCAAAACCCCGGCTGTATGCGGTTTATGGCTAGCTACACTGATATTTCATCTATGACTGTTCCTATCTCAGAACTGCACAATTAAAAATTCTAGTAATAGCTGATGTTTCAAGACAGTCACATTTCAGGGACACGTATAAAATGAACCCAAACTAAGTTAGAGCTAGCTATTCTCTTCCTAGCAGTTCGATCAATACCACAGAATCACAGAACCACAGAAAGATTGCAGTAGAAAAGACCTCTGGAGGTCATATGGTCAAATCTCCCTGCTCAAGCAGGGCCACGTAGAGCTGATTGCCTAGGACCATGTAAAGACAGCTTTTGAAGATCTCCAACACCGAAGACTCCACAACCTGCCTAGGCAACCTGCGCAGGAGCTCGGTCATCCTTACAGTAAAAAAGCATTTCGTGATGTCCAGACAGCACCTCCTGCGTTTGTTTGTGCCTATTAACTCTGGTCCTGTCACTGGGCACCACTGAAAGAGCCTGAGTCCATCCTCTACGCCCCCTCTCTTCAAGTATTCATAGACATTAACATGACCCAGCCTGAGCCTTCTCTTTTCCAGGCTAAACAGTTCCAGCTCTCTCAGTTGGGACTCTCACAGAAGAGTCCCTTCATCATCTTCATGCTTCTGGGTTGGAGTCTCTCCAGTATGTCCATGTTTCTGTTGCACTGAGGATCCCAGAACTGGACACAGTACTCCAGATGCAGACCCACCACTGCTGAGCAGAGGGGAAGGATCACCTCCCTCGACCTGCTGGCAATGCTTTGCCTAGTGCAGCCCAGGATACCATTAGACTCCTTTGCCCCAAGGTCATATTGTTGGCTCATGGTCAAGTTGGTGAGCTTATTGTTGGCTCTTGGTCAGCTTGGTGTCCTGCAGGACTCTTAGGTCCTTTTCCGCAAAGTTGCTTTCCATCTGGGTGTCCCCCAGCATATATGTGTGCATGGGGTTTTTCCTCCCCATGTGCAGGACTTTGCACTTCTCCTTGAACTTCATAAGGTTCCTGTCAACCCATTTCTCCAGCCTGCCGATGTCCCTCTGGATGGCAGCATGACCTTCTGGTGCATCAGCCACTCCTTCTAGTTTGAGGGTTCTCCTCCTTATTGAGAGTACACTCTGCCCCATCATGGAGATCATTAATAAAGATGTTAAACAGGATCACACCCAGTTTTGATCCCCAAGGTATACAGCCAGTCACTGGCCTCCAAGTAGACTTTATGCCACTGATCACCACCCTCTGAGCCTGGCCATTCAGACAGTTTTCAAGCCACCTCACTGTCTGCTCATCCAGCCTATACAAGAGCATCTTCTCTATGAGGATCTTATGGAAGACAGCATCAAAGACCTTACTGAAGTCCAGGTAGGTAATGTTCAGTGCTCTGCTCTCATCTACCACATCAGTCAGTTCATCATAGAAGTTTATGAAGTTGGTCAAGCACAACTTACTCTTGGTGAAGCCATGCTGGCTCCTGATGATTTCCTCATCCTTAATGTGCCTAGAAATGGTTTCCAGGATTAGCTGCTCCATTGTGTTCCCAGGGTTTGCAGTGAGTTTGCGCAGTCTGTAGTTCCCTGGTCATCCTTCTTGCCCTTCTTGAAGATAGGGGGTGATATCTGCATTCTTCCAGTCTTTGGATACTTCTCCCAGTTGTCGTGATTGATTAAAGATTATCGAGAGTGGTCTCGCAATGACATCTGACAGCTCCCTCAGTATTTGTGGGTGAATCCTATCAGACACCATGGCCTTATGTACGCCCAGTTTGCTTTAGTATTCCCTGACCTCATCCTCTTCCAGTAAGGGTATATCTTCCTTTCTCCAGCTTTCCTCCTTTGTTTCTGGGATCTGGGATTCCTGAAGGTTGATCCTGCTAGTAAAGGCTGAGGCAAAGAAGGCATTCAGTACTTCATCCTTTTCTATATCCTGTGCCACCAGATCCCCCATGTTGTTGACAATGGGTCTACACTTTAACTGGTCTTTCTTGCATCAGTAATGTACTTAATAGTAGCCCTTCTTGTTGTCTTTGGCATCCCTGGAGTGATTAAATTCAATTTGGGCTTTGGCTTTCCTAACTTCACTCCTGGATGCTCAGACAATATTTCTGTATTCCTCTCAGGCTATCTGTCCTTGGTTCCACCCTTTGTCTGCTGCCTTTTTGTGTTTGGGTTTGAGTAGCAGCTCTTTGTTCATCCACACAGGCCTCCTGGCATTTGAAGGCATATAAAGATGGAGGTGATCCATAAATATTAACTGGCTTTCTTGGACCCTCTTCTCTCCAGGTCCTTATCCCATGGGACTCTTCTGAACAGATCTTTGAAGACGCCAAAGTCAGCTCTCCTGAAGGCAAGTGTTGTGAGCTTGCTTCTCACCCTCTTCCATGCACTCAGGATCCTGAAATCCACCAGGTTACTGCAGCCAAGGCTGCCTTGATCTTCACACCCCAAATAAGCCCCTCCTTGTTGGTGTATGAGGTCCAGTAGAGTACCTTTCCGCATTGGTTCTGCTATCATTTAGAGGAGGAAGTTATCATCAATGCACTCCAGAAGCCTCTTGGGTTGCTTATATCCCGCTATGTTGCTCCTTCAGCAGACATCAGGGTGGCTGAAGGACCAGGGCCTGTAATGTGAAGCTCCTCCTATCTGTCCATAGAAGGCCTCATCCACTTGTTCTTTCTGGTCAGGCAGACTATAGCAGGCACCCACTATAATGTCACCTTTGACAGTTCATGGAGTCTTTTTATTACCTTAGTTCCTTTCTGAAATAAATTACTTGGATAGATATTCTGTTGCTAAACTTTACTGATTTGATGTTTTTTTCTAAACCTATATTACATTCAGTATAGGCCATGTGGAGATTATTTTTTTATAGTTATGCTGTGATGTAATTCATTATCATAATACATCAGCACAGTAGCATGTTGCCAATGAAAATGTGGTAAAGCATCTTTTATATTGTCAGCTCTTCCACAGCTGGCAAATTGCTTAGAATGACAAAGATGCTGGCATCAAGATAAATCAACATAGGATTATTTAGTGAAGAACTCTTTCTGAGCTAAAACTTTATCAGAATCAATTATAGTAATTCCTCACAAAAAGTTGTCTCTGTTGTGTGTTACCCTGTTGTACATATTAAGGGAACAGTAGGTAACATTGTAATGACCTTTCATGGGACTGAGTCAAACAGAAGTTTAGAAGGAAATTAATGAGAACATCTAAATGTAGAGCTATAGAAGAAAACATCTGAAGAAACATAAATACTATTGGTTGAGTAATATGAAAATACATATCCATTAAAATGTGTTCTGAATGTATTTCTTAGCATTCTTTTGAGGTTACATCTTAAGCATGATATAAAATGGGTTTTCTTACACTATTAAAACAAAATGTTAATAATAAGAGGACTAAGCAAACTGTCCTGCAGGGGAAATTCTTCTCTGTAAGGTAAATCCCAGTGAATAACAGAAATCTTGTTTGATTGTTGGCCCATTATTAAGAAGAGCATACAAATCACCTACTTCCTAGTTTTTATTCATGAAGAGGAGGAATAATTCTGAGGTTCCCAAAGAGGATAAACTCCCACATCTAAACCATAATTAAAATTTCGCCCCAGCAGAGTATTTATGCCATTAGGCAACTCACAAAATTATAATCATGAAAACAAGGCTTGTGCATCATATAACCTATGTACCTAATCAAGTTAACAAAACTCCCAAACCAACCACAAACATTTCTTGCATATTTTTTTTAAATCACATTTTCAGGATAAAGATATAGCCTAAGCAACTAACCAGTTATGTAGAGAGAAACTCATATTTGAATGAGGTGGAATTGTTATCAGTATATACTGAATACATAGACTACATAAGCATATGCACATTCATTCATTTAATAATAATACCTTATGCAATGCAAAGTGTGTATAAATGTAACGAATATAGCCAACATAGTGAACAATAAATGATGTGCTATGGTCCAACTATTAATATATATAGAAACCAACACAGAAGCAATTTTCACGCATAGGCAAAAAAAATGTACTAACACCAAACTCCTCCAAAATGTCATATCGTGCCAAGGGACAGAAATAGATAACACTGAACTTCAGGAAAAGTCTCTTTACAATTCAACGAAACACAGACTAATGCATATGAAGATGCTTATGAACTTGAAAAAGAAATATCAATTAATAGGATTTTGAATTTGTTGAATGTTCTTTGTTTAAAGAAAATATTTCAAGTAACGGCTGTTCTGTAGTTACAGTTTGTTTCTAAACAAAATTATAAGAACTGTACAAAAGCCACTAACAACATAACTCATATTATTTTCATTTGCAAAGCCTCTTTACATAGCAAGTTAAAAAGTGCTTCAGCCATTTTTTCATTCTGTTTTTTACAGCTTATAGCAAATGCCTTCTTGCTTTAAGAAATGTATACTGATTCCAAAAGTATCTCTTACAAAGAACATTTAGTGCTCATAAATCATTTGCTTCTTAGAAAAGGAAAAAAAAATCAAAGCACATTTCCCAAAACATGCTTGTAATGCATGTAGATCAGTCACCTCATTTTACTTCCATTAAAACAAACCAACTCTCCACAAAAAGCCATTTGTCTCCAAAGTAGTCTAGAATATCAAGGTCACAGATGTTTTTCTTTCATCTCTTTGAATGTAACTCTTAACATTCAATATTGACAACTATAATTTTTTATCCAGTCTGCATTATTAGTCAGCTATCACCATTTTCTGTAGTGGGCCAAATTTTTAAAATACACCAACTTTTGGTTAGGGCATTGGCATAACCTTTAAACAACTTCGCTGTTATTACTCTCTTACATCTTGTATCAATGATATCTGCATGTATTTAAAAGACATGTAAAACATGAATCCTAACAAATTCCACAAAAAGGACGTGTCCTTCATGTTCTGTCTTACATTACATGCTCTTTTTGTGTTCAGTAACGAGTAGTCTGAAGAGGTGTAAAATTTAAATAAATCAAACCAAGTAAATTTCTAGTAAAAAATAAGTGGAATAGAAAAACCGGGCAGGAATAGTTCTTATGACATACAATAGGATTTTCTTTAGAACACATTTAGATGAAAACTTTTCATTAATTTATACAGCCTTGATAAGACCTGGATTGCTCCTTGATTTTCATTGTTTATCTGCTGTGCTGTTACTTGGCATCTGCGACTCCCATTGAGATCTCACGGTGAATCACCAGAGTGATGAGTTCACGAGTCCCCTCTTTCTGCCGGGGAAGCATGTCTAATCAATAGCTTTTAGTGTAATAGAAGTTACCACAATGCTTTCAAGATCTGAGTTTATGTTGTAGTTAAAATGAGCTTAGTGCCATCTCTAGTGTACAGCTGCTGCTTCACCAAGCTGCATTTTATACATTAGGTCAAGGCTGCTTTTCTAAACCAGTATTTTATAAGATGAAATAAAATCAACACAGAAAATGTTGATACTATCACAGGGAAATAATCTTCATATATTTTTTTGTGAATGCCTACATACACACATATTTAGATATGATTTGTGAATAAATATAGTTATTTATGATAAATTATGTTATCAAAATAGGTAAAATAAAATTTTCATCTAAATTGATTTGAGTGAGTATGCAATGGGAAAGTGCAGATTCTGATGGAAGATATGGTTATGTAAATCTCCACTGAGACAAGAGAGATACGTCAAATATATGTAGACTGGTATAAGTCCCTTATAACACAAGTTCAAATCTCAGAGTGAAACCCTCAGAAACACATTTTAAATTGGAATTCTTCTCACAATTGCATCAAACCAAAGCTGCCATATAACACTAATGGCAGCTAAGCTGCTCTGAAAGGAGATAAAAGTACCACTGGAAATTTCAGATCAATAGGAATTTTGCAGCTGGATTACAGGATTGTGCCACAAAGGGTGAATTTTGCACAGGGAGCTTAGTCACCTTTGTGCAACAGTGACACACATTTTGGTATCATTTACATAAAAAAGTGATCCCACTCTCTTATGTAAATTGGATATTCCCTCCTGGAAATTGGTGGTTTTCTTAGCAAATATAAGGACTAGATGCCAAGGAAAGAGGAAAAAAGAAGAAGAAGGAGAAGAAGAAAAAGAAGAGAAAGAAGAAGAAGAAAAATAAGAACAAGAAGAAGAAAAAGAGGAAGAAGAAGAAAAAGAACAATGTGGAAAAAAAGAAAAAAAGGAAAAAAAAAAAAGAAGGGGAAAAGAAGAAGAAAAAGAATAGCAATTTCTTTTGGGAAACCTGAGTGCATAACAATTAGTGTAACTTACTCAGCACAATGCCATGGGTCTCACTGACCTTGGGAGGTTTTCCAGGAGTCATTCCTTGCACAAATATTTTCTGAACAATTATAAAGCATCCGAGACACTTCTTTTTTTTCCTCAGGAGCAGTGATTCATTTTTCTTTCCGTATTGATTTTTCTTTAACAAATAAGTTTACTGGGGCCATTTCAAGAAAACAGTACTGTTGTTTCAGATATGCTTCTGTATATCTCTTTGTGTGTATCTCATGGTCAACTGAAAGAAACGATACAAAGTGCAGTGGGGGGGGGGGTGGAGTTTAAGACTTTCTCTTAAAAAATCAGTTGTAATTCCAGCCTCAGGTAGAAAAAAATGGACAGCTGCCTTTTTTTCCTCTTCAAAGAAGACTCTATATTCAGTGCAAACTATGAACACAATTGTCATTATCTCTACCATTTGAAGTCTTTGGTCTTTGGGCTTCTAGCACAATGCATGGAGAATTATCAATAGCTGTAAGAGAAAGCTGGAGGTCAGTTTACCAGTCAGGGTTAGACTAGTTGAGCCTGATATCCAGGGATAAAAAATGACACCTATTCATCAGTGTGAAGTAGTACCTGATATGCAATTGTTCAGAAAGCACTTGGCTGGTTCGGAAAACACATTATGAACTTATGGAGAGTCTTACCGACAAAACAAAATAATTCCAAGGCAATATATTTTCTGGCAGCGTGCTCTGCCATGGAAAGCATAGTAACAAGTGTGTATTATTGACCTCAGTCTTTACCAGTCCCTCCCACTGACTTAAGAGAGATGTTGTTCATGCGAATCAAGACTGATAAAAGACAAGCAGCTTAGGCAAGTACACATCTTTTAACTAAGAAATTAGCAAACCCATATGCCCAAATTTGATTTCCAGGGCAGTATTAACAAATCCTGTCACTAGTGTGCGAACAAAACATTACACAGCTAACTTAATAGCAATTTGAAGGGGAGGAAAAATATTTGTAAAGAAACTGAAAAACTGAAACGGATGAACTACATGGTAAAACAGGACACGTTACCTTGTTGATCAGGACCCTCTCTAGAAGAGATAATGTGAATATAAACTTACATATAATATGCAATTACATTCACTGTGCTACACAGAGGATTGAAGAGATTTTGAAGGCTGCTACATTCCTTTACAGTGATGTAAAATATACTTCAGTAGACTCTGGAACTCTAGCATAATCATAGTCATACTTCATATATATGAAAAATGCCCATACAACCCTCAAAAAAACATGCAGGAGTTACACAGTACCTTGAAAAATCAGATTCTGAGAAAGCATGCTCAACCCTTCAGACATGAGTGCCACTCCTCACAAAAAATAATCACGTAGCTATGATGTTATGAAAAAGATGGAAATGACAGATCACAAGTCTATCAGTAAATAAATATCAAGAGAAAAAATGGGTCTTGATCTCTACAGGCAGCTACAGACATACCATGACTCCAATGTGGAGTTCACAGAATAATTATAGTTCATAAATAACACAAGGTTAAAACAAAGCATTAATTTGTTTTAAATCTATACTTTTACAGTTGAACTTACTACTATCTTTTGCGGCAAATAAACCCTTAATTGGATTCTTCCTAGGCTTGATTTTTGTTCATTCTGCTTACACTCTTTTTTTTTTTTTAATTTTTAATCGCTCAAAATTACTCTCTCTGTAGACTCAGGCTCTGAGCACTGAGTTCATATCTTTGCAGGTAGAAATCATTTTAGTTCAATGATTAAGTATGCACACTTTGTTAAGCAATAAAACCTCTCTGTGATTTTGAAGTGTCTTTCATGGAAGGACCTCAGTGGTTTATACATACAAATGTCTCCATGAAGCAGACAAAAAATTTGGTAGTACATGTTTCCATGCAAGCAGAAGTGGTGCTCAAGACTGATGTGATGTCATTCAATTCAAGTGGATGTGTGCATCTAGAACTTCTTCCACTCATAGCTGAGCTGAAGAAAACACAATAGTGGAATTTTAATTTTATTCAGGAGAAATGAAAAGTAAAAGCCAAGACAGAAGATTTGGCTAGGCTTCGGGATTCAATAATTTGTCTACAAGTAGGTGATGTCCAGACTTAAACTTTTATGAAGGATCAGGCAGGAATTATGTGAGCCATATAGCATTTTATTGCAACGAGAATTGTTTAAATTGTGTATAATGCTGATTCCTTAGGTCGTAATGTCTGTTAAAATTGTTGAGATCTTTTAGATGGTGGATCTACTTGTAAAACTCTATTTCATTAAGTAGGAAAAAATACACAGCGCTGAATGTAATGAGAATCTGTGAACTCCTTATTTTATTCAGCTCGGAAACTAAGGTAAGTGCCCATGCAAGTAGTTTATTGTCTTCAATGCTTGCTAATTCTAAGAATCCTGTGTGTTCCTCAGTTTTGACTAGTATTTTAGCAATAGTACTATTTAGACCACTAATTTTGCAATTTTTATTATAACAAAAATCAACTCTGCTACTATCAATAAGTGGGCAAGAAAAATATCGGAATTTTCTGCACCCCGGATAGGTGTACTTATTTTTAAGAAATGTCTCCCAAGTGCCAATTTAATTTATTGTAGACCTTCCCTTTTCCCCTTTGGCTTTATACCTCCTGTAGAAAGAACTGTAGATTTAATATGAAGGACAAAATGGCAAACAGAAGAAAATAAAGACGACTTACTTTTTTTTCCACCAAGAGGAAAGTTAAAAAATCTCTTCTTATCAAGCGTAATAGAGAAGAAATGTTGTTACATATGCAGAAAATTTTTCTCAGGAGAGAAATAAGAGAAATATTCAGTTCAGTTGGGTCCAAACTACAGGTCTTCAAAAAGCAACCAGAACAACAAAAGCACCACATATTATTCATTGCAATAACATTACGAGCCAAAAGATCAACTCACTTCAGGAAAGAGGTAAATGCAAACAATTTGCTCAGACTTCCTCATCTTCTTTATCTCAGTATAGGATCTCAAAAGCAGAGACAGGAGAAGCAACAAAGTTCCACCAAAGGTTTATGTTGTTTCAGATTTCATACTGTCATTTCTTGGGCTACTCATTCCAGTGTAAGGTCCAAACCAAGCAAACTGAAATATGGTTTGTGTTGTTGGATTCTTTTCCTATTTTCTAATCACTACAGAAAAGCAGCACCACAGCTTCACTTTTTCTACTGCCACCATCCTTTGACTTGTCCTTTCCTTCCTTCTAGTAACAAACTCCTGCTGAAGCCCTCACCCCCTGTGGTTTGCCAAAGTACAAACAAGAAGAATTTTCCCACAATCTGACTACTGGGAGTGAGGAAAAGAAAACAAATATATCATTATTTCTAACCTGAAGGCAAAAATATTTTATATTAAAAGACAAAGAATCAGATCCTGAATTATTACAGCTACCAGCACATTGTCTCTGGCATTTACTCTATTGGAAGATGTAAATCTGTAGCCACCAGCTGTTAGCGGGATATTTTACTCTGTTCCAGGGGTGTATCGATGTAATTAATCGTGATAAAAACCAGAGCCATCCAGCATGTTTTTCTGCCTTACGGTAGGGTAAACTATGTCTGTGTCAATCCTCATAACATTTATCTAATGTGTTTCCATCCTCCACTCCCATCGTATCTGTTTCCTTGGTTCACTACTCTTATCATTAGAAAGTTCTTCCTAATGTTTAAACTTAATTGCTGCAATTTAACCCCATTATTTCTTATCCTATCTACCATGGACAAAAGAACGGATTATTTCTTTCCTTTTTATACCAGCCCTTTACAAACTTGATCTTTGCCATCAGGTTCTCTCTTAGTCATTTCTCCTCTATGGTACAGAACCCCAAGTCTTTCATTCTTTATTTCATACGTTTACTTTTTTGGTGAAATGCAAAGCTCAAAATTGGATGCAGAATTTCAGCACTGTCTTACAAGCTTTATTTCCATTTACAAGAGATAAAATGTTCTTGGATTTTTTTTTACAACTTTATGTCCTTAGTGACCCCTGTTCAGAATGTGATACATGCAGACTCACAGATTCTTTTCCAAAGAAACAGTATTTCACCAGGGTTTTTTTACAGCATATTTTTGCTGTCCATAATTCCTTCCTACGCCTAGCACCTTCTACATGTTTCCAGAGTTTTAGCATATATTTTGGTCCTTTTCTGTAATTTGTCAAGCTGATTTTGAAATCAAAGCTTATTCTTGAGTATACTGCTTCTCTTTCTCAGCTCCACATTATTGCAGATCTAATAAACTTCAGCCATGTTCTACCATCTAGGATGGAAAGTAGTGAAGAATTGATTCCAGGAGTGATGCCTGTAGTCAATTGGTCCTTTCACTTTGACAGAGAATTACTGACAACTTGCACAGTTATCCAGCCAACTTTGCATGCAATTTACTAGTAATTTATAAACTTAATCTAGCCCAAGATTTCCTAGCTTGCTTAAGAGAATGTCACATTAGGCTGTGCCTAAAGATTTGTTTAAGAATACATGACATCTGCTGCTTCTTGACAATCTCTTAACAATCCCTGAAGAATTTTTTTAATGTAATTTGTTGCTGACAAATACATGTCTACTGCTACAACTGATAACAAATCATTTGCTTGAATATTTGTTCCAAAGTGTTCCAGGAACTAAAATTAAGCCAGCAAGCGAGACTTAGCTCTTCATTTATTTCAATTTTAAAATTGGGCGCTATGTTACCCCTCTTGCAGTCTTCTAAAACATCATACACCCTTAGACACTTTCTTAAAGGAAACCTCTAATAGAGGTAAGATTGCTTCTGGCCAGTATTCTGTTAAGTACGAAGCTGCAGTTCATCACACCATGCTCATTCATGTACTTCATTGACAACAAGGTCCTGAATAAGCTGAAATATAAAGAATACAGCACTTTCATACTTAATGCTTAAAATATCTATGCAGGATAGTCTTGCCCCTGATAAGGAAGCTAAGAAAGAAGTGACAATAAAGAGATAAATAGAATATATTTTGTATATAGAGTATATTATATTGCAAATAGAGTATATTTGCTATTTATTTCAGAAACATTTTAACATGCATTGAGAGATTTAAATTTGTGGCAGACAAAGTATATATTTTAGGCTATGCAATGAATTGAACACCTTCAAAAGTACACATGTACCTGACCTACCAAAGAAAGACTGTAGTTGTGTGCTGAGTCTGGCTGGGATGGAGTTAACTTTCTTTGTAAGAGGCTGTATGGTGCTGTGGTTCGAATTCGTGACTAAAACAGTGACTAAACCAATGCTTTGGCTATAGCTGAACAGTGCTTGAAAAGCACCCAGGCCTTCTCCGGTCCTAATTCTGCCACCCAGTAAGTACATTGGGAGTGGGCAAGAAGTTGGGAAGGGACACGGTCAGGACATGGTCAGGACAGCTGACCTGAACTGGCCAAAAGGATACTTCATACCATATAATGCCATGCTCAGCAATAAACTGGGAGGTTTTGTCTCCAAATGGAGCCACTGCTTGGAGACTGGCTGGCCATGAGTTTGCTTGCAGGGTGATTGCGTTTGCATCACTTGGGGTTGCCTCTCTTCACTTATTAAGCTATGTTTATCCTGGCCCAGGCGTTTTTATCAAAACTTGCTTTTCCCATTCTCTCCCTTGTCCTGCTGGGGGAAAGTGAGTGAGCGGCTGTGCGAGTGTGCAGCTCCTGGCTGTGGTCAACTGCCAACAGGTGTGTTAGATGGAAGACTATGAGTCATGATTCAGAATTCCAGAAAGTTCACACCATGTTTCTACAACACGTATTGGTACCAAGAAACATCTCTAGTAAAGTTAGTAACACAGGCAGTTTAACCATCTGAAAAAAAAAAAATCGTTCTGCTATTTGAAAGTATGCTGAGCTCTCTTCAGACAATACTTGCTTTATTGCTTGTGGTAAGAATAATTATTTTTGTATAAAGTAATTATACCATAATTTTTGGTTGATTCAGAACCACTAAAATAGCTAAATAATACACAGGTTTTACAGTATGAATGTCACTTAATCTACAGATTTCTATAAATCTTCTAAAATACAGTGTTTTGATTAAAATTTGAGATGTGACCAAATCACTCAATTATCTTTCATATCCATATTTTAGTTCTTTACTTTGTTCTGTAAAATTGTTGCCTAGTTTTACATGGAAAAATGGAAGCTCAAAAACCAGGAAAACCCATTATTTACCAGTGTTCATCGTACAAGTGGTAGGACTAGCAAATGTTGCTAGAACTACTGTTTTTTGCACAATTCAAACTTTACATTAAACGCTTGTAGTTTTTCTGTAGATGGCACTTCAAAATGCAATATTACTTCTGTGCATGATAGCTACAAGACTTAATATATATATTACATATCAAAATCTATTTATTTCTCATATAAATATTTGGATATTGGAAGTTTTTCCCTGTATATTTAGTGCTAGCAATATTTGTGTCTTAGTATAATTCTAAAACACCACAGATTGATTCACACGTTTTGAGCAAAGACTTTTGCTTCCAATAAAAAGTTCATCCAAAAGGAATTTGTCACCCACAGGCAAAGGTTTACATATTTTGCCAAAGTTGGGTCTAAACTTCATATCCAGACAAGATTCTCTACTTTCTTGGTACTTTCATTGCAATGAAATTTCTGCAGCAGGTTTGCATGAATGTATAAATTAGCATTTTTCTGAATAATGTGCGAAAATCATCACACAACTGAAGTATTTGATTTTTAAGTTTCATATTAATTTCAATAGATACCATACTACTGCTAAAGTTTTAATAAATGTTGTGGTGTACTGAATTTTGTACCGAAAGACATGCATTGCATTGCACAAGCTATCAAGAGAAGAATGATAGATTTGAGCTTCCCAATTGTTGTAAACGGATATTGAACTTTGGGACCGTATAGAGAAGCAAGTTAGCTATCTGTTGTTACTGGTGAAAAATTTTAAGATGTTGCCATTTACACTGTCATTATTTGTTTCCTTTGATATCCATTGTATCAACGTTTTTCTGTGTGCAATGTCAAACAGTTAAGTTGATAAACTTCATAAGATGTCTTCTTATGAGTTTATGAATCAAAAACATGTATTTCAAATCTTAACTATTTTTCTTGCTACTTCCTTCAGAACTCAGCAATCAAATTCACCTGGGCCTAATGCTTTGCAACTTTTAGCTGAAGTAATTGCTTTATTGTCTTTTCCAGCATGACAGCAAGGTCTTTAACATTTATGTTTCCCTCAGGAAAATCTATCTGTCTCTGGGATGATACTTTCTGTTTCCTCTGTCAGTAACCAGACAAATAAACCTGTTAGTCCCTTAGCAGAATCAAGCTCATTAGTCGCCAACCTTCTGTTGTTCTTCTAAGAGACCCTTGTTTTCTTTGCTTTTCTCTTTTATTGTAATTTTAACTTAGCTTGAAAACCATGAAGTTTGGTACAATTTGGTTAAAAAATAAAGAATCCCCAAAGTTGTACTTTGAAAATTACACTTTTTTAAAAAAAGTATTTTGTTTACTACATAGATCTCTGACATTCACTGTATCTATGTCATCATATTTCTCCCTACAAATTAGGCATCCTTTTCTACACTATTGGCCACTTATCATTTATGTATGACATTCATGGAAACTTCAGTATTAGTCAGGTCAGCTCCTCTGAAGTGCATGAGGCTATACGGACTTATACCATTTAAGTATATCATGTATATCTTTCTTTTCTGATCTACAGGAATGGTGCTGTTGCATGTTATTCATCTGCGACTGTATTGCAAAATAACTTCCTATTTATAAAAGGGAATTCCCCTATTAGCTAAGGCTACAGCAAATATACATTTACATGTCTGAAGGTTTGAGTTTATGTAGCGATTCATATATAATATCTGTGATTGTAAACAGCACCAAAAAAATCCAGGAATATAACCCAGCATAAGAGAAAAAAAAGTTTGATATGTTCCATTCTAACAATGTTTACACTGATGTTCATGCAGAGAAACTGTAATCATTGGAGGAAGCAGAATAAGTGGAGTAATTTCAGCCTTATTACAAATTTATTATTATTTTTACAAGCAGATATAAGGAAAAAAAACCCTGGTATTGTGTTCCAGAGATGAGCTGGTCAACATTGAGGCTGAGAGGAGGATGGGAGAATTTTTTCGCCACCATCTACATTGTTTAACAGTAACCTTCTTGCTTTATTGGAGTACTTTTTCTTAAATGTTAAACTTTTAACAATAGGCTGTTCAATTAGATAGACGATTGGGTTTATGGCTTGAGCTAGTATATTAAATTTCATGTTCTAAAACTACTCTGTGTACTCAGCCATGGATTATCTAATATTTCAGGTCACATTTTGTTTCTTACTCTGTTTGAATTCCCCGGGTTTTATTTGTCAAATCCACAGTCGAAGCACTACAAACAGTAAGATACTAGTTTTGTTATTAATACAATTTTTCAACCATCTGCACTCTAAACAACAAAGATTAAAAGTCTTTCATTTTTTAGCCTAAGTAAAATGTCAAAGGCTAATTTTGTTTTGCAAACATTTGAGAAGTCTTAGCAAAAGCTTTTAGCCTGCTCTTTTCAACATACTTATGGTTTCTGAACAAAAATAGGAGGGAAATAGATAAGGTTCCTGGACTCTAGCTTGAGAAACAGCTTCTACAAAACAAAAATAACAACCCTTTACAAAAAGTACAAAGGACAATTCCCTTTTTACCATCGGGCCAAAGCTGGAGTTTCAAATGTTTGCAGGCAAACATTTTGCTGAGTATCTTTGCAATTTTTAACGAGAGTAGTTGCTTTATTGTCTTTTCCATAACAGCAAGGTCTTTAACATTTTCCATGTACAAAACAAGTTCTTGTTTAGGATTATGGGTTGGGCATTTAAATATCTTTCAGAAGCAATACCCAGCAGCAATCCATTCACATATCTGGCCCACTTTACAAATGAAGAAACCAAGACAAAAAAGGTAAGATCATTTTCCTACAATAAAATTAAAAAAAAAAAAAAGGAAAACCTGTAGTTGCAAATATTTTCTCACTAAATTTCTAACTGATTTATGTTAACCTGAAATGTAAGTTAATTTGAGTTACCTATTTGAATGACATTATAGCTTGTTAAACCTAATTTGATAGGATGTGGACTGACACAAAACTGTCACATAATCAAAATAAAGTGTAAAGTTTAACATTTCCTGTTTTCTTGCCCTATGTTCATTCCTAGAATTTTTCCCCCTTATCTAATTAATTAATAGTTTTGATGGTGCAAGCCACTTCTAGAATTTTAAAGGCAAACTTTAAGATTGCTTTCTTTACATTGGTCTCTTTATTGTTTTGTGGTTTTGTTCTACAACATTAAAATAAAGTAGAAGGCAATAATTTCCACAGAATCTTTAGCACCATGAAAGAACATGCTGAGAGAGAGGTTTTTAAGTAACTTTAAAAATGGGCACAATGACCATTGAAAAGAGCTGTGGTCTATGATTATACTGGTGAACAGCGAGAGAAGCAGATGTGTCAAGAGAAATAAGAGGCGTCACTAATAGGCTTGAGGCTCTTGCCTTTCCTGTATCTGTCAAATGACTGAATTTGGGTAGAAACTAACTCAGAGAGGAGGCTGGAGTGAAAGTTAGTCTCAGATAATAATTGTTTCCATGAAACAGTGTTTTTCACACTGAAACCTGCTGAGCACATGAAGCATTTGCTGTCTTGTGAAGCTGTACTGCTAGTTTCCATCAACTTTTTAATTATGAGTGATAAAATCTGAAGCTCCTCACAAAGTTCAGAAAATTAGCAAAACTTAGTTAATATGATGGCATTTTATAACAGTCATACATGTGAAAGAAATAACATACAGCACTGAGTTTTCAATGAAACTCACACTGCATAGTGTTCCTATATGTTTATCTATCTATATAAAACCTCTCTTATTCTACAAGTCTTCTTTATATAAGCTACTATGAAGACCTGAGTAATCATTAAGCAATGAAAAAAGAATGTTTCCTTTCTTAACTTACTCATCTGTTCAAAAAAGTTTTGCCCTTAATCACAGATTTTTTAGAATAAATTATTACTTTGAAATATAACAACATTATCTACTGCCTACTGTAAATTTATCATTGCTATCATTAATTTAATTTATGTGATGTTAAAAATAGCAGCTCAGTTTTTCTCCTGCTTATAGTTCTATGCATATAGAAACTATACATACTGCAGCAGGGTCACCTACATTTAGATGGCTACTTAAGCTTATACATCAAAACCAGGAAGCATACGAGTTTACCTATGTTTTTCTGTTGTTTTTTTTTTCTTTTGAAATATATACCTGGAATAACATATTTTAAAATAATTAAAAGTTTATGTACACTCTAAGCAATTTTTCATATATTACAGAATGACATGATACTGTTGCAGCACATTAATTTTCACTTGTGTTTTGTTCATAGTAAGGAAGGTACCTTTCTAATTGCCTGCCAGGCAGCCTCAAAAATTATCAGGATTTTTCTCTTTCTTTTCGTCATCAGCAACAACACAGTTACAATGCAGAGCTACACCTATGGTTTCATCCGTGCTAATTCATGAATGAATTTTGCAGTCTCACTGTCTTTCCAGAAACCTAATTAATTCCAACATAATGTTTACTTCTTGTTATGCAGAAGTAGTACAGGATCTAGATCACTCCTACATCAGTGCTAGGTCTTTGGTGTTAAATGAACCTTGAAATACTTACAACTTACTGTAATTACTAGGGCAAATTAAGACAACTGAAAACACTGATAAACAAATAAACTCAAGGTATTATTTTACAAAAATACATTTGAAGACATAAATAATCTCATATAAGGACCACTGAAGTCAAAAGGCATTTTTCATTGACCTTAGTGGGTTTTGCATCTGGTTATCAGCATTAAACTAGAACCACTGACAGTAATGGAAATGGCTTCTTAAGGTATGTCACTGTATATAACGGAAAGTTAAAAAACCCAAAATGCTAGGCAATCAGCTTCATAGAGCGCACAGATAGTTTAGAGCTTCGTATTGAGATGTGTCACATGGAAAGGAATCATGTGCAGGCCATTATGTTAATTCCTGAACTGGGAAACATTAAGTGGTGATTATTTTGAGAATCTCAGCATAGAATTAAAACAAAACAAAACAAAACAAACAACCACAAAACAAACAAACAAGTCATAAATACAAAGGAAACACTGTAAAATCTGGAGAAAATATTCACTTGCTAGTAAGTGGCTAAAGGGTATCAAGGCTTATCAATGTCTATGGAAATACAGTAACTCATACCATCACCCTTAAAAGGCTTTTTATAATTATCACTTTCTAAGAAATAAAAGAAATAAAAATAAATAAGGTAACATGAATCCCCAGAATTAGAAAGGTAGTTTAAATACTTCATTGTTACTTGCACAATGAATTAAACTTTTTCTAGCCTGGTTTCTTGCTAACAAATATTTCTTGAATTTTAGGATACATCTTTAACGTTGACTTCCACTTAATCCACTGACCTTATTACTGAAAAGCTGCCTAATTAAAAAACACCTAACCAGCTCTACTCTTTTCAATTCAGTGGAACTGCACCACGAGGAATAAGTCATCTGCAAATGCTACATTAAGATGTACAAGAGTTTACTGGCTGGCCATGGCTGTTCAGTAATCCAATTAGTCGAAAGCATTTTCCAAACAAATAACACTTTCTTCCCTAAAGACCTGTTGAAAATATCCCCTACACAGTGTTTTCTAACCTTCATCTTTTTCCTGGCTTCTATGCTTTAATATTAGTCAGAGTTTTGAAGAGAGAAAATCCAAGAGCGACAAAATCGACAAAGTAGTCTATACTTTAACGTATCTTCTTCAATGCTGTTTTTGAGTTTGCATGCTACTTACTATATCCTGTTTGTGTCTCTTGTGTTACCACATAAATGTAAACCATATATATATAAAGTTACGATAGATATAGGACATATGTACTATTTTAAAATTAAAAGCTCTGCCAATACAGAGTGTGAAACTGTGACACTACCACTATGCATGGAAAAAACCCCACCCATATGATCCAATCTCATCTGTAGATAAAATTCTTTCCTGTTTGCTTTTTTGCCTATGAAAATGTTCTCAAAAATGAGCTAAATGTGGTTTTTGTTTCATAAATGACATAGACTATAGATAGCATTTTGACTTGTAAGAGAATGGAAGAAAGAAAATTAAATATAAGAGTACTAAGACATATCATTTAGCCAGTTGCTATAAAAACAACACAAATAAAATTGGTAAATAAAATAAAGGACGTATTTTTTCTGTTCAAGTTTCTATAGTTCAGGAATCCTGAATCATTCATGGTTCAACATTCTTACAGGAAAATGAAAATTAAAAGTAGGTGCACTTTGTGGAAACATTTACCTGAAGTAATTAAAATGTAGGCATTTGCCTACCCACATCTATTCTGGATCCGTATACAGCATATACCAAAGACACGATTTCTGCTTAAATTATCGCAATGCAACCCTGCCCCCACATCGCCCCTTGAAAGTGCTCAAATAAAACAGGGAAACCAAAACTAATATAAGAAGATTTGGCTGCATTATTAACATTATTGTCTATGCTACTGAAGGAAATCTATTTGAGAACTTTTAAATAAGCATCAGAAAACTTGCCAAAGACTGTGCTGACTGGGGGCAGTACTCTTATTTTTCCTTTTTTAAAACCTAGAAGCCCAAACTCATTTGTGACCTTAAAATAGAACAGGAAGTATTAATTTTTTTTTTTTTAAGTTTAATGCTTACGTCATAACACATATAACTGTAGGATTTTATTATGTTACAGTATATGATGACACCAGGCATTAGTACTCAAGAGGATCTTACACCTTCAACTGGCCTATAGTCACATAACAAGGTATTATTTTTCTAAACACTGTTAATTTTAAAACAATATATGTTTCAACACCTATTATGTGCTTTGTTTTCTACTTTGTCTTCCTGTTTTAATTGTCCAGTTAGTTTCACAGATTGTAATTAAATTCATATTTAAATACAGTTCCAAATTTCTCAATTTATTTTGCTTCATATAAATTTCTCACCTACTCTCCAAGAGACCACAATACTTTTATGGTGATCAGTCAGAGTCTTAGTCCAGTTACAGTATAAGATATGCAATTATACTCCACAAGAAAATGCATTACAATATTTTTTCCCAAAAAAGATTGATTTTATGTTTTACACCTGAGGAGATCATGAAGTGCTTTTATTTCTAATACTAACCTATGAATGGATGGGATATTTTAGAATAGCTTCTTCAGACAGAGCATTTCTAATAGGTTAAGTATTCTATTTGCTGGTCCAGAGCTTTTGCCTTTCTAAATGGAGAAAAAAAAAATTCTATGTAGTTTCAGTGTATTGCCTAAATAGCTCAACTTTAAAAAAACAGATAATTGATTCCTTTTCTTTTCTTGAAGAATTAACAGAACTCTGACAATTTAACAGGAAAAAAAAAAAAAGGCTTTCAATTGTTTTGCCTGAGTAATTTTGGTCATGTCACATGGCTGTCAATCGTCCAATTGTCATGCCTTAAGCTTTCCTTTTTTATAGAGAATCTCTTGTTTGATCACAGTATCATTTTGGAACACCGCTACTATGCAGCAAAGATGTTAAGTGTTTTATTTTTATTCCACTCCATGATTTTCTGAAAAAAAACACATTAATAGATTCTAATACAACTCTCCTCACATTCACTTGTGAAAAGCATGTTCACCAGGAAGAACAATTTCCAGCTTTTTCCTGCAACATATAGCATCCTCTTCCTAATGGCTGTTTGACATGTTAACAATCTTCCTGCTTGGACACACACGGATGTGTCCAGCTGATTTGTAATTTCACATTACACTGTGCAAAGTGTCTGTATTATCAACTGATTGCTCCACTTCAGTGAAGGCAAAAGATGACTCAGCAGCTTTCGAAATTACAGGTTTCTCTGTATACAAATATATTGGCATTGTAAACACTTCTGGAAGGTGTGCTGTAAAACTGACAAACTTGCAACCCTTGAATAATTTCAGGCTCAGTAGGATTGCCTTCATTTACATTTCCATTGCTACTTCTGCATTCCCAGGTTTGATACTTTCAGTGAAGAAATGTGATTGAAATGCATAAATTTGGTTCCTCATTTTCTACTGTGGTGTATCACAGCCTTAACTTATATCTTCTTTCAAAGATTTCTAGGTCAGAAATATTCTTCCATGGTGGCTTGTAACTCTGAATTATCTGTAGCAAGCTAAAATCTGATAAAGGTCATCTATAGCTTTTCTTAGATAAGTGATTACATATACACCTCAGGTAATTAAGCATGCTTAAAAGATTTTTCTCTCTCTTTTTTTGTGAGATTACTCAGGCTTGGTTACTAAGATAAATAAAAACCAGACCTCTGTCAATTACTACATTAAACCATCAGAGAAACAATCTGGTAATGCTCTGACTTGAGATTTAACTTCTTTTTTTCCGGGTCTGATCATCAAAAAACAATTTCAAACGTCCTAAACAAAGAATACTGCTCTAGAGTCTCCAGATGCTAGAGAACACTTTCTACCTTTCTAGTTACTGCTTAGTTTTCCAGCCTTGAAAATTGTCATTAGTCAAACTTACAGTAAAACCAAGACTTCCTACAGGCCTTCAGCAATCAACAAACCTTTTATTCCAGCTATTCAAACATTGTATCTCACTTATAATTCAAATTCTTTCTCAAAACTTTCCTCCTAAAAAACACAGGACCCCCCCACCACATGTTTTGAGATTTGTTTCTGGGTTCTGCTAAAGCCATAAAAAGGCTATTTCGATCTTCATAGTGTCCCCTCTAGAAGTAGAGTTTCTATTATATAATTTTATTGTAAAATTTCTAATTTTACAATAAACTAATGTATTTGAAATATATCTTTACATACACAGATGAAACTACCACATTTCATAAGTTGTCTCAATATTCAGCCCATTTGGTCTATGACAACAAATCTATGATGTTGGGTCAGCATTTTTCAACACATTGCAAACTATTCTGTCTGCTTTCTTGGAGCCTGACCTTATTACTAAATTGATAGTGCCTAAATAATAAGCTATTTTATCTACAATGGTGAAGGCAATGTATGTATGGAATAAAAAGGAAGCAGGAATGGGGATGATCTACCTGTTGCATATGTTGTATTGTCACCTTATTAAGCCACACTTTTATGAAGGTTCTAGAAATTAAGAGTCTTGGACCTTTCCATATTTCTGGTTCCTTCTCTTGCAAGGTTATCTGCCTGGATGAACATACTGGCACAGGATAATATTTGTGTTCAGTCGAAAGCAATTAACAAAATAACATAAACCAGATATTTGAGCCAGATAAACACTGGTGATACTAGAACTTTTAAAAGATGTAAAAGTAAAAAATATATAAAAGACAAATAAAATGATGCATCTGGGAAAAATCCCATCTCCCTGTATATATGTCATTTATCAGAACTCATTTTAAAAAACTGTAACATCATCTGTAAATCGCAGTATTTAATTGCCTATTTTAAAGCAACACAATTACTGTATGTGACAGTTGAGATTTGTATTTAAAGGCTATATCTGACTTATTTTGTATTGGTTCACTGAAATCAAGAGACCCATGCCGATTTATAGAAGCTAAGGATGCATTCATTTTCATTCATGTCATATTTGGGGGGAAAAAAAGAAAAAGAGTTTTATTGCTTTCCATTGCTTTCCAAGTGTACAGGGTATTTCAAAACTGTTTTGAGATCAGAATCAGGCTCCTTCTATTATAAGTCCCTTCCAACCAATTCTATGATTCGCTATTTTTGGAACATTCCATGATGAAGAAATTTATTTTTTGCAAATCTATTGCAAGTGCTATCAGAACATGTGTTCCCTGATAAGTATTTGGTTAAAAATGTTCCTAACTTGATTTATAGTGAACAAAATGTGATCATGTAAATCAGATTACCATTAGGTTACCATGAGCCAGACTTTGCTCTTAAATTTGCTAGTTTCCTAAATAAAGAGTATTTGTTGCTAAAACTGAATTATCTCTAATTTATTAGCCTTTCAATAGATAGTATCATGAGTTGCAGAACTGAAATCAAGAGTTAGATTCACATCTAACATTCAATGGATTTTGATGAAGATTTCCCCAGACAGTCCTACAATGACAGTATCTGTTTAAGCTTCCCAAACAAGCTTTTTTCACTATTAATGTTTGTTAGTAAAATTATACTTTCTTCAAGAATATTCCATGAAATTCTTAAACTTACAATCAGAACTTAAAACATTTTTGAGTAAATCCATGCCTGACAACTGAGAGTGTCTTATAACCAAAGACTCGGAGATGCTTATAATCTTCAGTGATTTAGACATAAAGCTGCTGTAGACAACCTTAATACGCAAGAGGCTCCACGATCAAGATCTTAAATTTATTTGTACATGTTTTTAGCTTTCATTGCTAGGAAGATGCTAACTTTTTTATTTAATAGTCTACATCATCCCAGGATGTAATTAAAATAGTCTACTCTATTACATGCAGTAATATCAGTCAGCATGAAATTCACAAATTAATTTCCTTCAACATTCTCTTATTGTACAGCAGAACCCAAAATCTTCTTCTAGGCTACTTAGAAGCAATTTCATTTTTTTCCTACCATTTTTGATGTCTGCAACAAGCCACTGGGAATCTAATAAGATGCCATGAGATAAAGTACAGATATGACATCCACTTCACCTTGTCTCATGTCAGATGACAACTGCACAGTACACACTGTTCTTCTTCTAAGATCAGCATCTAGACAGATGCCAAGTGTCTTGTTAAAACAGAGTGCATGTTAGTGGGAAAGATGGAAGTATCCTGAAGAATTTTTTCCCTTAACAGTTTCATCCATCAATATGTGATGGCTGCAGCTTATAATTATAGTTCACATACTTGGAACTCTTTTTGTGCAGTAGGACATCCTGCTTTGTATGTGTACCAAGAAAACAAATATATCTTAGCAGTGGCTTGGTACTCAACCATGCTTTATTCATTAGTATCCAGATACGTACATGGACAGATTTATGTAAGTAATTAACACATTTTATACATACATAAGAGATACATTTTTATATATATCTTTTTGACAGTCTCACATTTTCTAATTAATTTATCTTATGGTGGACTCATGAGTTGGAAAAGATTAAAATTGTTCACAAATCACCAGCCTAAATGCTTAACTTACTTCCTGATAAATTATGTGCTGTTTTGGATTGCTATTCAACATCATCTATCTGGACCAGTTGTCCTCAGCCTAAAATTCGTGCATGAAGTTGTTTAGGGGAGATTACTTTTCCATCTGATGTTCTAACTATAAGGAAGAGTATTAGAGGATGCTAGCAAGAATTTGAGCTATCTAAAGCAGGGTAACTACTCCTACACTTATACAGTCCTAAAATTACATTTGGCCCTTTGAAGGCAACCATGAGGCTGATGTGGACCCTGGTGAAAATGAGTTTGACACCCCTGACTAAAGACTATTGAATTTATTGCCAGAAAAAAATTAAATGGCCACTAAATTGCTTACTCTAACCAAAATCCATAATCTATAAATTGCTTGCTTTAGAGTCCATTTGAGAAGCTCTGATGCTACAGGAATAGAAGGTATACAGAACTCTAGAATTATTTTAAATGTACTACATGTTATTTAAGTATTCAAGAAAATTTTCTTGGTTGGCAAGAAGCACGTTTGAGAGAATAGGCTAACAATAAATAGTCAAGGTACTTCCATTAAATTGATTATTCAATATTGCTGTTTACCATTCACGAGTTTTCTTCACCTATAACAGAAAACAAAAGTTGTAGATTGAAGTGGGAATCATTGCTTGGTAATAAAAGGACAGGTTTTCTTTTTTTTCTAAATATATTTATTTACCATAATGATTTTTTTTTTTAGTAGTTAAACATTAACTGAATAATTATGCACGAGAATATCTAGTAACTGTTACATCTATTCTGGCTTATTCTTCTATGCACTATTTCTCTTTCCTGGTTTCTCTTGGTCAAAATATTATCATTTTGTCTGGTTTTGGTGCTTATTAAAATGGGACTCAGCGTTCACCGGCTTTAATGAACTGGAAACCAATTAAAATAACTATGCCTCATTTCTTACTCTAGGTGAAGTGAAAGCAGTATTCAGTGAGGACAAAAATCAAAAGATAAAACCAAAAAACCAATACATAACATATGACAACATGGAAGAAAGATACATGCTCCTCTTAACTTCTACTAATTTTTCCAAATGAGTTAACCACAATCTTATGATCCAATTATACACGGTATTTAATATGTACAAAGTTATAGGATTAGTTGCCACTGTATCTGTTATATAAGGAATTAGTCTGGTCCAGCTGTCATCTTTGAAAACAAAGATCCACTGATGAAAACATTTTTTAAAATAATGATTTTAAATGTTAAATTTTACTTGGTATTCTAGAAGTACTTATAAAAATGGTAAATAATTACTTAATCTTTAAATATCAGTTATGCATTTTATGAAAAGCATTTTAAAATATGTTTTTTGGATGTGTCTGTAGAAAGCTTTGTTAGATAGCTAATTAATTAAACTGGCACATAGCATTTTGAGAATTCATCTGCATAAGACAGCAGAATGCATGCCTACAGTCTTCTGATCCACTTTTCAAAAAGTTAACCAATGGATGGAAAAAGGCTTGTGCCATTTCTCTTCTGTGCCTGAACTTAAGATGTGGGTTTATCTCATGCTTTTCTTTTTCTATTTGCTTCTGGTGAACAAATTTGTATTTGGTTTGTAAAAAAATACAGAAAAACATTCCTATCTCAGTTCTTCCCCCCACATTATAGCCACATGTTCTTTAACATCTTTTGGACAAGAACTTTTGTATTGTTAATGTTACTTTACCAGATTTTAGACAGGAAAATGCTTCTTTTCCCAAATGTATATAACGACTACATTATGTTGCCCTATTACACAATTTTGTATCGGAACAAATAGAATTCAAAACCTACAAATAAAAAAATGCCTCTACCTTCAAGTATCATTCAAAATATATGGATTCCTAAAAAGCAGACTAAATTGCATAAGTTCTTAAAACTTCAAGAAGTATCATTATTGTTTATAATAATAAACAATTAATGTTTAATTAATGTTTATAAATATAATGTTTATAAATATATAAGGGGTGGGTGTCACGAGGATGGAGCCAGGCTCTTCTCGGTGACAACCAACAGTAAGACAAGGGGTAATGGGTTCAAGCTGGAACACAAGAGGTTCCACTTAATTGTGAGAAGAAACTTCTTCTCAGTGAGGGTGACAGAGCACTGGAACAGGCTGCCCAGGGGGGTTGTGGATTCTCCTTCTCTGGAGACATTCAAAACCCGCCTGGACGCCTTCCTGTGTAACCTCACCTAAGTTTTCCTGCTCTGGCAGGGGGATTGGACTAGATGATCTTTTGAGGTCCCTTCCAATCCCTAACATTCTGTGATTCAAAACACTGATGAAGTTTGAGTATAACTGACAGATGCTTTGCATGAAGCTAATCTGAATGTAGGTTTATTATTGAGAGGCAAGGTTATCTGAAAGAAGCAACAAATGTGGAGCAGAAAATACAACATTAATCCTTAATATTCTTCTTGAAGAATACATAAATACATAAAGAACGATCATTTGAGCAGAAATGCATGATTTCTCTGTGCCATTTTCTTTGAAAAAAAAAAGGCGACCACAAGTAAACCTGAATTTAAAACTAAATTTCTGCAAAATGTAAGCTGCGTAGCTGCAGATAAAAGTATTGATGAAGAGCTATATTGATCAGCTACATTCTATGCATGTACAAGCATTTACTCATTTATAATGAGATGATACTGGTAACTGAAGACAGCTGTCCAATAGCATTTTTATCCCCTGAGCCCTAGGCTATCTGATAGTATGCATAGAAGTAGTATACATTTCTGACTAAAAAAACCCAAACGAACAAAAAAAAACCACCAAAAAACCAGCTGTAGATATAGTATACCTAGACATGGGCAATTTTTCTGTTTATTATAATGACAAGCCTGTTTCTAGAAATTCATTTACATAGTATATTGAAAATAGCAAAAATGGAGATTTTTTTGGTATTCTGTGTTTTTTCAGAAAGAAAAGTATATATTTAAGAGAAATGCTGTTAGAATAATATTTTACGTTTTGCTTGTACAAACCCAAAACCAAGAGAGCATCAAGGGGATATCTAAATTCTATTGCAATACCAATACCAGGAATTATGAATAAATATTTTAATTACAATCACATTTTGCAATGTGAATTTAGATTTTTGATACCCAACAAAATCTAACAGGAAAAAAAGTCTAACGGTACTGCACTGAAAATTTAGCACTTTCTAGAACAGAAAAAGATTCTCATCAATACATTGTACAAACAAGCAGCAAGCTGAAACCACATGAACAGGTGACAAATATACCGTAGCTGCAGGAATAGTTGAGTAAATTATTATCTACTTGTTCAGCTGCTTCTATATTATCTTACTTACTAAACAGATGAATGTTACTTAATAAGTAGGTGCATATATAGGCACGGGTATATCACTTAACTATCTTACGGATAATGTATTCATTTTCTTAAAACACTTGAAATCTTTCAGGTTTTGGCACTGAAGCCAGCTGAACTATTTAACTAACAAGGCTTGTCCAGTTCATAAAGTACAATTTATTTAGTTAGTTACAGAAAAGACAGCATTGCAGTTCACACAGAGATTAAAAATAGGTGATTTTGTCTATCACGTGATTCTCTTTTAAGGTTGCAAATTTATTTCATTTTAAGAAGATTGTAGAACTTTGCCTCAAACTACAAAACGGTTTTGCTTAGAGAAGCAAACCAGAAAACTAACAACTTCATAATAACCATGAACTTCTGGTCTCATGAGAAGATGATCTTTCTGCATCTAATTGTGGATTTGATACCAGCTGTTCATTTCTTCTGCATTTAAAGGTTCTGCCCTGACTAAATGAGTGTAGCCAGGGAGAACTGCAGAGAAGGCATCATATTGCCGGCTGTTCTTTCCATGAATGCTTACAAGAAGTTGTTCTCTGAGTGGAAAATTACTTTTTGAATGGATACTAGCAGTCTTTGCCAAGTACTTAAAGGAAACGATTACTCCCATGGCATTCATAAAATACAGTAAATTATGAATCCATTCTTGCACATTCTATTCTCCTAAAAATCTACAGGTTTTTATTCATTTATAACTTTCTCTAATGTTTGTTGGTTTGGACCAAAACTAGCTATGTATGTCCTCAGCTATGAGGTGAATTTGGTCGTGCTAGTTCTTCTTTTAAGTTAGCAAAAGTTTTATAGTCTTCAGAAGAACAGGCTCAGATGTTTTCAGTAACATTTCTGTTGAGCATTTTTTGATAGACAGTTCTTTTTAGATAAAGGAAACTGATTTTTTTTTACATGTAAATATACATATGAGTCAATGCAAAACATTTTGAAGGCCAGTCAGCAACACAAGTCCATTAGTTCAAATTAGCTGAAAATCTTGCCTGAATTAAATCTTGTTTGAATTAAAACAAATTATGCACAGCTATAAATGGCTCAGTACATGCTAAGGACACACTACCTTCCACTTCAGGTTCCACAATTTTTCTGTTACTACCATGTTGTACTAAAACTGGACTAATGTATAATATCTATGTGTATTTAAAACACATGGACTCTCACAAAATCCAGTAGCACAGCTAAAATGAGCACTTCTATTTGTTCTGTCCCTGTTTTTTTCAGCTACTCTTCAGCACTACAAGCAGATGGGCATTGGCAATAGAGTATGTAGATTAGGATAGCTGGACTTCCTGTGGTATTACAGAGCAAAGTAGAACAGCTGGGCTGCCATGTGAGGATTCAAAAAAATGTGTGAAAAATTACTACGGAAACAGGACTCAAACTCTACATATGCTGAACGATCCACATTTATGGAGTTTCTCCAGCTTGCAACCCAAGTAACATAATTTTATTTTTGATAAAAGAGTCTATAACTATTATATTTACAAAATGATTTCCAGAACCTGAGTCCTGGCAAGTCATTGGACCTATTTCCATTGACTTCAACAGAGTTTGAATTATACTGGCAATAAATGCCTAAAATAAATGTTTTTAACAACAACAACAAAAAAAGTCAATCTTTCACTTTCATGATGTTCACTATTCTTTCACATGCAAAAATATCAGATGAGTTGAGATTTTACTAGCAAGCAGTATCAAATTTTAGAAGATGAAAATTGATATATTAACAAATAAAGCATTTATCTTTATTTATCAAGTCTATTGCAAAGACAAAAGTCTACTTTCAAATTTTTCAAAGTTCCTTTGATGCTGTGCTGCATTCTCTCTCTCCACAATATTCCAGGAGTGTGCAAAAGTCCTACGTGGGCTAAGTACTGTACATGCACTTAGAAGAGTTAATTTCTGTTACAAGCGGTTATAATCAAAAGAAGCGGTTCGTAAGTATACAAAGGATGAGGAAATGAAACCAAGCGCAGAGAGGAGAAGCTAATGTCCAAGAGTGCAGAGCACAGATTCTCATGACCCAGGCTTTAAGCAAAAATGTCAGTTTATATTCCATGTAGGAATGTGCTCTGGGTTTGTGTGTGTGCATTATACAGATCCTGCAGTGATTAAAACTACAGCTAACCACTGACAGACTGAAAACATAATGGCAGTATTGATTACAAATATGGAACACTGAATTGTGTGAGGAATAAGGAAAACATAGCCCTTATCATTTTAAATTTTAGGCATCAGGTTAGTCACCAATTTAAACTAGTGACATCCCGGAAATCTAAGAAAATACATTTACTAATGATCATATCTGCAGAACGTTATTTTAGTGTCACAATAGATGTCATTTGAATAGATACATACTTCCCATGCCTTATTTTACTCTCATAGAAATCTGTCTACGGTGTAGCTCAAATGCTCAGAGAAAAGGACCACTGCTGTGTACATTGTTATTTCGGGTCATATGTCACTTGTTTAGATAGAAGAGGTTGCTAATTAAGCAATAACAATTAAGGCACAGGGCATTTCCTGGAGATTAATGACCGACTAGGAGGAGCTGTGCCAAGGGTCATTAACCCCAGCCAGTCATTCACTGTGATGAGACAGATTTCTTTGGAGGATATTAATGTTCTAAAATAACAAGAATGACTCTGGGCATAATATTAATGCATACAGGAATGAATTAAATTAAGTGTATTATGATGATTTGTGTAGTGAATCCCAGGATTTTTTTTTTCTGGGTACAAGAGGAAAACAAATGGCAAGAAAATGGTACATCAAAGAATACTAAATGTCTTTAAGTGCTCGAGCGTCTCTGAACTCATCTCTTCAGACCTGTCTTGTATGTTTGCTCCTCTGATGCCCATTTGTAACTTTGGTTATCATCATAAATATTCATAATTTAGCAAAAACAGGCCCCTACTAGTGTTCTTTGTAAAAGGTCTACACTTAGGAGAATATGAAGAAATACTTAATCACTTTCTTTGTACTCTCCAGTTCTTGATCTGTGAATCTCTCTTCTCTGTGATTCACCAGGTTTCCTTTCCAGAGGTAAGGAAGGAGGGTGCAGCTCTGGACCATGCAGCTCTTCAGCCTTTTTCATAACCTTTGCAGGGAAACACTTCTGAACGGATCTAGTTGAAAACAGTGCTACTATACACAAGCCTGCTTGCCAATTACTGTTTTCTCAAATTATAACTTTACCTTTTTATTATCCCTGCGAGACATTCTTTGCCTTCCTCCACACAGCCAGTTCTACTCTGCGCCAACCATTTACATCCCCTTAATTTTAAAATTATCCACAAATAACACTCAGCAGAATAGAGGAGGGAAAAGCCCAGAAGGTGAGGTGGAAACTTGCTGGGCAGATAGGTGCAAATGATCAATTATTTTTTCCCTTCCGCAAGTAACTTATTGCTTAAGGCTCTCATCCACAGCTACCTTTTCCTCAACCTTTCTTCCCTCATCTACTAGTGGTTTTCACCTCTTTAAATACATTGACTCAAATAAGTAGGCAAGATACGAAGCAATCAAAGCAGTTTTCTGTCTTCAAGGTGAAATAAGCAGCTGTATTCAAGACCATTTCTAAGTGAATAAACTTCCTTAAGGAAAAAGAATATGACCATAAAATCCCTTTCTGAAAATTATGTGAGTGTTCAAGACTCTTTTCATTATTATATGTCTCCTAAGATTTTAAAAATCTGATTATCACGTAACTTTTACTCATAGTGTAAAAGATCATGTATAAAAATCATAAGATATGAAACAGCTGCAATAGATGAAGAAAGATTACTGCTTTCATGGAAAAATATCTGGAAATGCATTTTTTAATTATAATGTTTGGAATCTGACCAAGTGTTTTACCACAGTAGCAGAATAAAATAGAAATATCCCTTTATCACCTGGAAGAGTTCGCTGTGGACATATAGTTTGAGAATTACTGCCTTAAGTAATCTGAAAAGCTCAGTTGATTAAAAAAGTGACCTTTAAGTCTTAGTGAAAACTTGTTTAATTGCAGAACTAGCTTTTTAGCAAAGGAAGAATAGTAAGTTAAGAGAATCATTCCAGATACAAGGGATTAAAATTTTCAAAATAAGGTACTTTTTTCTTATAAACATTTTTTTCGCATTTTTGATTTTCCACATTTTCTATCATTTTGTTTTAATAATGTGTAAAGAAATTTCTAAAATTATTCTAAGGCATCTGAATTTGGTTGCAGGAGTAAAATAATCCCATGTTAACATGAATCTCCTTAACATGGCTGTAACCCAGAAGCCTGAATTTTGTTTTTGTGTGCTTACCTACATTATATTTGCACAGCCTAAATTATTACACAGATGTTAAGGCTCATTTTGAAGTTACTAAGAGAAATCAAAACAATACAGTATAAATTTTAAAGAATTCCAAGGAATTTCATCAGAAAGAACCAGCATCTGGAGCCTTCCTCCTCGCTCTTTCTTGTTTTCTCTTTGTAATACCCCTTCTTTGCTCATTGGTTTTCCATTACTACTTTTGAGTCACTTAAAATGATAGGAACATTAATAAAACACTTCTTGAGCTTAAAGACAGATCATATTTTATCTCCTATATAGTATTTGTTTGCTGTCCTGGGAATTGTATCAGTGTTGCTCATCAAATGTGTTTTTCAAGGTGACAAGAATGGGGAAAGCAACTGTGGATACTATAGAGCCCTCTCTTGTCCTTATAATTACTTTAAAACAGCAGCTGAAGTTTCACAGAGATCAGAGCTTTATTATGCTCAGTGGAAATAGCTAGAAAAGTGTCTTTCTGAACATAAAGAATGTTCAAAATCTTGACCTTTTTATGCCACAGGGAACAAGCAAAACTCAAAAATGTTAAATAATATCATTAATTGATGATCCTTTCAATAATGCTAAAACATTTTATCATTTTGAGTGTTTTATATTTTCTACTTATGAGCTACATTTTAGTCTGAAAAGTCATCTGAATTTAAAAAACAACTTTTCATTTCTCAGAGAATCCCTATAGAATTAAAAAAAAAATGTTACGTGTCACCAAAAATTCATGAGGAATAGATGTTTAGGGCTCGGCTTTCTCTTGAACAACCTAACATCAGGTACAGCTTGAGAGAGCAAACAGAAACAGAAAGGCAATCTGGTTTATACGATATCCAAGGGTTTCCCTACTGAACCATAATCTCCCAGAGTGTTCTAATGCCTAATGCTCCACAGTGCCTATGGCAGGTGGACGCCTCAATTATGAATGGGATTCAGTCATGTGCCTTTCCTAGGCACATAGAAAATCTAAGATATTATTATTATTATTATTTACATATTTATTTAAGCAGAGATACATGCTTAAGTACTGTGTGTGATATAAAATAGAATATTGACCATAGATGTTAAAAAAATAAGGATACCATGGAATATTGGAAATGACTGCGAGAATGGGGAAAATCTGTAATAAGCTTCAAGAAGCTTCTGCAAAACATGAAAATAAAGGCAAATATCATTTTAATTATTATGTCGCGGTTGAGATGGACAAACGACATAGACCAAGTTCTTCCAGGATGAAAGTAGTAGATGCCATTTATTGCTACAAGTGCATTTTTATACAGTTTTACCAACTCATGTGTTTCTTCACTATTGGTTAAAAGTTACAGCAGTAACATCTCATTGGCTAATTTGCTATCATCAATGTTACTCTTCTGCTCCCTTCTCTCTGACGGGTACATCCCTCCTCTCTCACGGGTACACTTTAATATCCCCGGATACTCCTTTACTTCCATGTTTCTCACGGGTAAACCTTAATATCTTCAAGGCTGATATCTGTTCCCATACCTTCTGTCAGGGAATCCACAGACCCGCCGTAGTTTCCCACATCATTACCGAATGCTAAAGATTCAGATGCCTCTGTCTAGAGGATTTAATAAGTAGAAAATGAAATAACTAAAAAAAAGTTTCTGACAGTGCACTGAAAGCGGTAGAGCTTCTCACCTCTCTATTGGACATGAACATTTGTGAAAATCCACTAACTGACAGTGCATAAAGCATGCCATATGATACTCCAGTTGAATAAAATGAGGAACTATTTAAATATCTCTTGCTGATTCATCTGGACTTTTCAAGCTCTTCTCAGAAACAGCAGCAGTTGAGAAAATTTGTTTCATTTTTTGAAATCGTCTACCACTTTAACCGTATAACACAAGAAAAAAGCAGGAAAGGAAAGAACTTCAGATTAACCTTTTCTTGAACAGCAGAGTATTCAATTAGATATTCAGCACTACACAAAATCATACACACGAAGTAATTCTTTAAGCCTGATCCTATGGTCACCGATGCCAGTGTAAGTCCTGAAAAAATACGCCAGGAAAAGGACTGTCTTAAAGCTAACAGATGCACATCTCTATTGCATTAATTTGGTTTTGCCAATTACAGTTGTGTCAGTGAGAAGAAAACACATTCGCTGAATTTTCTGTGTACAATTTCACTATTATTTATGGTTGATTAATTCAGCCTGACAGCTAGCTCTATCAGTTTTCTAGAATCTTTGCACAATCACACTGAAGGCAAAAATGTGACTAATTGAATGCTAATTTTTTGGGGGGAAAAAAGAGTTGAGAAGAAATTTTTTCTCAGAAAGTGCACTTTCATCCAAAGGAGAATTTCTGTGAAAACAAAGGTAGTTTAAAAACACTGTTTGTCTATTTGAATTTGGGTTTCATTTTTAATTAATATTGTTATGCAGACTATTTTAGATTTACTACAATATGATTCTTGAAACTTATTGATAGACAGCAATTATTGTTGTCAGAATCAAGTATTTCAATGTTTATATATCCGAATTCTGGTTTCACAGAAAATATCTATATTTTCCTCTGGACAGAAACCTTTTCCAGACAAATACTAAATACTACCAGAAAGCTTAAATAAATTTACCACTGATACTGCACTTTCAATTAATCCAATATAAAAAATTTAAATATCTAGCCCATAGATATTAAGGAAGATATATCTATTTCTCCAAGCTTAGTTACATTTTGCTGTCCTGAGGTTCACAGCTGTATTAAAATACAGTCTTTCTTCTCTTACTTTCTCTAATCAAGAGATAGTTACTGACTGGTATTTTAGGCTCCTTTACAACATAAGTTATATAAGAAGCCTGAGAGACTTTGTTCATCTTTACATTTTCAGTTTTGGCAACTACTTCGTTTAGCCACTTATGCTGCAGTGATCTGTGGCAGGTCTGTGCGTTTTCACAGTTGGCCATATAACACTGATGGTGCTGGTCTTAGTATTTTTCAGAGTATTTAAAAAAAAAAAACACTGTCACACACTGTTTAGAACAGTATTTCTAGATCCTCATTTAGAGAGAATGTTGGTGACTCGGCACATTACTGTTTCAGCTTAACACTAGTTAGAAGAGGTTACTAATTATACAGTAGCAATTAAGACCTGGGGCTTTTCCTGGAGATTAATGACCAGCTAGCAGGAATTGTGCGCCAGGCTTTTAACCCCAGCAAGTCACTCACTGCATTGCAGCAGAATTAGATGGCATTTTCTGAAAGATACTGCTTTTCAGAGTGACAAACATGGGTCTGCACCGGAGTGCAGGGCTTTTTTGCTCACCTATGGAGTAGATCTAGTGGCGGATAATGAACCTATGAAGTAATTAATAAAAGGCAGATACGCATGGAAAGAAAAAAACCCAAAACCCCAGTAACAGCCCCTCTCAAATACAACTAAGTATAGAAAAAAACAGTTAAATGCTCTAACATGGATTTTGACTACTTGCTTCCTTTTAGACATAGGATCAGATCTTTCAGTTAATTAAATCACACACCACAGACACCTTAATTAGCATTTTTAATCAGAAAAGCTAGAGCATTTGCAGGAAGTCCCCCACTCACAACCATTAATTATGTGCTAGTTTAGGTCCTGAAAGCATCATGGTGCTTCCTTTCTGCATGAAGATGAAGCAGAAGCCTCTCCCTAATTCATGCCCCACATCACTGGAAAGCAGGAACTCTTCATGCAGAGGGAACCTAATTCTTATGCCCCACAAAATTGCTCAGCAACACTGGAAAACTCCCTCAGGTAATGCTCTTCAAAAAGACAGTTATTGAAACTACCTTACCACCATTGCTTATTCTTCCAAACTGACCCACAACAAACAGCTGTGGTGCATGCACTCAACTCCATAACCTAACTAGCAGGAGGTAAAGGCCTGAGCTAAGAACAGGCCAAGAATTCCTCTGGTTTCAATCTGTTCTCTGAAAATCCACAAAGGAACAGAGTGACACAGTGAGCATCAATGCATATGAGCTTGGAACATCAGTCATGTGATTAACACAGGAACAGCGAGTGGCTTTTCCAAAACTCACTTATCAAGGAACAAAGAGTTGTAGATACAAGGAGTCTTAGGCATACTTTTTCCATCACATGTAATTTGGCTACAAGCCAACCACTATAATCCATAAATATGACAGCCTAGAGCCTTCTTTAAGCTGTCCCTGCTAAGCAGCCTGGCAGCATGGTGGTGGTCTCCCCTTGAGCTGGGATACCTCTCAAGGATGCTCCTCAAGGCAGAGAGACCTCTCACCAACAGCAGATCTTTGGTAAGCAACCAATATCATGCATAACCTTGTGTTATGGTACCTGTGATTTGTGTCTTGGTAACTTTCATTTGTGCCTTGCTAGTTTTGAATCATTGTTCAAATGATTGTGCCGTGCAGTAATACAGTGAACCTTGCCATTGAACCTTAAGTTGCACTTTTAAAACATCATAACACTTTTGCTAATACCTTTGACAGTGATTCTTTCAGCGATCTAAATCATCCATTTGCAACATCTGAGCTCTTCCTGGCCTTCAAGGTACCTCACCATTACTCACCTTTTTCTTTGCAATCTACACCCAGTCCTGGTCTGGGTACAGTCCTGGTCCTTCACTCCTATTCCTGTTAATTTCTTTTCCCCTTCTATCTTGATTTTCTTTAAACTCAAAATAGGTATCTCTCTTCTCAGCAACATTTCTAAGGTGGTCTGACCTGTGGCTCCAAAATAAATCACCTGTACTTATCTGGCTGTGGAGGGAAGAGGCCAGTGCCTTAGTAGCAGATGGACTACTCTGAGGCAGTACCTAGAAGCACCCAGCTGACTTGCTGCTGCTAGGCACAAGAGGAGGTGAAGATGGAGTTTCTGAAGGTCCAAGACATTAACTACCAGACCAGTCCAGACTCCCTTATTTGGGTTTTGATGTCACTTTTGGAAGTGAGGACCTGACTGAGCTGCCAGTCAGGGTGAATTTCTGGTTCCTCCCTCCCAGGGTGTGCCTGGGGCAGCAGAGGGACAAGAACAGCAGCTGTTGCAAGTCTGCTGCCATCATCAGGGATCCTCTCTGATGACTTGGCAGGAGGACATCCATGAAGACTGAGGTACTCGTCCTGTATTTCAACCAACATCCTGGTCATGCCATCCTTTTTCACGGCTTATGGTGGTGCAATAACATGACATAGGTCACCAGGTAAATAAGTGGGTCAGAAAAGGAGACTGCTGCTATCTTTAAATGTCATCTTGTTATTGGGAGCTGTTGTAAGTCTCTTCTGGATGGCAGCTCTCCCATATTCCAGTCCCCTGGCCAGTAACGAGCAGTTTGCTTAGTGTGAGGCAGAAAATTAAAGCCCACTGCAGCATTCACACCTGTGCACACACAGCTCGTGGCCCTCTCTGCGTGCCGCAGGCCATGCCAGAGCTGGCATCAAAACGGCACAGGCTTCTGCTGCAGACCTCCTTCCTGACCAAAACTGGAACAGCAATTTAGGGTTGCCAGTTTTTCATTTATCTACCCTGAGAAAGTCCTGCCTGCTGAGGAGCAATTGCAGCAAACCACGGCTTACTCCACAGCTGTTCTGGCTGCTCTTTTTACCATATGGGCACAGTGCCTCTGCTTTTATTAATCCTGAGGGCTGCGCTGGCCACTGTGCATTACAGACTTTCCTGTGGGTCACACTAGTCTTCCCTTTAACAGCCTTTCTGCCATGGACCTTGTTGTCCCCCTACTTGCAGTTGTTTCTGGCGGCCATCCTGACAACTCAGTTGTCACTGCCGTGATGTGACAGTCACAGTAATGAAGCATGACGTGAGAAATTCAGGCAACCCGATGTCACACCACTTCCCATCCCCGGCGTCCCAGTCAGCAGCACCCGTGTTGGCTGGCATGGGGGAGAAGGGAAAGGTAGGGAGAGGGGCCTGAAGCTGGAGGCAGAGAGAGTCACAAGGGGAGACAGCTGCTGAGAGAATGCGGTCTTGGGCCTGGGGAGAGACGGAGCCATCACGGGAGTCGGGGCCTCCCTCAAGGCCTGGCCTGAGGGAGCAACAGCTGCTGCGGCCCAGGAGAGTGGAGGTCAGGGCGGGGAGCGGCACGGGGGCAGATACTGGGGAACAGCTGCTGAGGGCTGGGAAAGGGGGCTCCAGACACACGGCGCAGGCCTGGGGTCCGGGAAGGGGGATGAGGGCACCCTGAAGAGGCTGGGCAGGAGGGCTAGAGGGTCCAAAATCAAAGGCGCGGGGAGGAGGAGAAGGAAGGCGCCAGCTGCCGAAGATGAACAGCAGCCAAGGAAGGAGCTGAAGGCAGGGGCTGGCTCCAGAGGGGCGGCAGAGGAGAAAGCACCCTGGCCAGAAGCCAGGGTAGAGGGTAGAGGCCCATGAGGGAAAGGGTCTGGTCTCTGGTTCAGCAGGGGCCTGAGGCTCTGCCAGGCAGAGCTAGACAGCTGCTGAAGCGGGGGGGGAGAGGCAGCAGGAGCCAAAACAGAGGCCTGGGAACATGGGGAAATAGCTGAAGCGAGATGGATGGGATGGCGAAGCCTCAAACAGAGGCTGTGGGGGATGAGGGAGGGCACAGCTGCTGAGAGATGGACAAAGAGGAGGACGAGGAGAGTCAAAAGCCATAGCCAAGTGGAAAGGAGCCAGCGACCACCCTGATTGAAGACAAAAAAGACCGAGAGAAGAAATTATTAAGAATATTCCCATTTAAAAAGTCAAATACCTTATTTTTTTATAAAGCAGTTAAATTGTTTTGCCTTCATAAGTACTACCAAGAGAACCCGCAGCTGGGTGTATGCACGCTGCCAGCCTCCGCGGACAGGCAGCGCTGGCTGCAGATGCTGGAGACCTCCCGGATGCCGCAGCAGCTGCAGCATCCAGCCCTCACAGTTGCTGCCTGGATGAAAAGGCTCCCCCACGCTCCCAGAGAGGCTCTGCAATGCACAGCAGGCTTCAGTTGATCGCAATCTGGCAGAGAGCTGGCCAAGTTACACCTGGGCATTACACCTCCACTCTACAGGCAGACAGGGTGCAGTTATGCCCTCAAAACATCACCGCTATTCATGGTAAAGATGGTGCACCCTTTTCCAGGACAGGGCTTCAAAGTGTTTTTCCAGTGCAGGGCTTCAAAGGTCTTCACCTTTGAAAGCACTGTACCCAGGTTAACTCAAGTTCAGGGGATAATGTGGTTTTGCCAGTTGGTGCCTGGGAACTTCAGTCAGTTTGGGAAAGTGGCAATGGCCTCTGTGTCTGTCACCAAGCCATTTCCTTTCCCACAGCTGGCCTCAAAATCCTGAAGCAGCAATACGGGCAGCAGGGTCTCTGCAGAGGGAAAGCGCAGTCGTAAGATCAGGCCTCCTGTGCATCCATACACGGTCCAACTTCAACTTGTGAATGATGGCTGGAGCTGGTGGGAGGCAGCATGATTGTAGTAACATAAAAACCTGTGAAAGGGGAAAGAGCTTCCACATTTAAACTCGTACATGGTAGATACCACTGTGGATACCAGTGTTGCGAAGGATGCTGCTTCCTAGGGAAATCAGTGCTTGTGGAAGCACAGGCTTGTGGGACTAATTTAATTAAAGGATAATATCAATGCACCTTTTGGGAAGACATACAGCACTAAGCCAGGCCCACCCTAGGTACTGCAGAGATGCAAAAAGCTCAGCTATATCTACTTCAAGTCAATTATGTTTTAATTACCACATGGAAATTGCTAGTGTAGACTAGGTTATCAGTAAGTATAGCTGAAACTGAAATTAATGGAGCTGGACCTGTTTATCCAGGTGAGAATCTGGTCAATTATTTGTAATGTTATTTATTACTTTCCCTATTTACATGTTCTTGTTTTAGCACTCTTCTATAATATTCTCCTTTGTAGCTTCTGTTTCATATAAGTCCATATCTTTCCTTTCATCACCTTACAATTGTCCTTTCATACTCTTGCTCTCTAGGCATCGAAATCCCTTTTTTCTCCCTTCTTGTATCACTTTTTTGCATATTTCCAGTGTTCCTAAATTCATTCTGTCCTTCTCATACTTTTGTTCTCAGCCACATCTGCATTATTATGCCTTTTTTTGACATACAATATGAAACTATGATGAAATAAGATAAACACAAATATGCTTATGTCCAAAATGAAGAAGGATATGGATTTTTTCTGTGTATAGTAGAGCTATTCTCTTATTTTGTTTGGTCGCCATTTAACATCACTTACAATAACTTTAATTGAACATTTTTTTTTTTGCCTTCCAGATGCCTGCTATTGAATTTATTTGCCCATAAAATAGTTCTCCATGAGAATGGCATCCCTAATATCTACCTAATTCATTACTTCGTTCAGTTTTCAAAGATATCATCAGTAATAAAAAGGAGGCACTGAAATTAGCAGCCACATTAAAAAGAAATGCCATTTTGTCTGCCTTCCTCTTTGTTAAGGCACTGTAGCCACTTGCCTCGCTACTCCTGACGCTCCTGGGCTACCAAAGTTATAATTTACTACTGATAGGTATGAGCATATGCCTATGCTCTTCTTCCTTTATTGGTTATACAACTTCTGCTGGCATCCGGACAATTAATATTGAGAACAGAATACTTGAATCACTTATCATTACATTCAGTAATTCACTTAGCAGCATTTAGCAGATCTAGACTGAGAGCTAAAACTAAGCATTATCATTAGAATACAGAGATTTCACGTTTATTGTTATGTTATTTATGCTTTTTGATCAAAGAATACAATGAAATAACAAATCTTTCAGTAGAGCCCTAATACATTGTTATTTTCTTAAGTGGTATGTTCATTGAAGACATGCTGATATTAAGGCCACGGATTAATATTTCTGTAGCATAACAATAGCAGTGCTCATTTACTGTACTCCTCTTTTTTCTACTTTGGCATCTTTCAGCTATTTGTCTAAATAAGGTTTAGCTCACTACATGTTCTGCTATGACAGAAACAATTTTGTACTAATTTCAAGAAAAAAGGACTGAGCGTGTGATGCCTTCTTAGGGATATTTCTGTCTCAAGTCCTTCAGTTAAAAAATGTTATGAAAGACAACTTACTAGTTATGTAGTTATACTAGTTATGTGGCTATAAAAATAATCTTTAAAAATGGCATAAATGTACCAAATTCTTTCTAACAGGAACTGTCAGCTTTTCTTAACTAATAGCTCTTTCAGATACTGTAGATACCTCTGAGTGTCTCTTTAACTATACCACATAAATTCAAAATAAAAACCTGCATAAGTAATGCTTTTAAAAGCAGGAAATAACCAATTCTTCTTTGCAGATGAGTAAGAGGCCACCCCAAAATGGTCAGAAAAACTAATGAATGTAAAGATATACTCATGGTTATGTCATTGTTAGGTAATATAACTTCAAGCTCCAGGTTTACGTGTGGAATGGTCAATAAGGTTCTCATTTCTTTAATACCAGCTGACCCCCAGAGATAATCAAGGCGCAAGCCATTTGGCCACCACATGTTCCTCATTTAAGTAAATCAGCTGAAACAAGGCAGCCATGTCATAGCTTACTATCAGCCTACGTGTTCTGAAGAAGGGAAATCAAGTTTCTACTTTCCGATAGCTGTGTGAGGAGAGAGTTACCTTTTTATTTGCCAGAAACATTCGTATGTTTCAATTAAAAATTATGTGGCATGATTTGGCTACGTATGTCATTGTCGTGGTTTAACCCAAGCTAGCAATACAATCACGATAGCCGTTCACTCATTCCCCTTCCACCCCTCCCCAAATAGGGGAGTGAATCGGAAGGGAAGGGAGAAACTTGGGTTGACATAAACACAGTTTAATAAAATAACAAAGTACTAATACACTACTCGTAAATATATAAAAAAATAGAAAAAGAATATAAAATAAAAGATACTCTAGGCAATTCCTCATGAATTCCATCCACATCGAGCAGCCAGTCCCAGGAAGCAGCATGTGTTCCCAAACAGATGATCCCAAAGAGAGAAAAGAGGAAAAAGGCAGAAAGGCCCAAAGGCCTCTGCAAAATGGCAGGATGGGAAAAAGGCCGAACTAAAACGTCCTGAACCAAACTCCCCCAGCTCCGACAAAGAGAGTAAAGAAAGCCAAGAAGCAAGAGAGAGACCAGAAGATCCCAACTCTCCTTAAATATGAAGCATGACGCTAAAGGGATGGAATACTCTTATTGATCAGTCTGGATGTCAGGCAAGCTCTGCCTTGTCTCTGCCTTGCTGCCTCACACCTGTGGGCAGAGCACTCAGAATGTCCTTGGCTCTCAGACCACAGCATTTAAAACATTAGCTCTGTCCCGGAGTGTTATCTCTTGTTCTCAAACTAAGTCCAAATAATGACCATACTAGCTATGAAAAAGAAAGGTTTCTAATTGCATTAAGAAAATTAACTCATTTTCAGTCAAACCAGCACAGTCATAGAAATAAGAAAATTATAGTCATAAAGATCTATTTAGGGTCAACTAATTTTGAAACTTCAGTAATTACATGTGAAAATATGACACACATCTATGCATGTTTCATTCAAATCTTGCCTTTCAGTGCAAATCGCAAATGCTAAAGGAAATCTCTATTCAGTAGTTAACAGGACCTATGCAGCATCTCTCATGGAGTTTCTCCATCGACAAAGTGATAACTAAAATGTCCCGACATCAATTTATTATGACGGTGGCTTAAACATACTTATTGCACAAGGCTAAAACATATGTAAATTATTTTCAAAACAAACCTATACAGGAGTCTCCCAACTCTTTGACGCTTCCTGTTGTTTTTTGTTTTGTTTTCCTTGTTTTATGACTACAGGGAAATAGGGAATAAAGTCATTACTGTGAATTAGTCTGTATGGGCTATGAGAAATGGAGCTAGGGCTTTGCACTTTGTACACACACTATCCTATCTGTTGCTGCCTGCCCATTGAAAAATCATGATCTTTGGGAGAGACCGGTCACTTCTGGCACCTTGATAATACATCTAGCTCCAAAAAAGACCTTCTCCTAAATACCTCAATGAGGGGCAAATGTGTTGTCAGAACAACATGTTCAATAACACACCAGGTTTTAAAGGATCCTCTCTCCAGTGTTCTGCAACTGGAGCTAATACTTCAAGCAAAAAAATGTAAAGGCTTTTACAGCTTGCTTTCACCCAGAAGAAAAATAGATCCCTTTCATATTTGTATATGTTTATGTTTGTATGTGTTGATATGAGATGCACTTGCGGATGTAGGTATAATTCATTCTACAGATAATTGTATATAGATACATATAAATTTATTCAAAAAACAGGTCACTGGGAGTAAATGTCCTAGCCACTGAAGTATTGGTTCTGCACGGATACAGCTGTTTCTAAACTAAGACAAGGATTATCTCTCATTAAATCTTTGTTGCGACTGACATGTTTTTGTGGGAGTATTTCATTAAAATTCTTAATAATTTTCTATTGATGATTCACTTCATTAAAAAAAAAATCCACTCAGCTTAGCTATGTGTAAGCATATTTTAATCAGTAGACATATTTCAGTAGGTTTGTGCTTCAAAACAAAAGAAAACTTAATGCTTTCTGAAGTGGATTTTCTGTTAGTATAGTATAGTAGTGGGGATCATCTGGTGTAAAAGATGTGAATGGTAAAGAGACACATTGTTTTCTTCATTTGACACACCACATTTTCCTGAAGGCTGATTCCTGCTTCAATTTTTAAGACAGACCTTTAGTTATGAAAAAATTAAAATAAACCCATTTTTTTGCACTTTTAAACTCCTGGATTTATATGATAGCTACTTTTGAATTTCTTTTTTAATTTCCTTTCCTTAAGAACTGACTAGATCAAATTGTTCGGCCTGTATTATACAGGAAACTGCATCAGATGATCACAGTCTAAGCACATATTTAGTGGCTCCAGATCATCATAGTGGTCAAACAGCAACTTAAGAACTGTGAAGACAATTACCGCAGGATCACCATTTTTAAAATCCAAGTTAGATTCCAGAAGCTGTACACAACTTCTGCCTTTCTTCACCCCAGACACTTTTACTGAAGAGCTTTGCAGTAGATAAGAAGAGTTATAACTTTGTTTACATGCATAAGGGCTCATTAAACTGCTGGATTGGGAGACTGTATAAATTATTTATCCCTATAGAGAAACAGGTTTTTGTAATTCCCCTCTCATATACAGAGTTACCGATGTAATTAAAGGTTAAAGAAGTTCAAATGTTGAAAGGAGAAACATGTTCCTTCTCTCCTGAGCACAGGCATGCAATGTTCTGCCATGCTTCCTTCCTTCATTAGCTGATGCTGAAGGACCTTGACTATCTTCCTCCTTAATTACCTCAGGTTAGAAACACAGTTTAGCCCATGTTTTTATTATGTTTTCTGTGCTAGGGGACAGATCATTCCCTGCATTCTTTCTTTGGCAATGAGAAAACTTTAAACAAAAGGAAATCCTCTGCTTCCATAGGAAGTGTCAGGTAAAGCACTGTTACAGCTGATGGAAGTTCTGTCACAAGGAGCTGCTCAGCTTCCTCTAGCTTCAGCATGTCGGAATTACTCACCAGCTTAACCTGGCTACCTGGACTGCACGTTGTCAAATGATGAACATAAAATCTTTACAGAGGGAAAGGCTAATTATATCCCCTCATGAATTCTAATGACAGTGTTTCCAAACTTTCAGTGATACTATTACATTCTGTATAGACTATAATCGATTTTTATGTCTCACAAACAAGCAATCTGCAACTTATAAGCTATATCATTAGACCTTTTCTCATTGCTTTTATTTTCTTCTAGGTGATGTATAATGGGTTGCTAGTAAGGAAAATTGATCAATTCCTCTGATTTTTAGACTAATTTTGTTTAACTTCCTCAGCTTTTTAGTACTAAAGAGGGAAAAACTCACCCCAAATAAAGCCTTAGCTTTTTTTGTTAATAGCTCAGTTGGACCTCTCCATGGCTGAAGTGATAGCGAGATAAAGGCAAAGTTAGCTTTTTAACCACAGGCCTTCAGAATCAGTTAGAATGAAACTGCATTTGCTTTATCTGCTGATCTTCACAGGCAATTGCGATTCATGGAAATCCCGGGTAGCTGTCTGTCCTGGAGAATTTGCTGTCCTCTGCAAAGCTGGTGAGGCTTCTCTGCCTGCACACTTAAACATCACTTCAAAGGACATGAAACAACAGCAGCTGCATTACAGAGCATGCAGCAGAAAACACATACACGCTTCTTCTGTGTGGAATCCAAACTTGGGTGCCCAAATACCTTCTGTAGGCAATTTAATTTAAACTTTTCCAATATAAGTTGCATTCAGTTTTGTTTTCGAGCTGACTTACAAGACATGAGAGCTCTGTAATACTGCATATGGATTTATTTTATGAACTGAATTAACAATGTTGAACCAGAGGACCTGGTGCTGTGCTGTTCCATTTGTGTCACTTTCTAGGTACATTTATAAGAAATTGTACCATATGTATTTAATGAAGCATATTCTCTATTACATTAGGCAGCATTACAACACACTACCACGTTAAGCAATCTAAATCCCACCTTAGGACACAGCAATAAAAAGAAGTTACATTAAATTACTCCTTAAGGTAGAAAGAGTTTACTTCTTCACACACAACTTCAAAGGTTTCACTGTGAGTGGGAAAGAAATCATTACAGGGAGTCACCAAAGGCCAGAGACAGTGGTCTGAAGGGGAAAAATAGGCAAAGAACAAATAAACTGAATAAAGAAGAGTAAGCCCCTTGACTAGTAAACCCTTTAGTCAGGCCTTTATAGAAAACATGGGCTGGGTGGGGAAACTGGTAAGGCTGAAACAAAGAGACCCACATCACTGAAAATTGGAAAGGAGCACCACACAGGAAATGGAGAGATGGAAAAGGGACTGCTTATAAGGAACAGAAATGGGAAGGCATAGCATTAAGGGGAGAGGCAGGGCACTGTAGGAGATTGTAAAGGAATAAAATATTTGCTATAAACCTTTCAAAACTGTAGAGGTCATCTGCAGTAATGTAGGCCATCTAAAACCAATTATGATTGCTATGTATATTTCCATATCTTTATCACCGTGTCAAATATCATTCAATAAGGAATATGACTAATTCTGACTTAGTGTAAGAATGAAATATCTGAGGGAGGAAATTTTAGTGGAATGTGGTTCAACATCAAAAAAGAATCAGCAATGCAAATCAGACAATGTGATAACTCAGGAATGCTAACAGGAAACTGCACGAGAATCTCAGACATCCTGTCATTTCTGGAAAATGTGATCACCAGACCATTATATTCATTAAAAAAAATAGTAAAGAATAGTAGATAGTAACAGGTATATCTTTGTAAATTGGAACGGCACATGAAGTAAAAGAGAAGGGGGATGTAACACTCTGTACTGTAATATGTGAAGCTGACAGACAGATCTCAAAAGCAGATTATGGATGTGCTGAACAGAAGATTACATGGCATTTTTTGGTCACATAATTATGAACAAAATCAACAGGAAGCATAGTCCAGTAGTAAAGTTAGCAAGACATTTCAACAAATGTTCACATTGACCCGAAGGCCCTTAGTGATGAAACCTTGACAAATTCATCTGGTATTTTCCCAAAACATGAAATTTGTGGCAGATAAAATTCAAGTTGGATCATTAGATTAACACAAATTGGAACCTCTTAGAGATACTGGTCTTGCAGTATGTATAGAAACTACTGTCTTTCCAAATGTAGTTGTTAAATTCAGATTAAATAATCACCTTTACACAGGTCCACACTTCACATGCTGCAAAGCCAAAAGCAATTAATACGCAGAATTTTAAACTGAAATGAGGGCAAATGCCTTCTGTTATGATGGACTTGTATCTTGGTAGAAGGATCTGTCTGGTTGCTCTGATCCGCAAATTCAGAAGTCTGAACCATTCTGTTTGATAAAACAAGGCTAGATAAAAGGGAAAGTTGTTGGACTTGTCCCTTTTTGGCTGCTTTATTTGATTCCCAAACCCAAAGAAAGAGAGAGAGTGGCATGCTAAGCAAAAGGAGCACGAAGAAGAGGAATGAGAAAATAAAATTGAAGTGTACAACTAGAAGAAGAGACAAATGCAAGTTAACATTGGGGTGAGCCTTTTTTATTTGATAGAGAGCCAAATAAAAATAAAATAGAACAATCTTTGCCTGTTTAGAGATTAAGTTTCAGGATATCCTTTAAGGAAGTTTTACCCTATAGCCCAGTCTTTCCAAGATAAGATAAATTCAGTGCCGTTATCAAATTCTGACCTTAGCATTGCTGTCAATTACTAGTTCTTGGTCACTACATAAATATAATGTGAAAGCACCTGTTCTGAGCAGAACAGTGTATAGTCCAACTGCATCCTGCTGTTTTACCACTATTTTTTCACATTCTCCAGACTGGCCATATGGTTAGTTTGTCTGACAATTTCCCCAGGAATGGCAACTCATTGAAATGGCCAGTTTGAAGGTCCCCTTGGAGAGTTCTTGTTCTGTTTTTCCAGCAATCTGCTCTCTCACAGAAGCGCGAATCCTGTTTTGCTGCTTTGAAGAGCACACCTGAGTGGTAGATTTCTTTTATTTTCTTTGGTTTCCATATTGACATTTAATCAACAAGCTTAAAATGCCTCCTTAATTTTGTCACTCAGATGTCTGGTGTATCTCCATAGCAAGAGGTAGATACTTCTTTCTTTTTTCATGCAACTGCTTAAACCAATTTTTATCTTTTCATAGCACAGACATATCATATTCATTGAGAAATGCTCCACAAAGTAAAGTTCTTGTTTCAATTTCACACGTATTGTGTAAGAATTCTCCTTTGAATGTTCCTTATTATGTATAATTTGTAATTCTTTCATATGAAATTTTACTTTTCAATACACTCTATAAATGGAACATAAATCCTTAGCTTGACAACTACTTTTTTTTGTGGAAAACTGTAAAGGAGCTGCCACTGCAAGGTATACATCCCCTAAGGTATTAAAAAAGCATTGTTAGTAATGTAATGGGGTCTTGTAGAATTTCTCACTCTGTTGCTATTTCATTACAAGAAATTATTCTCCAAAAAATAAACACAACTTCGTTCCAAAAAAAAAAAAAAAATCTGACTTGTCAAAAAAAAAAGTGCAGGAAAATAATGTCCCTTCATGGAGGAGCCAAATCAACAAGGTCCTTGTGGAAACAAACTAAAAAAATCTTAGATCTTATCTCTAGATCCAAGTGGGATACTGAAGTATAAAAAAATACGTGTGTACATTCCCTCAGAAAACTTGATAACTTCTATTTTTTCTCTCTTTCTTTTCACATGTATGTACCAGAAAGAGTAATACAACCGTAAAGAACAATTAAGACAGCTTCCAAGCATTTGAGATCATGAGGAGCAAAACCAATGACAAATTCCTTTTGTCACTGCTTGGCCCAAGAGAGCTCTCATACATCAGAATGGGTGAAACCATATCACTAACTCCACAAACGAATCATGTGAATGGCAAAATTCTCATGGATTTAAGTGCAACAAAGATTTAATACTAAAAGTTTGTTTAGTACAGAACCCAATAACCCATTAATTCTTATATTTTGAATGCACTGCAAGTACAGTATATACCACGAGAGGAGTTAGAAAAAAAAAATGTTTGTAACTATACTTAGAAAGTTTTGACAGTCATGCTGTTTAAGTCAGGTAGCTCATGGAAGATTTTTATATAGTAAAACTTCTAAAAATACAATAAAATGATATTTCACCCAAGAATAATCTAAGTGGCCTTAACATCTTTGCATAGGGATTAGAGCAAATAAAACCAAGACTGCTAGTATGAGAGAAAGTGGTTCCAGGCAGAAATTGGGTATGACACTCACATCCACTGACATTTAAAGAAGACTGAATATAAAAAATCAAATTCAGTCCCCAAATGTAAGAACTAGAGGACTCAGACATCTGAAGGTTAACACATTATTATCAATTAATGAGTAAGTATAAAACCTTTACGATTTTATTATATCTCAGGTTGGTCCTCGAATGAAGTTTCACTGTGCAATTTATTACTCAGTGGAACTGAGAAGAGAACACAGAGTTTGTGCCAAGATAAACCAATCAAAGATTTATGTATTTCATTGCTGACATGTGATTTAAACATCATTCACAAATTTATTATTGTTCTTAAAGAAATTTACAAAATCTCTTGATAAGAGCTCAAACTCCCAAATCTAATGACCATTCTACTATATTTTTCACAGCTTGAAATCTGTTTATATTCTGAGAGCTTTTAAGGAAGGCACAAGGAAATCCTAAATAAACATACAATCTTGTCTCTCTCACTGCCATGTTTTACCTAAATATTCCCAAATTTTTGTTGATGAATACTGCATGCTAAAGATTGTTCTATGACAGGGCACAAAAAAACCTTGATGCGTTCCCCCAAATTTCATTTTCTTCATAAGCAAGCAATTTCAGTAGAATAAAAATGCAAGTCTCTTTTCTCCCAAAAGAAGAAAAAAAGATCTTGTTTCAACATTTGCTGAAATAGAATTGCATTGCAGTGTGCCTTGCAATATACATTAAATAGAGAGGAAAAATTACTTTCATATGTTTTTTCCCAAAGGAAATATATATTTTATACTATCCTAAGGAAACTGGACCTGTAGTTTTTTGTCCAAGACCATTATTGAAAATAGCTGATCTTGTACTTTGAAGTACTTACAAAGGTAGCAACAGATTTTTGGCACATACAAATCTTATTAGCAAATAAAAAAATACAATATTAGGATTTCTGGAATGTAACATTTTGAGAGATTAGTAGATGTTCCAAAGTAAGAGTAATTTATTTATTGTCCAGGAATGGTGTACCAGATACAACATAAACTGTTCAACTGAATATGCACGCTACCTCCAGTGATCCTTATAGTGGCAGCACACACAGCTATGAAATTGAAAGACAAAGGAAAGGAGTGTGATGCACATGTAATATTGTCTGGTAATGGATGACAAAAGAGATGATTTTTTTTTTCATATATTCTGCTATAGTTTAGCAATATTGCAAAATACCTATGTAGCATGTCAGATTGCTTCTCGGAGCTGGTGCAGCATCCAAAGGCACAAGAGAAAGTTTGTCAGCAAGATGCTACAGACATCAGGTGAGTAAGCACATTCTGTGCTCTGGGAAAAAAAAATGCCCTCTAGTTACTCTGTACTGATCAATTCAGATATAGTTGAACAAATTCATCTTATGCTTGTAGGCTGATTCCTAGTAGCAGAAGAACCAAAAGGCTAGAAACTTAGGAAAGTGTTTCTCTCCTCTTTAGTTGCTAATCAGTCTGTATTGTTCAGAACAGCCTTTACTTAAGCAGGTATTAATGAAAATCACTGTTTCTCCCATTACACCTTTTTGCAAGTATAAAGCTTTACATTCTATTGACATTTGCTAAACACTTTCTGCCAGAAAGCTCTAAAATCCTTCATACAATAGCATCAGCAAGTAGTATTAAAGTGCAGTATGCCTAAGAAAATTCTTTTTATCAGCTGACTTTTACCCCAAGAAAATATAACCTTACATGTATTGTAGTAGGTCTTCAGTTAATTTCTGAAAAGTATCTTTGCTTTTGCTTGCAAAGGAGATAAAATTAATTTGTTAAGGACACTTTTACAAACACCATTTTACTCAAGGAAATATTAATCTTGTTACCAGATCTTGTTACCATGCTATGCTGTAAGAAATAAATCACAAGCCAGGCCGAAACAGGTTATCCCGAAGAAGAACATACATTTATAAAGAATATATATGGAACACCCTAAATCTGGGTTTGTTTGTATTTTCAGCTACAGCTCAATATTGTATATAATATGTAACATCTAAACCCACATGTAAAATCCACTTCTCTTGTAGCATGTATTGGTAAGAATATAGCAAAATATGCTCTGAAATTTCAGATATTGCTAGACAAAACAGACAGGGAATGGTAAAAAGACAGTGAATATTATTAACCTTATTTTATGGATGAAAAATTGTGAGGGAGATCAAATACTTGAGATATATAAAGAACTTGTAATAGAATTTCGAAAATAAAATAGCAATTCCAAATCCCATTTCCAGTACTTAATTAGTTCTCAGCCCTTCATCTCTCCTTTTTTCCATTTTATGCTTCCAGATGTCTACCATCCACCTGATGTAATAACTTCTGAAGGACCCATTTTTAAAGTAGAAATAATATCTGTGTCCAAAGGGTTGTTTCCTAAAAATTTTTTCTTAACCACAGTAAGTTCTGCAAAAAGCAAAACCCAACTGCAAAACCCAAGAACCAAAGGTCACTATCACAATTGAAAGGATTTTCTGAAGAATCCAACATTTTGGAGGAGAACTTGCAGCTGGTCATATTAATCACTGTACCATTCCTATCAAATGAAAACTGCTTTATGAACCTCCAGCAGTAGGAAGAGTAGGATGAGACTCATGGTGAGACTGTTGCACACCCTTCAGAGACAGGCAGGCAACACACATCACATTCATTAACCAATAATTTGCTGAAAATTGGCTAAGCGTGATATACAACTATAATATCTAATAACATTTCGGATTGGTTTTTTACATCCTTTTAACCCGATATCATCTATTTGGTTACCAAAGGTTTGTTTTAACAACATTGCCAGCCTCTTACTTTATCAACAGTTTTCCAGGCTACATTTTGCGTAAGCTCAGAGAGAACGTCAAGTCATATTGAAACTTAGCTGAAATACTTCATAAAAAAATAATTCAGGAATATGTTTTGAAATTAAGTGAAAAGGAAAGCAACTCTCCAAATATTTCGGACAGCTATAAAAATTTCAATAGAGTGTTTCAGAGATTTGATTTAAAAGTGATGCCACTGACTCACAGAAAATGGAGGTCCAGTTCCCAAGCTCAGCTGAAAAAATCCTCATGATTTTTATTAAGATATAGTATAGTATAGATATTAAGCTTTTTTGGAGATTAATTTTGCCTTACTTCTCTTTGAAAACAGACTCCTTTAAAAGAGAAAAAATAATTTCTAAATCACAGAAAGTTTTCATAGTATTTCTAATAAAATACTTAAATATTTTTTCTGGCTAGAAAACAATCAGTAATGCTTGCAGGAATAAATCACAGCTACATAGACAGGAATTCAAAGAGATGAAAGCAAGAGTCACATTCCCACTTCTCTTGTAGCTGAGCAGGTGAAGACCTTGGCTTCCCTTACACTACTGCATGCTCACTATCAGAAAACTCCTTTATATTTGCCTCTTCAGATTTGCCTCTTTACTGAAACCACCGTAACAGGACCAAGCTGCAGCATGATTCCAAGTATGTGTATGGGGGCTGATTTGCAAGGGCAGTAACCTCACGTGCTGTGGCTGTATGGTTTGCTTCTCTTACCTGCACTTAGAGCACTCAGCTTCACTGCGTGTTTTACAAGTGAATGAAAATTCCTGACATAATGCAATATTTGCACCAATTTTGAAAATACTGCAAACTACCTATTTTTTAATCTTACTTATATAAATCCCAGAGATGGCACATTAGCAATTGTAAAATCTTATTAAATTGAGATTTTAGCCAGTTTATGAAATGTATGAATGTTGTAAATAATCATGAAGCTGATATTTTGAGAAGTCTGGTAAGCATAGGTAGTAGATTAAATGATGGTCAAAGCATCAACACATTTAATCTTTGTTGATATACTACGGTCCCATTAGGCTAGTAAACTTTTGGTTCCTTCTTTGTGTACTATCTACTGTGCTTCAAAACAAAAAATAAAGTTTGCAAATGAGTACTGCTGAGCTAGGGACATATTTTATATGACAGTAAAATCAGAGTGCATTACATTATACTCCCTGCACTGCTTAGCAATAAACAGCCTTTAGGGATGTTAGATAGGACTGGGATTTCTGACTGGTACTATTTTCCTGCAAAATTTAAGCTTTCCTAAAGAAATAGCACTGCAGTTGTTTTACAGAAAATGCAACAAAGAGGCGGTAAAAGACACATTATATGCATACAGACATCTGAATTTAAACTCATTATTCATTAAAAAGGCATTTCTATAGACAAAACTAATAAGACTACATACGAGGCACAATATTTATAACATATCAAAACAGTACTAGTTGTCTCTAAAAATTTATAAATTCTTTAATTGGTTGTCTATGATTCTGCAGTTTAGCTTGTGTCTGATTATGCTTAAAACATTATTTTCAATTCTTCTTTCTGGACTACCGAACTTTTTTCTTTGAAAAACTTTTATTTTCTATTCTTTCTAACCTACACAGTCCCATTTAAATTAGTGGGAGTAATAATGTTTCATATTCCTGAAAATGTCACCAGGTGATTAAATACCATGAGTTAACATATAGGATAATCATATGCTTGTAAATCGTCGTATTATTAAAATAAGTATGGTTACCCGCAGCACATTTGTATATACATTAATTTATATTGGGGATCAAGGGGATAAAATCATCCACACAAATAATCCAACCAAATATGGTGGGACCATCTGTGCATTAAGTGATCATAAAGAAATTTATTGGGAATTCAACTGTGACTTCACCCTGTCTTCACCTTCCTCTGTACTAACGGCTTTTTATTTGTATGTTTTATATTCAAAATAGTACATAGTATAACATAGTGGATATAATATAAATCATGAAAAAGGGAAAAGAAATATTTTAACATTCATAATTTTTTTTAATACGCAAACAAACAGCTGCTGATTTTTCAAGTAGAGAATGTAACAATCTATAAATAACGAGGGTGAAAAATAATAAACGTGTGTTCAAAGTTCCTGGGACATTAATAGATGCAGCTCTTATAAAGACAGAACTATCTTAAAAAAACTAGCTGCTTAAGTCAAAGATTAACACTACATTTCTGGCTCTTGTGTATGGAATATTGTATTATGGCTATATTATTCCTTATATAAAACTTTTACAGGAAGACTTCAAGAAATATGTTTAGGCAAAGTTTTTTAATGCAACACTGAACAAGCAGATGTGCAGATACAATGTTTATATTTTATTTTTAAAACTTAATAAATTCCTTTGAAAAATGGTTCTGAAATGTACCGAAACAATTTTGTCTTTCGTCTTTCTTTCTTTCAAAGATACACTTACTACAGAGGAAGATCAGTTATAGTAATTACTGAAAATAGAGAGACCCAGTATAGTAAAGAAGTCTTCTTTTTCAGTCTTAAAAAACCTATACGATTTAGTCACAAAAAACATCTCAACTGAAAACCTGACATTTATGTTAGCAGTAGTATCTCCCCAAGGGAACTCTATGTAAGTTTCATTTCCATTCTGATTCTTTTTGACTTTAGTCTTATTTTGAAGCAGAAATATAAAAATCATTTGAGCACGAGTAACTTGACTTTCAGGGTTAAGCCTTTTGCCAGTCCTTTGGAAACCCACCCGAATCTGTTCAAGTTGCAAACTTTCTCAAAAAAATATGTTTGTACATTGTTAGTAGAGATGTCTTGATTTTATCAGCATAATCCTGTAAGATTGTTTGAATATTGGTTGCATACTTAAACTTCAGCCTCAGCAGGTCTCCCCTGTCACCAGAAGCTCTGTAGCCTGTGCTGGGTCCAGGTACCAAGTTTTGGAGCAGGAAAAGGGTCCATCCATAAGCAGCTTCCCTGCTGGGAAAGGGCCCTGTGGAAAGGATGCTTCCTGACTGAAGTTCAAAAAGCATAATGGCTGGGGCTAGGATGTCTAAGTGGGAGTAGAGTTTTAAAAACCTATAAAAGAATTATACACACTGACTATTTTACTACCTTAAAAAGAATGTTCTTTAGGTTTTAAAGTCAAAAATAGCACCTTTGAGACATAAGGTTTCTTACGTAACTTAGATCCACCCACTTGATTCATGTATGTTATGATACAGCCTCTAATTACACAGTTTAATGCAATTGTCTCCAGAGCCTCTGTAACTTGTTCTGTACATAGGTCTATTCTTAACCATAAGTAATGACTGAGTCAGAAGAAAGCTGTTATGCCAATGAGCAGTACACCTGGCCCTGCAATACAGGAGTCCTTCCTAAAAAGGAGTGGGGTGTATCGTGTACCAAGGAGAGCTGAATGCAGCCTTGAAGAAATATGTTCTATCCCCTTCTCTCTTAAAAAATCTCATGTAATTTTGGTCAGGTTTTTAAAGCCAGGCATCATCTGGGTGGTCATTCCTTACATTATTCAGGAAATTTGCATCTTCCAGGAGTGTGCTTTGCTGGATACCCCAGAATATGCAGTGCTGTCACTTGAAGCTGTAATCTGAAGTCAGTGCAAGGTGTGCTTTAAGTTCTAGTGGATGCTTACAAGTACGTTGGGTAATTTGTGAAGTATTCACATAAACTCCAGATTGTGCACTCAGTATTAGTGCATGTTTTTACCAGCAGTCTCTCTTGCCTCAGTTCTCCTCTTTGGCTGGGATAACAGCATCTGCCATCATACATGGGCATTGTGTAATTTTTAATATTGGCGCAGCAGCTCAGACATTGTAGTTATGAAAATCTTAAGAAAAGCCCAGGGAAAAATTGATAATTCCTCTTCAGTGCTGGTTTGAATACGGATGATAAATAAGGCTAAGGGCAACACACTGAACAGCAAAGAGAAAACAAAATATTGAAGAACTTATTATCCAGACTATGCACTGAATGAGGCAGAAGGCTCAAGGAAAAACTGGTATCTAACGAAGTAATTAAAGGCTGCTTCATAATGGATACCCAGAAACAGATTAAATTAAAATTGTACAGTATATTTTTTCCTGACAGTTCATAGCTTGTAAGTGCTTTATAAACTTAATAATATTCTCGGAGCATAGATTTTGAGTGCAGTATGTTCATACATGTTACACTGATACCAATAACTAAGGTTGATGAGAGAAGGACCAAACTGGCCATACCAAGCTATGCTTTAAAAAACAAAGTTACGCCTGTTTGTTTCTTGAGGTTTTGGGCTGTTTTAATATTAATACACTTGAAAGATTTATTTTTTTTTTCCAACCTGAGGACCTGATTCAGATCTTACTCTTATTTTATAATGGCTTAATATGTTAGCTTCAAGAGCCATAAATCCTGATATACACAGAGATGAAAGGAGTACCAGGACAAATTATTTTACTCCATCAACTGACATACATTCTACTGAATGTGACAAATGTACAAAAGCAAAATATTTTAGGAATATTGTCCACAACACCACATATATGATTTCTAAAGGCATGCTTCTCTTCCAGTTCCATTAGTTAATTTCCTTAGTACCTCTTTCTGCATTCTCTAATGATTAAAGCTTAATTTAAGCCACTGAGAGCTCAGACTGGGCAAGGCCAATTTCCACGACATAATTATGTACTATTTTTTAAATTTCTGAAGAGGAAGCTAAGGAACAACAAAGTTCAGTAGCATCAAAACCTGTACTCAGGTCATCTTATATATTTCACAGAATCATAGAACCATTTAGGTTGGAAAAGACCTTTAAGATCATTGAGTCCAAACTTAAAACTGACACTACCAAGTCCACCACTAAACCATGTCCCTAAATGCCACATCTACACATCTTTTAAATACCTCCAGGATGGTGACTCGAACATTTCCTTAAGCTATGTAGGGAGCAAGGAGCCCATCTCAAGGTACAACATCAAAATAACTAAATATTACAAAGTTCTCAGAGGCATAGTTTTCAAGTTAGGTATATCTCTATCACAATAGATAAAGTATCACTAACTGCTTTTTTATTTTTTTCATGCAAATATTAATAAAATGGAAAGGTAAGTTCCACTCTTAAACATAAGCAACAAAAGAGATGAAAGCCACCACTCACTGCTTCTGAATTCCTGTGGTGCCATCAACTTAGGCTGCTATTTTTCCATGTCCAATAAATATGTTTCTGGTTGACAGGGGAAAAATCAGAAGGAAATTTTATTGACTTGGATTACTGCGCATACTTCCATGGTTTAAGATTTACAAAATCCACCAGAATGACTCAAGTATCACAATGGGTAATATGTGACTGAATAGCAGAGATTTGTTTAATCAGTCCCTTTTACAAACTTGAATGATGTAGGTATTTATAATGTGTAAGAAAAACCCTACTTACGTAAAGACTCCAATGATATTTAAAACAAAAGAATGGGATCCAGCTGATGATAAGATAATAAATCTTTCTTATGTCATCCCATGATGGTCTTAAAAATTAAGTCACCTCCTGCTATTGGTTTATAATTACCATTTTCACCTGTCTGTCCTCTGATAAGGAAAAATGGGAAGAAAAGCAAACTCAAAATGAGGAAAACTGATAAACTCTCTGTGAGCTCTACTGTTCATGGAAACTTCCTGATGAAATTCCACTGCTTTTCTAGGGATGATGTCATGTAAAGCATCTGTTGACCCCATTATAGATACTCACCTGAAATTCATTGTGCTTAGACATAGCAGTGTGTGTAGCCTGGGAAGAAGATGCAGTGTCTCACTAGCCTCTCCGCCTCTTGTCCCTGGACCTTCCAGGTTAAGAGTCTGATTTTACAAATGGTAAAATGTAAAAACAATTTTACAAATATAAAATGTAAGTTTGTTGCTACACAACAATCAACAGAATCCAAACTTTTTTACATGACTTTTATCACTCCTGTATGATTCAGAATCAGGAAAGATAATGTCTTTCCTAAGAGGGCTGCAGAGCATTTTTTTTTTACTAGCATTAGGGCCCAATTCTCACATTTTTATTAATAATGAATGTTATCATTGCACCACAAAACCATAATTCATCCTAAAGCTTTTCATCATGGTTGTCCCCTAGACACCCATTGTACAAATGCTGACATGTGTATGTGAACATTTTTGCTGTCACCTTTGGGAACAAAGAGTCAGGATAAGCTTCTAAAGAAAATTACAATACTGAGATACAGATCTTCACCCCACGTGTGCTCACTAATTCTGTGATTTTCTATACACTTCTTAAAAAGAAAGTACATATAATTTACAATATATACATGTAATCTTTCTCAGGAAGTCTTTTCTTAACAGAAATACCTACTTTGACAAAAGTGTCATGACAAATCTTTTGTTAAAAGGGGAAGGGAAGGGAAGGGAAGGGAAGGGAAGGGAAGGGAAGGGAAGGGAAGGGAAGGGAAGGGAAGGGAAGGGAAGGGAAGGGAAGGGAAGGGAAGGGAAGGGAAGGGAAGGGAAGGGAAGGGAAGGGAAGGGAAGGGAAGGGAAGGGAAGGGAAGGGAAGGGAAGGGAAGGGAAGGGAAGGGAAGGGAAGGGAAGGGAAGGGAAAGGAAGCTCATTCTGTATCAGAAATTAAGATGTAATTCTGAAACTTTGGAACTGTGACATACATCTCCAATTGCATAGTGTAATGTCAGTGACCTCCGTAATGGCTGTGCATGTTCTCTTAATTACAAAAAGACATTGCTGTGGGAAGAATCAGTCTAGTTTCTCTGCCTTTAGGAAACACAAACCCTCTTCTCTAGACAAAATCACCAAAAAGTCAAACCATTTCAAGGTCTTGTGCACTGTGCCACAGACTAAAAGCAATCTGCAACTCGCACACCAATGTAGCGTACATGCAAAATATACTGTTTCACAGTTTGCAGTGCTAGCAACTGCAGAAGTGATTCTACTGAATACACTGCCTGCTTTTTTGGTGAAAGATTTTTCCACAAATTACTGAGCCCTTGAAATGTAAAACAAATGTTGTCATGTAACTTTACTGTTGTAGCAGGTTTCATAAGCGTGTATGAAATTATAAATATTTAGAATGATGACAATGATGGTAAAAAATACCAAAATTTAAGAACAGTCTGTTCTCTATGGATATTCCCAGATGAATACTACAGTCTGAATCAGCAGGTTATTTAATTTGCCCTAGATCTTCTCTGTTTTCATATTCTCATTCGAATAATAAATTCAGAATCAGCAGGTTATTAGGTTTGCCCTAATTCTAAACTTGAGTCAATGGGACTTCAAATTGATTCCAATGAAAACAGAACCAGCTTTTTTCAGCTATCTATGAGGCAACAAATTTGTTGCTTATTAAGACCTAGCTAAATAGTTCTAGGTTCATAAACAATTACATGGAATCACAGAAATCTCAAATCCTATCATACAATCCTGTTCTTACAGAAAGCTGCCAGCATACCTCTGTATTTTATTTCTTTACAAGCTCAAACAAAGCATGACTGAGGTCACCTCCCGCCTTCACCTCCAAATTTCATGAAAGAGAAAGAAACTTTTCAAAAATTCTATCATTGACTGAGAGACAGAGTTCTTCACTATCCTCAGACACTACATCTTAGATCCTTTTACAGTAATAAGGATGGCTTTCGTACAGCTGTCATAATGTTGCAAAGGAGAACAGTTACGACCAGGAGAAGAGTTGAATTGTCAAGGGAAAAGTGGACAATGGATAAACTACATCATTTCCAATATCTAGTCAGACTAATGGAAAGCATGTCATGGCAGACCAGTTATTCACAAGGAAAAACGCATTATTCTGAACACCCAGCTACGGATAGACAGGCAGTAAGAATGATGGCAACTTCAAAGCCAGCTGGTAAGTATCAGTTCTGTAGACTGAAGAGGTTGCATTACAGTAAAGGGAGCTTCAAGTCTCCACTTCCCCTACTAGATCACTAATAGAAATTCTGATCTTTCAACTGCCTGATGGCCAGACAGAAAATCCTACCAAAAATCTTGTCTAGATTGTTATTAGTTTAACTACACAGATGGAGAAACCAAACTGGAGAAGTGGTGTAAACTGGTTAGGGTCACTGAGAAAGCAATGCTATATCAAAATCATGTGCTTCTTCCTACTTTGTTCATTACATGTATTTTGTGCATTCAAGTGCTCGTTGGTTCTGCTGAGTTGACCAAGACCCAGGAGAACGGCCAGATGTTAGCATGAACCCACCACATACAATTAGTTTTCAGTTTGGCACAAGAGAATCTGAGCTGAAAGACTGAGTTCTGTACATATGACAATATAATCCAGGCAGATAAAGTGCTTGTGATATCCTCAGGTAACACTACCACAGTACAGAAGGAGAAGGTGTCATTTGAGAAAGTGCATATCTTTGTGGGGAAAACCTAAATTGTTTTGTAAAAGACTAAAATATGAGCCCTGGTCAGAGTAGAATTCAATAAAGGCACCAAAGTATTATGTACCTTGACTTTGACAGTCAATTCTATATACAACAGTTAAAGGTATGTTTGTCATGTTCTACTACATCATTTCCTGAAAGAAGTATACTTGGGTCTTTACCATTTACTCCTCAGGTACAACAAGGTACACAACACCTCAGAATGCCCTTTACTATTCTGCAAAATCGTGTTTTTATGAAGGTATACAATTTTCAATTACAGCGCAATAAACTAGATAAAGTATTTTTCCAGAAGCTGGTATGGTTTCATGTTTTCCGAAAGGAACACCAAGCTTTCTGGAAGACAAAACATCATATTAATTTCAACAAGAGAACCTTTTTGTTTTAAATTACCAACCAATTTTGATATGTTTATTAAAAGAAGCATAAAACCTCAAAGCTGCATATGTTAACACTAACCTCTACATAAAACTATTTCTATCAGGAACTGGTGTTACTTGCCAGTCTGTTTCGTCATTCCCATCCATCAGCTCAGTAATGCTGATGGGATAAAATCCTATGTTCCGTAATCCAATGTTTTCCCACAACTCCTTGGCTAGCATCTACTGTTAAAAGACTCAACAGAGCCAACCCGCAGCTCAGAAAAAAAGATGAAGTGCATTTGGTTCAAAATGTCTGTAAGCCCTGAAGTGTAATTACATTCAAATATAGACAATTTCATTACATACTTTTGAAATTCTGAATGAATGACTAATCTGACACAAGATCCTATGCTGCTAGACGTAAAATTTTCTAGTGTATTAGCATTCTGTAGTTTGCAATATAGATTTAAATTGACATGAACCCTGCATCTCAGCTAGGCACAAAAGGAAGCAGCAACTTCACTGTATAAAATATTATTCATCTGGGGTACTAAGATGCATGCTATATGCATAAGTGGTCTTTGTAAGAATTTCAATATCAGCATTTTGAAGGGATTAGCAATATTCAACAAGTAGCCTTCTTAGAAGATAACATAAAGCAGACTACGAATTCCTAATTACCAGTGACACGGTATTTAAACTGTTGTGAGTTTACAGGAGGTTGATATTGACATCAATATCCTATAATGCTGAATCCTGGCAAACAAAATAATATATCAAATTTCTTTGGGTAAATGATGCAAAATTCTGCTTTAAACTTACATATTCTGTTTTCATACAACTAAATGTGAAGAGCACAGATTTAATACAGTTTTGAAAGACTCTGGGAATATCTGACTATCTGCCCACAAGATTCTACCCTGACAGCAAAGCGTCCATTTAAAAAATTGAATAAAATTAAAACATTTATTGTTAAATTAATCATCTGTAAATACAACAGAACCCCAGTGTAATCTCTAGTGGATCTCTAGCCCTCCTCCTAAATCAGTGTCACCCCAGTGGCCATTGGCCTGACAAGAAGTTCAGCATCCAGATGAAATACAGATCATGTAACAGAGATGCATATTGTAGATAAAGATTGTGAAGTGTAAATCAAAAGGAAAGTTTTGCTCACAGTATTTACTACCCCAACGTATATTCAGCTAACTATTCAAGAAGGATAATGACCATGGTGGTGACTCCGTTAAGACTGACTAGAGGCAATGAGTTCAAGAGCATCGCTTTGCGCTCAAACGCATATCTTGCTAAAGACAATTAAAACCAAAATATGTTTATGTGTTTTATTAAAGGTATAAGAGAACTGAATGAATTAAAACATGAAAAGTTTTAAAAATATACAAATATTGGATGACTTTTTAAAAAGTTAACATGAATAAGCAAATATGCACAACAAAGATTGATGTAATATATTCAGAACCCAAACAAACAAATCTAAATGCTGGCTAGCCTGAGACATCTGGAATTCCTTAAAAAAATCACTTTCACAGTTCAAACCATATCTGGCATCAACTTCTGAATATCTGACAAGAAAGAATATCTCTTACAGCGAAGAGCTGAATGAAGAGTCCTCATTTTTGCCACAAAACAGAAACTCAGTGGAACAGTTAAAATAAAACATGTCCTAAACAGGAAGACTTTGAATTCACAAAGTAATTGTCTCTATAACATGCTTATATGAGGCAAGCAGGCCAGCTATATTTTAAAAAGATAAATTATCCTGTATGCATTTTTTTCAAGCAGCTACAGATACAGAAAAGCAGAAGGGCATGGAGTGACAAGAAGCTGGTGTCAGTGAGAAACTTCTCCCAAGTCAAAGTACGTTTTGTGGTTTTTATTTCCTCCTTCAGAGGTATCTGTCTACTTTCTCAAATAGGTTCCTGGACACGGTTATTTTTACATAAATGAGAATGAAAATAAAATTATATATATATACATTTGGGTTAAAGCCAGAGAGTCACTTTTGTATTAGTTTAATATTTAAAATAGTTTATTTGTTCTGAAATGTGAACATAAGGAGCAAATGAAAAGAGGAATATGGAAGTTCACTGCTATGAATCATGTATTTCCCTCCCTTCTAGGACCGTGACAGGATTCATTAAAAATTTCATTTTAAAGATCAGTCTGTTTAATCAACAGCTCTCTCTATCACAGAATCAAACCATACCAATTTGATTCATTTCACGGAATAATATAATTTTCACTGAATAGAATATTGTAATGGATGTCAAAAAATTATCAGAAAATTGATATGGCAATCAGGGTTTATTTTAATGCTAGTCTTATTCCTAACAAAATTTATCATAATTTTGTGTATTTTTCCTTCTGCCAAGTCACTATTATTATGTGAAATAATATTCCCTTGCCCGTTTCAGTGCTAAATAGAGATTTTATTTTCTCTTTTAGAAGGCTCTGCTACTGTCTTTACTCATAAGCACACAGACTAATTGACCACAGGACTGCTACAGATCATATTTTTCTGTGCTGTATACTGCATACCCTTGATAATCAAGGAGAATTCTAGTCCTTTTTCTGTGATTTCATGCCAAGCTCCCACTGAAGAGAGTTTAGATCCTATTCGCAAAGATCATGACTGAATGCAATAAATCTGATTCTTTCCTAGTTTACACTGTTTTTACACTAGTGTAGTACAGATAACACAAATTCAGCTACTCCTGATTTAGACAGGTACAAGAACAGTTAAGCCTAATGGGAAAAACTTATATTACTGTGGGTTTTCCAAACCAAATAAATTTGGTTAAACTTCTCATAATTTTACTTCAGGAAAAATCAACAAGATTTTCAAAGATGAGAATCTGGAGGGGAAAAACAAACAAAGAAACAAAAACCAAAAATCCCGCCAGCAGATTTATCCTGAAAATAATTTAAGTCCTATCAAAAATTGCATCCTAAGGACTGAAACACTGATTCTAAAGCATTTTTCCTAGTCTATCAAATGTGCAAGTCAGGATAGAAGATTTTGGAAAGATTTTCTTTGTTGTTGTTATTGATTTCTAAAGTCCTCATTATACTGTGGACGCTCTGCCTTACCAGACTGCAGAGATGAAGTAGCACACTAAATCCAAGCCAAGAAACAGCCCAAGGAAAACAGAATTTAATGACCACCTCTCACTTTTAAAGACAACGTATCAACTAGAACATGTGGTTACAATTTCAGACAAAAATGGGAAGTTGGAGATTTTTTTCATCTAAACCATTTTTAGTTAAAAAAGAGTGAAAACTCATGACCCCTCCAGATCACTGCAGTCTGAGATGATTCTGCATCTTTCAGCAATGGCAATCTCTCACTAAGGTTTGTGGGAATTTAACACATTCCAGGAACAAAAGATCAAAACTCAACAGCATAATTGCTATGTTGGCTATGAAGAACTAAACAACAATAGCCAAGGTTTCTTTCTTGGCAAACATAATGGTTTCACTTGTTCTTCTGGCTTTTCTATTTCTCAGAAGATTAAATAATTCATAAAATAGTTCAATATCTTTGGTAGCACATACAAGTAACTACTAATCCCTTCATCAAAACCCGACTAATGTGAATTTCTTACTCTCTTTTCTCAATCAACACATATAAACTGTAGGACTAGTTCTATTTATGTTGCTATCAGTGGAAATGTTGCCTCTTGTTTCAAATGAAATCAGAATCTGAATACTTTATGATCCTTTGTTGAAAGAGTATGCTAAAATTGTAAGTCTTACTATTGTTTTGTAAGGCTTCTCAATGGTCAAGTGACATGTGAGGGACAAGTGACTTGATCCCACTGAAGTCCATTGAAAAACCACTAGTATTTGAATGGAGCCAACATTTTACCCTCATTTGGAGGATTCTAAATATAATTTTGAGCTTAATTTTCTTATAAGTTCTATACAATTTATATATACTGTATGTAAACATATATATATTTCATTAACATTCAATCTAAGCATTAAAATGCTCCTTAAAAATAACTATTGATCCCATTGGTATGTAAAGCTAAGATTTTCTCTGACTTCATATTACATGCAATTATATGAACTTTTTCATATAAGCCTTACGTGTTCAAATTAACTTCAAATAAATAAACTATGTTTAATGTAAAGGGCATATAAATGTATAATAATATATAAATGTCCACCATTGCTTTAACCAAACAGCTACACCTCATAACTTTCTTTTTGGCTTATCATAGGGCCTAAAAGATGCTAAGGCAACTTAGTATTTTACATACACCTAAACATCATGTAGTAGCACATATTAAAAATTTACACCCAAATACTAAATCCATTTATATGATCCTACCTAATATAAAAGATATTTCATTTTACAGTTTCTGGGATTGTGTATTTTCTGAAACCATCATTTGCTCTTATTAAAAATTATTTTTAAATGTTAATAGGGTTTGACTTTTTTAATGAATGGTGGATGAGAGATATACAGCTGATAAACAGGATGCAGAATGACTGTAGCGTTTTGAGTATTGACACTAAGGACAGAAGGAGTTACATAATAAAGCACAGTCACAAATGATGTTTTGTTTCTTATAATGAGTGAAATCTGATAGAAATGATAAAGGCAAATTATTCAGCCATAAATGTAGCTACTCAGTGAGGATCGTCGTTTGGCCTCGAAAATATCTTATTTAGATTTACCTTTTATATTTTAAACCTAGGTTTTGCTCTTCAATTTTGACGTTAAGATTATATTTTTTTTAATACATCTGCTCTCATTTCACTCATATACCATTACGTCCTGCTCTAGCTACACCACATATGTACTCTCTGTGCTTAAGAAGCTACAAGCAATGGTACATTTACTAGCAAAATAATAGAGTCCCACATGTATCTGCAAAGTAAACGTTCACACTCCTTCCATTTGCCAAAAACAATGGGCACTAAATATGAATCATATTTTACCAAGAGCTTTATTTGCAGATGGGATTCAGGAAAGTGCCGTTTTTCTTAGCTCCCTCTTCCTCAGTAATACTATTCAGCAATTTTGTGGTCTTGAAGTATTTACTTCCCGGTTGCCCCTTTGTATTCTCCCTGTCTGACTGGCATGGTGAATTGCTAAATACATTGCAAAGCAGTACTGTTTGCATCTGTATAAAAACATAATCCTCTGTTTAATCCCCCTCTTCCTTGGCAACAATGTAAGAAATTCAACAGTAAATCACTGATTTTATTTCAACAACATAGCAGAAGCAAATATAAAAGACAAAGACTCTGGGTCTCCCTTACCCTAAAAAAATAAACCCAGGTCATCTTTGCACTTAATCCAGTAAAATTCTCCCCACAGTCGCCTTCCGTGCTCCCAAAATTAATTCTCACCAGCTGCTTGTGATAAGCATACCCATCTCCTCCCTCAACTCCAGCCAAGCATGACACTGACCACCCCTCCCACCTGGGTGACACCCAGCACCCAGGACCCACCTTTCCTTTGCCCAGGACAACCCCAAATCACACCTCGTGTCTGGAAGACCCTCAGATAACATCTTCCTCTTCCTCCTCCTCCTCCTCTAGCCCAGTCTCGCAGAAAACACAGGAGTGATGGCACCATGGTCGGCCACAGACACATATGGAGGGCAGGGCGGGGAAGGCGGGGAAGACGGGAGCCAGGGACGCGGCGGGGAGGGAAGGGGAGGGAGATCCACTCATACAGATGAAACTCCATGCAGGCCTGGTCTCCTACCCATCCCCTCCACGGAGCGATAGGGAGGGGGGCAGTGGGGCAAGCTGAAATGGCACCTTACCTTCGCTGCAGTCCTTCCCCCGAAAGCCCGTTTGGGAGCAATCGCAGACGGCCTGGTCATTGAGCACCGAGCAGACACCCCCGTTGAGGCAGACGTCCTCCCTGGCGCACAGGCGGCTCTGCTCATCGTCCAGCCGCACCTCCTGGCTTTCCACCGGTGACGCCTGCGTGTAGTTGACCCGGACATCCGTTATCCAGCCCTTGAAAGGCTCCCGGTCCTTGACGGAGGAGAGTGTCAGCTTTAGCGTCGCCGACCGCAGCTCTGGCGGGAGCCCCCCTAAGAAGAGGCCACTGAAGACAGTCATGTCCCGCCGCTTGGACTTCACCTCCACCCACTTGGCCTCGGCCCGGTCGATGATCAGCGTCGTGTTCTTGAAGTGGCGGCGGATGACAACAGCATGCCAGAGGTTGTCGTTGACCGCCGTGTCGGAGAGCAGGGTGGCGGGCTCAGCACAGAAGATGGAGAAGCTGAGCTGCAGCCGCCCACCCTGGGTGAGGATGAGCTCCAGGAAGTCGCAGAAGCCCTCATCGTCAAAGTAGAGCACCAGCCCGCTGGAGCTGCGTGTCTTCATGTTGAAGCTCATCTCGCTCTCGCAGCAGGCATTCCACTTGGGGAAGCGAGTCCACTGGCCCTCTGCCCCCGGGAACTCCAGCCCGCTGCCCAGCTCGGCCCAGCAGCCCAGCAGCAGGGCCAGCCAGAGCAGCAGGCAGCCCCCGCGCCGCACCAGCGCCGCCCCCATCCTGCGCGGCCTGGGGCGGGGGAGAGGGGCGGCAGGGCTGGCAGGGGGCGGCGCTGGGGCCCCGGCGGCAGACAGGGTAAAATCTTGCCGGGCACCGGCCGCGCGGGGAGGTTTGGGCACGCTCACCCCCGCCCCGGGAGCGGGGGTCACTGTGGGGGACTCCCCGGGGCGGGGGGCTGCGGGCGCCCTGCAGGAGGGGGTTGCGCGTGGAGAGGTGCCAGGGGCCACCAGAGGAGTCCTGCAGCAGGGGAAAGGCGCCGTTGGGTCTCTTCACTGGTGGGCCAGGCTTCCCAAAAGATGTCTGGCAGCAGGTGAGTCAGCAGAAATTTTCCCCAAAGCCAACATTACCAAACCTGGAGAAAAACCAAGACTATTGGCAAAACCCTCCTCCAAGTGGATCCACCAGCTCGGCAAGACTGTAGCAATATCCCAGTGCGTGTGCGCTTCTTTTTACATCCTCTCCACCAGCTGTAGTTTCCCAGGAAGCCAATTACCGATCCCAGCGCTGCCTCCCTAGGACGGATCCTCTTGTCAGATCATGGACTGTCTGCCATGGTGCTAGAGCAGCGTCAGCAGATGACAGGACTCATCGCTCATGGTTTCCTGAGCTGCCTCAATCCCAATGGGGTTGAAACCCAGAAGCTGTCAAACAGCCGAGTGGCTACTTGACATGCAAAGCCTGACAGCTCCACTTCTGTTTGCTTGCAAAAGGCCAAGGCTAAGATCCAGGGGGCTGATTTTCCTCTATTGTTTTTGTTTCTAATCTGCAAAGAATTGAAACAGAAAAATAAGAAATGACGACTAAAAACATGTTAAATCATAAAGCTGATCAATAGTGGATGTTTGTGATTAATTTTTCATTTCAACTGCTGTTCAGCATTAGGAAAATGAACTGGTGCTGTAATTCTGGAGTTACTGAGAAATCATAATAACTTGCAGCACTCAACCTAAATCTTAATGTATATACTTATATTAAATTACATTTTATGGTATAATATATATGTAAACTACTTACCTTTCCAAAACTTTCAAATATTTTACTAGCATATTTTATTATTACAAGGCTGATGTTAAAAAGAAGAGGTGGTATTTATTCTGCAATTTGTTTTATTGCAATTTTATTACTGGATATACCAGCACCTGTGAAGCTATACGGTCCTGTTACTGCAGATGATGCTACCAAGCCCAGTTCTAGTTCTTTCCAATGCAGCTCAAAAACACATAAACTAGACAGAGCTCCCAGCAGGAACTGGGAGGCTTCGCTGTACATGGCACACCTACTGGTTTATTTGCACAGGGTGAGGAAGAATTGCAATGGTTTCTTAGAAGGCTTTTTGAAAATTTCAAACCGCATTTTTCTCTGCCACCTGGTTTCTTTTGCTGCTGATATTCTCTGTTATGGCAGGGAAAATCCAATTCAAGTCAGCTGTGATGTTGACATTATTCACAATGCAGATCAGCTAATCCCAGGTGTTAGTCCTCTGAAATGGGTTGCAGTATTTTATGTATGTTTACTCAGCTGCCCTTATTTAAGAGGACAACTCCTCATTTTAAAAATAATATATATGCCACAGTTCACTCTCTTCCTCTGAAGAGGTCTCTGCATTCAAAGCATTTCAGCAGAGAGGCTCGCCTCTCTGTTTTTCTTACCCCAAGTTGCTGTATCTTTTCTGGAAGGTGTGTATTAGCAGATCTCCCCTGATGGAGGAGAGGATCTCCGACACCTCCCTCACCCACCGCTTCCCCTTTACCTCTCTCCCATTTTTTAGCCAGCAGTACTTAAGCAGGCAGCATATCATGTCCAGAGCCGCTGCCAAGCCCATTGGGCTGGTGTGTGGGGGGAGAAGGGGCAGAAACGAGCCTGCCAAGACAAAAACCTGCTTCAAAGCAGGCATACACCTCAGCTGCCTGCACCTGACACGTTCAGAGCTGCTAAATCACCTCCTACTCTGTATTTAATTTCATTCCTCTAAATGTCAACACGTTTATTTTTATTGTTTGTCACACGCGAGGTGGGCAAGAGCAGCAAAAGGGAGGCAAGAGAACCCCCAAACTTCCCGAGCAGAGACCAGCTGTTCCCAACCAACGGCGGGCAGCGGAGGGGCCCCAGGTTCCCCCCGTGCCCTCCTCCCTTCCCCCCCCCAGCAGGAGCCACCTCTCGCAATGCCGCTACCAGCAGAGGGATTTCCGGCAGACCCTCTGCAAAGCGAGGTGGCCGGGAAGGCCCGTGGCGGGAGCCCCCGGCCCGTCCCCGCTTCTCCGGAGTGGGCAGCCCCGTTCCTAATTAGGGCCTTTTTGGATAGCGTGGTGCTTGCAACCAGGGGCGACGCTCGCTTGCGGCACCGCGCCCAGCCGCCGCACCGGCTTCAGCACCCGGAACGGCTCCGCCCTGCGCGGCCCGACGGGGCGGCGGCGGCCGGTCCCCGCGCCCGCCGGCGGCCGGAGCAGCCCCGCCACTGTCCCCGCCGGCCGCCCGCCCCGCGGCCTCTGCGCCGGTGGCGGGGTGGGAGGCTGGGCACGATTGGGAGCCCATGCGGGTACACCAGGAGCGGGGAGGGGATGTGCGGCCGGCCGCGGGTCCCCATTGCGCCGGAGGTGAAGGGGGCGACGAAGAAGCCGATTTGGGGTGCGTGGGGGAGGTGCGGTGAGACGGGTGCTGGCGTGAGACACGGCGTGCGTGCCCGCGGGGCTGCGTGAGAAATGACTTGGAGGTGTGTGTGTGGAGGGTGCGGGGGGGGGGGGCGGGTGGAGCTGCACGTCGGAATGTGGGGAGAGAATACGCGGGGACGGGGCGGGGTGCGTGTCTGTGTGTGTTCACAAGGGTTACCGGGGAGCTACGGCTGGGCAGTATCCTATCCATACTGCGCGCCTCGGGGGAAGCAGCGGGTAGGGAGGAAATGCGGGAGGGGCCGCGCCGAGAGGCGCAAGGTGCGCGGAGCGGGCGTCGCGGCGGCGGGAGCGCTGGGAGCCAGTCCTTCCGCGGGAGCGCACGGCAGAAGGAGTGAAGGGTCTGCGCAGGGAGCGCCGCCGTGCATGGGGCGCAGGGGCGGGAGGGCACTAGGAGCCCGCGGTGTGTGCCGGCGGGATGCGCGGGAGCCGGGCAAGGACACGCGTGTGAGTGTGAGCGTGTGTGTGCGCCCGCCGTGCGTGCCAGAGCGATCCCTACAGGTGTCCTCGGAGAGGCGCCGAGCGGGGATCCCACCTCCAGAGCATCCCTGCCCGCTGCCTGCCTCCGTCTGCGGCGCCTGCCTTCCCTCTCACTCACACACACAGCAGCAGCAAAAAAAGGGGAAAGAAAGGAGAAAAAAGGGGAAAAAAAATGAAAGAAAAAAAAGACAGGGAGATGGGAAAACTGAAAAAGAAAGACCCAAGAAAAAAACCCAAACAATTGCTTATTTATTACTGCCGGTATAATTCACACATTGTCAATAAACAGCACAGTCTTGTCTAGTCATTTCCAAAGCAGAGGGACACTTCCATTCTCAAAAGAGGACAATTTAACATATATGTATCTCAAATGGGCTCTTAAGTATCAGGCATCCCTCCCAGCAATGTATACACACATATGTAGCGAGAAATATACACAAACATAAATGCAGCTATTGCATTCAGTGCCTCATCAGTGAATTAAGATGCTTCCCTCAGCCCTCTACAATCATTCTTTTCCTTCAAAAATTATGATTTAGTCACAGGTGCTCCAATTGAGCCTTTTCAAATTAGAAAAAGAGAGAGACACCCATAGGTCAATAAATCCTTAATAAATGCCAGGTCGGTTGGCATGCACAATCCTTGGCAGAATCCTTATTGTATAAAATACACAGCATTGTCTCTGGGTGTGGGGAAGACCAGAGAGTTCACAAATTACCAGATGAAATAAAAGGATCTGAAAAACAACGTTGCTGCAGCCAAAGGGAGAAGCACTCTAATTCAAAAGCAGACTTTACCAGCATCATTAATCTTTTCCTTTCATTTCTACGTATTTTCTAGAATCAAAGTATTTCCTAAACGGCTGGAATGATCGATTTTGCTATCCTCCCAATTTGCAGATGCATTTATTTTAATATGCTTATGATATAATTTCTATCCCTTCAAAAATGCATACCATCAGCAGGAACCTGAACAGTTTCAAACACATATCAAGGAAGCCGGGTGCCCTCTTTCTTCTGGCTCACAATAGAAAATGTCCCAAATTATCAATGCACTTCCTGCACAAACCCCTCGCCTCTTCCAGACCGCCACTGATAAATAACAATAATATTGCGATATTCATTCCCATCGCTGCCCCGGCTTCGCGTTTCACCAAGGCAGCTCACGCCAGGGAAAACATGCAGCAGATCGATTTTATTCCCTAAGTCTCATAGAGCCTCCCCTCCTCCGCTCGCCTTTGCAAGGGATAATAAATTACCGCATCCAACCTTTTAACTTCTACCTTCGCTCCACCATCTCCTCTCCTTGCCATCTACGTCTCCACAACGAGCACACAAACCTCTCGCGCCTCCTCCTCCTCCTCCTCCTCCTCCGCCACCGCCGCCGGCTCTGCCGCGGCACAGCGGGGCTCGTCCCCCGCGCCGCCGCTCCGCCCGCGCTGCGGACGCGCCTTACCTGCGCGGGGTGCCGCGGGCCGGGGCAGGCGCGGCTGCCGGGGCTGCCTCTGCCGCTCGCCGACGGAGCGGGCGCTGCTGCGGGTGCGCGGCGGCGGCAGCGGGCGGGGGCGGCCGCCGGGAGCGGGGGGCGGTGCCGCCGCGTGACGCCGCCGCGCCCGTCTGCCCGCCGGGGGCGGCACCGCGCTCGCTGCAGCTCCGCATCCCACCCCCTGCCCCGCCCCGCCCGGCCCGGCCCCGGGCCCGCCGGCTTCCCCCGGGCCCCGCCGCCGCAGAGGGGCACGGGTGCGGGGCGGGGGAGCGTCCCGGGGGGAGGCCGCGTCTGGAGGGGCTGTCATGGAGAGGAGCCCCTGAGGGCGGTGCTGGGGCGGGGGTCGAGATGGGGGAGGCCCCAGTGCGTTGGTTGAGCAAGGCCGGGGTCCATGGGCGTGCACGCTGCTGCCGTCTGATGGCTGGGGAGTTCGCGCATCTTCGGAGGTGGAGATCGTGAAACACCGCGAGGGCTGGTGGGCACCTCTGCCAGCTCCCCAGCTAAAACTCTTCTTTCTTCGCATTTTTTTTCTTTGTGTGTGTATGTATTTGTTGTTGTTAATGATGTCATTGTTATTTTTTATCCCCAGAACTGAAGCTTGCTGGATTCTGCACAGCCTGTTGGAAAACGGAGGTACAGACTTGTGACCAGAGTGCACCCAAGGACTAGGTCTGCAACCACAGGAGAAGTGTTTGGGAAAGCCTGGCCACTTTTTAGTGTAGTGCTAAACCTGTGTGACCGTATGTTGCCTCTCAATGGTCACAAACTATCAGGGAAATTGACAGTTTCCTAAGATTGTTGGGTTTAGTTGCATGGAAAGTATTTGATCATGCCAAATATACTCAGTTTTGTCTATCAACCAGCCTTCTAACTTTGTACTCAGTGGCCTACAGAAAGGTGATGAAGTGATTGTAAGTGATTTGCATGTAGCCTTAGCCAAGGTTCTGGCAGCTTTTGAAAATATGTAGTGATGATTGTCTCATCGAGAGTTACAAGAGCCCTCCAGTACTGAGCATCCCAGAATTTTTTGAGAATGGTCTGTGCAACTACACTTTTTTTTTTTTTTTTTGGCCAGGGTGTGAATGTAGCAACTTACTTTTGAACTGAAACTTCAGAAATAAGTGTAAAAAACCCTACTTCCCTTCTCCCACCGCAGTCCCAGAGGAGTTAGCCCTATATAAATTTTTTTTTCAAATGAAACAGGCTTCCTCACAGATTACAAGTTTGATGAGGTAACCAAGCAACATGTTAAGTAACAAGAATAAAAGCTTGCTAGATAGGCGACGTATCTTCAGTACTTACAGCATAATCAGACATCCCTTTTGTTCAGCCAGATGATACCCATATCAAGTTATTTTAAAATAGCGTGAGAACTTCCCTTGACAATTCTAGTAACTTGACCCGTTCAAACAGAGCAAGGAGCAAGTATCTCTTCTGCTATGAAAAGCAGATAAATTCTAGGCTGCAATATAATAAAGGAGCAAAATTGTAACCTGATGGAAGTTAGTATTGTATGTGCGTGTGTTTATATATATAGTGTAAAAATTAGTATTTTCTAACTGTGATCTTATTTTTGTTGTGCTCATGGTGAACACCTGGTAAAGCTTCTTATCCTCTTAGCTGAGGAGTGTCAAAGCCAAAGCCCAGTCCACCCTGGGTTTGCTAGCACAAGTGGAGGATTCTTCCACCTTCAAACCAATGGACAGCTCAGCTATTCTAGCAGTAGCCAGAGGATGTTCATGCTTCCCTAAATCTCTAGCAAGAAGCCTGCCACAGTGAGAGGAAGGCTGGGGAGAACCTACATAGAAATAAAGCAATGAGAGAGTGAACTGGGAAGATACAGGGAGATTTAGGGAGAATATAATTTCCTTAATTTATTGATGGGTTTTGGTTGAGTTTTAGAAGAATGTATTACTTTTGTCATTCTCTCTCATCTCAATTGTTGCAGCATATGGTGTCATAGTTGATTCATTCTGAAGCAGCAGAAAGAAAAAAAAAAAGGAAAAAAAAACCCCAAAACCTGATTTCCAAACCATCTCTCTTTGTAGGTCTTTCAGCTTGACAAATATATGGAATATCTTTTAAGAAGCACATGGCCTTACAGACATCTGACTTTCTTTTGCATAAATTAATGTTCTGTGTGACACCAAAATATTTTGAAAAGTAGAGAGATAAAGGCAGCAAAGAGATAAAGGCAGCAATGATAATATTGGTAACAAACCAATTGTATTTTCTGTTAGAAGGAATGCAGTACATTATCCAACTTGCAAATCTGAGACCTTTTGAAAGTATGTATATTTTCAGAAAAAAATGCCTTTGAGTCATTAAAAAAATACATATGTGAAATTGTCCAATAGTTCTAATTTTAAATAAGAGATTTGTTGGCAAGCTGAAGTGAATGCTGGAGCTGTCTCTGAGGCATGCGCATGCAGTTGGCATGGCTGTCAGAGCAAATGAAAAATGAGGTAACCAGTCAAGGAGGTGCAGAAGAAATAAGAATGATTCTGCCGAGAAAAAAAAAAATCCAACTAAAGTGCTACCAGAGAACACTGGTTGTCTGGGCAGACATGAGAAGGATCTGAGAAGGGAGAAAGTTATTTCTGGGACAGAGACAGCAGGAATTATTTTAAAGATTTGAAATAGAGAAAATCTGTTTCTTTGCTGAAGTGGTCCAGGATAATGTTCAATAATGGGGTGGTTAGATTTTTGGGGTATGTCAAAGCTCTATTCTGGTTATAATCATTCCACATATGCCTGACATCTTTCCTTTCTTTGGAGCTATCATCAGTAATCCTTCTATACCAAACCAAATCTTTGAGAAGTGCTTCAGACCCACTACAGAGCTGACACTTTTCTTGTTTGATTACAAGTTTTTTTTAGAGGACAGCCAGTAAAATTTTTTTTTTAACACTTCAGTAATTAATACCTTTTGAACTTGGTCCAGTGGGAAGAACAGGCAGGTTGACAGAGATGTATAACAGAACTAACAGAGCAGTATGCAATTGTCCTTATCTGCTTACAGCCAGTGAGATTTAAAGAAATACAGAGGAAATACATTTTTGCCCGTTAATTGCCATGTTGCTGGGAAATCTCAGTTGCGAGTGAGGAAAGTATAGGTAAATCTAAAGTAAGAAGAAATTAAAATATACCAATCTTGGAAGAAAGACAGCATGTTACATAGGTCCTCACTTGCTCGATTCAAACTAAATGAAGAAAATCTTGAAGTACCTGAAGATCTTGAAGTAAAAGAGGAGAGAAAACTGCATGGTTCAACAAAATGAATTGCAGCAAATAATCAAATACAGTACTGGAGGTGATTGAGACGTATGTCTGAATTCAGAAAACAGAAGTGAGAGGCAACTAACTACATGTGGATGGGATTTGATAGTTTTTCTAGATAATGCATTTTTGAAGCTAGCTTATACCTAACTTTGGAGGATTAAGATGTTAAAAACTTACTTAAAACCAATTCTGAATGCATGAATAATAAAGTAAAGGAGCATACTTATGAGGATTTAAAATATTTATTGACCTTAGACACAGTACTGGCATTTAATGATAATTCCAACTCTTCTGCTATTTCAGAAGTTATCAGCTGTGTTTAGTGGTATAGTATTCTAGTAATGAAGAGAAGATTGGAGGCTCATATAGTTATAGATGGTTTTTGGGCTCCAAAAGTAATTTTGTCCAAAGAAAGCAAACATGATCAGAAAATGCGTAGGCATATCTGAGAAACAGAAGATATCTGTGGACTTTGGGTAAGTTCAAAATGTCAGCTTACCACAAACCATTTCAAGGCTTACGCATATTTTTCCTTGAACTGACTGCTTCCTTGTGTTTACTGTAATATTGAAAACTTAACATGAAACGTTCAAGAGAATTTAACAGTAATAAGTAACATCTTGCTGAAGATCCCCATGTGATCCCCAAGATTAAAAGCTTGGGATGATTCAGAGATTAATGTAGATGCCATTTTTTGGCTTGGTAGCTTCCTTGCAGGGAATTGGTTGAAGTACTAAGAAAAACAGACCTGTTTAATAGTTCAAAGCATAAATAAACGGTATCTACATATATGAAACGTGTGAGACATTGAATTAAAAGTTTTAATGCTTATCAGGGGTTGCATATCAACCTGTGGATTTTTTTCATTAAATGAGAGGAAAACTTGATGAGTGTGAAGATAATAGTGTTCCTACAACATAACCATCATAGAGGAAAATGTGGTGCAAAGAATACAGGAGCTACCGAGACCTCAAAAATCCCTAAAGTACATTTAAGAAGACATCATTAGTGACAAAAAGCTATAGTTTGGTGGTTGTAAGTCTCAGAGCTGAAGAAACACTTTCACACATACCTCTTCTAACTCCTGTTTTGCACAAGGCTTGACTGATAGGCCCAGCAGTACACATCGCCAGGAGAAATCTGTAATGAAAGACCCCATATTAGCTCTTCTGAGCTGTACAGAAACTCATTTATCAGCTAGCCCTGTTGATGCAACTTCAATGGGTTTTGGAATGGATTACGATATGTCACAAATAGCAATGACTTTCTCACCGAAGCTCCATGAAGAAGGTCAAAGTGGTGCAAAATGTCCTTCTCAATGTATATGTTTGTATCTGACAGCCTGGATCAGTCAACTGCGCAAAACATGGTTAAGACAGAGAACTGTTAAAACAACTAGCTTCCAAAGCACATTTGGTTTCGTATTAATTCGGTTAATAAGAAGGGTGTTGTAGAATTTTCTTTATAGAAGAGTTTGGTAGGATTGATATGAACATCAATAACGAGATTCTTAACAATTGTAAGAGTAACTTTCAGATTAATAATCTTACTAATTTCAAAAGAAGCCCCTGTGTTCATATCTCAAAAAACTGATTATTTTCTGTGAATCTTTATGTGGTAACATGACAGAACATATGTCAAATATTTATGCATGCAGCAGATGTATCTCGAGGCCATCCTTGCAGATTAGAGTTTAAGAATAATACGTATAAATACTGTGCAACTAAAGGCCTTTGATTACAAAAAATATAAGGAAACTAAATCAAATTAGAACAGCTAAGTTCAAATATTTGCTTTTTAGTGCCTTAAAACAGTTTTGAAGCAGCAAAGTATAGGCAATTATTTAGCTAAGAAGAAGAAGAGAACAAACTGTTGCATATTCTCATTGAGTGGGCAATAGTCACCAAAAGAACCTGGAAGCTCATGTCATCCGATAACTGTCTGTGGAATCACTTGAAAGAAATGTGTAAGAAGTCCCACTGTAAGTAGATATGGGATTAATATTTTGTTGTAATCCCCAAAATAGATTATTTTAAATTCTAAAGTATTTTGCCTAATATTTCTTTCAAAACTCTTAATATTTAACAGTCTTTTATAAATGTTGCTCATATAATTTCCCATAATTCCTTTTAAAATGTCATTAAAGTCCTACTCGAATGTAATTGATGTAATTTATGTGGAATTTATATGAATGTCATTTGTGTGTCATTTGTATAAATTTCCATGAAATCCATTCATCATCATCAGTCATCACCTTCCTCATCCTCTTTGCTAGGATCACAAGGCTGAGTAGGTGTATCAGTGTATTCAGTACCCCTATGTGTTAGGAGAGCTTCTGGGCTGACTCTAGTGTGTGGCTCTGAGTAAAAAATAAGCTCTTTTCCAAAAGCCTCATGAATTGAAAAAGAATGTATAGCAAGTCTGTAAGGCTATCAGAACAACAGGATATTCTAGTGTAATTTATCAGTGTGCCTAAGTCATAGATGTAGTATGCAAATTAGTAGAAGCAAAGAAATCACACAGCTGCAGGATTGAATCTTGCGCGGGAACGTTGCCTGAAGGTGCTGAGTGCCCTCAGCTCCCACTAATCGATAATGTGGGCTGAGGGTACTAGGAAAAGCTTGTCCCATTTTGAATTAAGCCCTTTGATAGCTTCAAGAAAATCTCTGATTATAATAATTTGTTTTATAATGTGTCACTCTACACTTACAAAAAATGAGTATACTTGCTATAATTCAAGTATTCTACAGATACTTAGCTGCACTGAAAGTATGTTAAGTATACTAAAAATATATTTCTTTTCATAAGGGTATAATTTCCTAGTAATCAGAAGATACACTCTGATTCAAAAATTGCTATAATTGTTAATGTTGGTGAGAATTACTAAGGCATCAAAGTAGAGGAATATTTGTGGTATGAAAGTGCAGATAGGTAGTTGACATCACCAGTGTTTAAACCATAAATGATGCACCTGCTGAAGAGATTCACTGAGGGAATAATGCAGTGTGCCAGATGGCTAGTATTTTTACACTTCAGGGCAGCTTTATTGTTGAGTTGCCTAGTTCAAAAAAGACTTTCAGTAAGGGAAGTGAGGGCTGCCCTTTCAAAAAATAGTAATATTAATTACTATTAGTTTCAAAGCTTCATTCAGTTTTTTTTTGTTTAGTCCCCACAACCTGTCTTGGGAGTCCTCAGTGTTATCATTACTTTTTAGTAGTTCAGGTATTTGTAACACAGTGCAGAAGAAAGTACTAGAGGAGGGAAGTAGGAATAAGACAAGGGCCCAAATGAGAGACAGATTGGAAGGCAGCAATGAAGACAGGTTGCGGATGCAGCCACTGTACACGAAGTGATAAGAAAAAAGCAAGCAACGAAGTTAAAAAAAAGCAGGAGCTGTTGTTGGAAAAAATGAAGAGGGCAAAGGAAGGGTGATGAGCAAGAAACAAACAAAAATAATTAAAAGGCAAGTAGGAACTAGGTACAACGAAATGAATCAAAATTGCTTGATGATGGAGCGTATTGGCTGGGGTCAAAAAAGAAGTAATGAGGTGTGGGACAAATTGTAAATACTTGGGCATCTTATGAGTTTACACTAGCCCTAAGAAACAAATAAGACTGAAAGTTGATTACTCAGGCTGTATGGTGAAGACAGGAGCAAACCCTGAAACCAGAAGCATTTGCATTTAGTTATACTGTGATTATGCCAAGGTCAGAACTAGTGTGAGGGTAGATTGGAGCTGTTGGGAGAACTGTTTGTGGCTGACAGCACCTTCTCCTGTGACTGGTTGGCACACACGATTGTTGACACAGCAGGATTTTTTGTGGCTGATCCTGTGGTGCTTCCAGGGCCAATTTGACTGGAAAGGGTAAGGTCTCCCCTGCTATAAATGAATGCTGTTCTTGTGGTCTTGTTGGAGGGGAAAAGTAGCAAAAGATTTTGTAATAATATCATTTCCCTTCTGTTCAGCACGAAACCTACTCACTTTAAGATTCAGACTAGGCAATGCTATATACCGCTTTTCTTATACAATGCTAATGATGTTTCTGGTCTGATCTTCCAGGCAATCAGTGTTGAACATGTTAAAGCATTTGCCATAAACAAATTCTTAGCAGCATTCAAATGCTTTGTCTCTAGCTCCATAGTTCTTTCTAGTGCCACCTGCAAACACCAAAAAATGCCAGAATCCAGCACAGCCTGTTCCCTCAGCCCAGGAAACTACTCTTTCTACACGATATGAATATTCAAATTTTTCTGTAGGATCTGGGAGGTCTACGTCTCTTTCTGAAAAACATGCTTCTCTGATGTCAGGATGTCATTTGTGTTTCCAATACTGCCAAATTAGTGTTTGCTTCATGTAATCTATGATCCATACTCTGTTTTTCTTGTTGTTTCAGCTGTTTCCCTTCTTCTGCCGTGTTCAATAGAGTTATGTTTTACTCTTGCTCTTTCTCTGTTAATTCTTTCCAGCCATTTTGTGACCACGGCCTTTGCCAACTGCTACTTTTGATTTAGTTGTGCATTTGTGCAAAAATACCATAGCTACCAAAGGAGTAGGAAAAACAGAGATTTCATAGAGTCTTACATAGTGGTGGGAGAAAAGGTCAAGATACTGCATATTTTTAACAACAGACTCAAGTTCTCTCTCATGTATTTGGTAAACTCATTTTGCTGGATGCGTTGTGAGACAAAATTTTATGGTTCTGTAGCCAGGTACCCCAAATTGAACAAAACACAATAATTCGAAGAAGGTTTTAAAGATCTAGACTGAACTGTGAGTACTAATCAGTAGCTATTCTCTACTGATATTCCTCTATTGTCATGAATGTGATGTGCTGTTTCAGCGATGTGTGTATTTGTGTTTATCCATATTATTTTACATTGCATTCCTAATACATCTTCTCAGCAACAAATGTCTTTGGCTATAGTGCCCATCAGAAAGGTGTCTTCATCTACTGATTATGTCTATTTCAAGTTATTTCAGCATACATAGAAGAATTTAACTTGGCAAATGATTGAAAGTTGAAATAATAAAAAATATCATGCTTTTATTTTAAAGATGTATGGGCACGGTCAGTCATTGTTAAAGCAAATTGGAAGCTAGAAGTTACTCCACAGCCTGCCTAGAAGATATTGTTCAGCTTGAGTTCTGTACTTAGCAGACGAGCTTGTAGCAGTGTCTTCCAAGAGGATGGATCATTAGTAATTGCCAATTTTAAAGTATTGCTGGGTCAGAAAAATAGTTCTGGTCCTGCAGACAGTGAAATTACCATGGTTACATTGGCTATAGACAAAAGACCTGGACTAGTATTCCTCAAGGCTTTCATCCTATAATCTAGCTAACACAGGACTGCAGTAGGGCTTCCCTCCTGGCTCTGAAAGCTTCTATTGATTCTTAGGCATTCAGTGACTTAACGCTACAGGCAGAGAAACACACAGATTTTCCTGATGTTTGCAGGTTTCAGGATGTTAAAATTATGCAAACTGAGCACAGTTTGCCCAAAAAGCAAATTAGCATTGTGCACCTGTAGCAAGCATAATATGTGTATTTCAATGAAGGTATGAACATTCAGCACATTTTTACCTCATTAACACTCCAGGGGTAGTAGTGACTTAATTCTTTTCTGTTGCAAGTTCTGTAGCTGCTACTCATAGACATTTTACAGTTGTCCAATAAAACAGGTTTGTCAAAAACAAACATAAATTTTATGAAAAGTATTGAGAAGCCAGGGTAATGATTCATTCCTTTATAGAGTGAATTACGCTGTTCAGTTTATAAAACCTTTGGCATCCTAATTCTGTGGGGCATAAAAAGAAATGCCACTCCCAGAACTGGGCTGCTTGGCTTTGTAACAATTCAGATTTGGAAGCAGATAGTTGCTATTCAGGATGCAGAAATCATAGAGCACCTGTTTGGACCATATGAGGATACATTTTGGAAAGGAAGACTAAGAGGAAAAAGGTCTAAGAAGAGCATGATCCAAACCACACAGAAGTAAATGGACTTCACTCTAACATGATGCAGAATGAAGGGAATCTGAAATTCCATTTCTTTGTGTGGTACTCTTAGTTTATGACAGGTTTGGTGTTGGATGGAGGACGTAAGCTTCAAGTCTCCGCAAAGTGGAAATCACTTTGATATGAGGAATAAAAACCAGTAGGTTTTCATTGCATTTTGACTCAAATGCTAATGTTTTCTCATATAGTTGAATTAAAGAAGATAAAAAATTTTGCAGTGATCTTAAGTTCTCTGTTACACTTTAGAAAAGCCTTGTTTTGAAAGCTTTCTTGTAATTGCCCTTGAACTGCCCTACTATATGAGTAATATACATTCGAGTTTTTGTTTCCTGTTAACTGAATCACTAAAAAAGTTCACCTTTTATTAAGAACGTAATTTTAAGTTGAGTTGTCCTTCTCCTGTTCTTTTCCAGATTTAATTTTGTTTGTTTACTATTTTATATAGAGTTCAGTTCTTTTAGGATTTTAATGAGTTTTTTTATATGGTAACTTTTACACAATATACTTTGCTGAACATTCATCTAAGTCCACACATTCCCCTGTAGATACTCTAAGTACTTCTGAGTAATATCTCAACTTTTCTTTCTTTTAGTATTCACAGATCTGTTGCTGAAAAATGTTGAAATTCAAATAGAGACATAGTATAGGATATAACTACTTCAAGCACATCCACTGAGCATAACATTAAGCTGTGTCAACAATTTTCTCCCTTATTGATGAACTGTTAACTATCAAGTCATGTTACAAACCTGAGAGCAATTATGAACTTATAGCTGAAGGTACATTCTCAAACCACTGTTCAGAAAAGCTAGCAATTTTGGGGGATGCATAGAGAATTTAATGGAGACAATACTAGGAAATAACATAATACCAATATTATAATACTGTATAACCTCATCTGATAGGTTTGCTGAAGTGTTTGTCCACTTGTCTCAAAAAGAATATCATCGAATTTCAGGACAGGTTCAAGAATAGGAGAGGACAATCAGTGACAATGCTGGGACATCACAGGGTCTCTCATGAAAAACTGAAAAGACCAAAGTTTCCTTTATGAAGAAGAGTCACATGAGTGAACACTTATAAAACAAACAAATGAGCAAAAATCCACCCTCACCAACAAACCTCAAACCTACAGAACAGCCTAAAAGAGAATAGACTAGAAGTTACTGTTTCTTGCCATATATGATGAAAATATTCTGTGAAACTGAAAGGAAGCTGATTCAAATTTGTGTGGGAAAATTCGTTTTCACACAATATATAATTAAATCATGAAATGCATTTGTGCAGGTTGCTACTGAGGCCAAAGACTAAGCAAAATTCAAAAAAAAAATTGAATATTCATATAATGATGAAGAAATTACAAAATGTTATAATGTTGGCCGCCAACACATTTTTTGAGGACTGGTAAACTTCAGATGCAACAAAATCCTTAGCAGGTTTTTTTTGAATGATTATCTGCCATAACTGTAGTATGCAATTCTTTCTTCTTCATTTGAAGCATCTCAACCTGACCATTGTGAGAGACAGTCTGCCAAAATAAAAGGATCTTGACTCTGTTCCAGCAGGGAACTGAGACGAGCTTTTCCACCCAAAACTGGACTCATGTGTGTGTCTTCTACTTCCTTTGATGGGTTTTCTTACTTCCCAGTATAGGGGGAATGTTGCTGCACCATTTTGTAGATAGATGTACATCTGTTCTGCTCATGCAAGAGTTAGCCAGCTGTGTGCCAGCTGTTAGTATAGCACAATGTCTGAGCTAATGAGCCTTGCAGATTTGTTTTTTCCTCCACAAATGTTCCAAGGGCTCTTAATCAGGAGCAGGTTCTCAGCTGAGTGATGTATGACATAGTTTTTCTCTGCTCTCTCATTCTTGAGTAGCTGTGCTGCAGCCTGTATGTGGACATTTAGTGACCTGTTCAGTAAACAAGTATAGCCTATTTTAAAAGTGTCCATAAGCAGATGTGGACTTTAACGTGATATATGCATCATTTTATTAATCAAATCAGATATCTGCAGAGAGAATAGCGTGTTCATTACTCACCATTTTTTTGCAAGCCTGGTCACGTGAATATTTTCACAAACAAAAAATATAGATTTGAGTGTTACTGTGAAGCAAGTGAAAGGGTTTGTGGATATCAATAAAACTGAATTCAGGACTGATGTTTTAAAAATATGTATTCATAGCTGCAAATACTGCCTGCAGTATTCTTCCTGCTCTGCTCATATCAAACAACTGACTTAGGGAAAAGACTTTTCTGATGTAGCATGTTTTTTACTTACATAATTCGGAACAGGCAGCTACTGTTTGTAGTAACAGAGCTTAAAGATTATTAATACATCCATTCTCTCTTCTTTGCATTTGAAAGAATTTATCACTCATTAGTACATTGTCAAAGGCAGGATTATGTCTCAGTCCTATGTGCACTCACAGTGAAACCCCTGCCAACTCTTTTAGTTGCTGCCAGGAAGCCAGTTTGTTTATGGTTTTGTGTGTGATTTTTTTTTGCTTGGTTGGTTGGTTGGAGTTTTTTTTAAGCATGGAAAAATAATAAGTGTTATCTTTAAGAGGAGAGTCCTTAAGAAAAGGAACTGAAATTATGATCCTAGGCAGTAAAAGGCCTGTGCACACCTGTCAAGACTGTGGTCAGGGAGTCTCGATGTCCTTCTCAAGAGACCTGTGAATTTCTTCTGTCCTCTCTTTATTGTGTCCTCACATAGTTCGGCAAAGGCATGCTGAAAGCTGAGTCGTTAACATAAGTAACTTTTACTAGAGAGCTCTTTGGAGTGGTGGTATTGAACCTCTGCTAGTGCAGGACACACCAACAGCATGATGAAGAGTGTCATCCAAAGGTCCCTGAGGTATTTCAGTGGCATTTCCATTGCTTCATGACAGTCAGTGAAGACACGACATATTGTCTTGAACAGTTTTTCAACCTTGGGTTTGATTACATGTTCTTTCATTTTCCTCATAAAATTATTCTCAATACATTGCCATAATTAAGGCATATAAGAATTTAGTAGTACAGCACCAGTAATGGAGTAAATCAGTCTAGTAAATATTCCTTATGACATAAATTACACAATATAGTGTGGTTCCCCCGGGAATGTAAATGAAGCTGTGACAAGGAATTTATGTTACATGAATACTGGCATTTTCCCCCATTTACTCAGTTTTATCAATGGCTGTGTTACATAGTAACCTTCATATTATATGATGATTCTGGTATGAGTACAAATGCTTATTTGTAGGAGGCCAAAATACTTTTTTTGGGTGCATTTCATTGAAATAGGTGAAAAAAAAATTAAGCCAGGATTCGTGGTAGGACTTCAGGACAATTACTTACTGTGATGCACAGGTTAATGGCAGTTATATGGTCACTTCCTTGCACATCACATTGAATTATTATCCTTTTTTGTTTCTGGAAACATAATTAGTCTGTGATGGATGGGAGGCTAAATTCAGTACTTGGGGTCAAGCCACACCTTATAATGAAATAGCCGCAAATACTTTCTGCATTTTGAAACATTAATTTGCATTCAGTCTATCAAATCTTTCTAACATTTCAGACCATGTAAACTTAGAAAGCCATAGACTATACTCATAAGAGAAAATTATAGTAGTCTGCAGTCTCTTCTGCCCCTTTCACCCACCTGCTATGCAACTGAGAGTTGTAGGATAATCCAGGATAGAAATTATGTCCTGTCTACTATTTATTAAATACTGCTTTCTATTTTTGGGATCTTGACATTGAACTGGTGGTAATCGATGTATCTCTTGAGTAGAGCTAAGAGAATAATAAAAATGAATGTTCTCTAGCATATGTTTGGACACAATTTGACAATGTACTTCATTAATATTTACATGTGAAGTTGACTGAAAAATGTCTAATAAAATATACTGGAAATATGCTGATTCATTGAATCTGAAAAATTGTGGAAAACTGTTGGATTCTAGAAAGCTTTTACATGAAAATGGCTTGTTTGATTGCAAGGTGTCTGATTATCTGTGACCCAACTGAGAAAGAGCTATAAAACCTGACGGTTTTATCATGAATATGACATTTTAACACAGATCTATTTTATGAAAACATTAAAAGCATTCCATTTTGTTTCAGTGTAAAATGAAAACAAATACTGAGCACTTAGGAGTTTCTGTGAAATATGAAATGTTGGCTTTCTTTGAGTTCTCTTTCATACTGTCAGTATTTTTCAGGGCGTGTTTTCATTGGGATGTTCACATTAACACGAAATTCTTCACCATTCAGAGAGTTAAAAAGAAGAGTTATGCAATATTTAAGCCTTATTTCAGACTGTGAAGTAGGGAGGAGGTGAAAGATACACATTGTATAGGCTGAGTGTTATGCTTAGGCATAAAGATTAATTTTACTTAAAGTGTGGGATATTTATTTTCAGAAAAAAATGCACCCTCAGAAATTTTGGCACTGGTTTATTTTAAACATAGAATTTGTCTGCTTAAATTGAGAACCTGGGTTCTCTGTACAGCTAATAAAGAAAGATAAGCTTGTTCAGGAGAGACTGAGAGCAGCCCACATGTGCCTTTGCCATGGTGGCAGCTTGGCCACGTCTCCAGAGCTGACCCAGCACGTACCATGAACAGTGTGCACTCCAAGTCCAGAACGCCTGAAACAATAGCAGTTGGGAAGGTTTTGGTAAACTGGTGTATTTTCATACTGATCATTCATAAGAATGAGTATGAGTATCAGGTGAATTCTTATCTCCCTGCCAAATAGAAGATTCAAGGTGAATTATTTTGTCCATCTATACACAGAAATTAAAAATAATTAGAGAAGTCGAACTGTTTCTGAGAAAGCAAAGCCCTGTTTTAAGACTCCACCTGCATCTGGGCATGCATCAAACACAGGCATTTTTAATATCTGAAGATTTTTTCCACTTCAACGTATATAGCATCTAAAGAACTCTATTGGCTTTGTTTAATTTTTTTTTTTTTGGCTATAATTTAAGCTGTGGACTCTTACCTTGCTACTGTACCCACATTAAGAGATAACACTTTCAGTACATTATCATCTTTAGAGATTATACATATGAACACTGCAGACCAGCAAGCAATCAACTTATTAAAAAAATATTTATTTAATAATTTTAACCAAAGTGATTTCTTATAGGGTAAGGTTTTTTTCTTTATTAATTCCTGGAGTGCTGTTGGGAAGCTCACAGATACTTCAAGGAAAAACTGAAGAACACGCAATTTTTTTTTTTTTTAATTGACAAAATTTAAAAGCACATTTAAATATATACCGCCTTTTTATTAGTGTTAGGGAGCCCTGGGACTGGTAAGGCCTGACAGTGCCCTCAAGGCCCTGGCAATTTGAATACATTTTTTGTATTTTAAAAATCAGCATTGCTCATTTTTGCCAAGGAGTTCTGAAGAATTTGTTTGTTGGCCTCTGTTCTTGGGTGAATTCTTTCCCTAAACAAACCAAACCACCTAACAACAGTCAGTAGAACATCTATGACAAAAAGTGGAACAACTCTATAGGTAAGTATATGTTATGCCCAAATGAACACTCAAATGAGCATGCATATTTAAAGAAAACCCTTGTCATGAAGATGGAAATGACATTTACATAATTATTTTACTGCTGCTGCCTGGCTTACTATATAAATCTTTAATTCTAAGCAAAATTCAGTGCATCACAATTTTACAGAAAATCCAAAGTCTTTGTGTTTTCACGGCTACCCTGCTTTCACATTTATTTATATAATTTTGTTTTACCCTCACAGATGAATTTTGATAACCTTCCTTGATAACCCTGGATACTGTGGACAGTTTGAAATATTGTGTAGCTCTGTTTCCTAGTTTTTGTATCACTTCAAGCTATCCATAGTCTAAGTTAATCAGTATTAAAATCCCATGAACCATACATAAATTTCTTTTCCCAGTTTCAGCTTTTTTCTTTTTTTTTTGCATATTGCATAAGAACTTCTAATACATGAAACAGATAAATGGTTTATAATCCTAATAAATTCTGTTTGGGAAAGATTAAATTTCTGCACAATCACCACAGAATTTGTAAGGCAGCGCTACCAGTACCAGGGCAGGAGACAGCTGCTCTCCAATACTGAAATTACTCAGGTGTCCTCTGCTTTTTCACCTTTTCATATCCTATCACTGCATCTTCCACCAGAGACAAAAATTTCAAGGAAATCTGAATTCCTGTGGAGAAAATTTGCCATAAATCTTTTACGAACATATACAAAAATTATCAAAGAAAAAATAATATAGTCTACTAAGTTTCTTCTGAGGAAATTTAAGGAACAACCCAAGTCCTTAGTCACTCTCAGCCTAATAAAGACACTGGCCTGACCGTCAGCGGCACTGAGGATCAAATTGTTCTTTACAAATTAAGCCTTTTCCAGAAGCCCACAAACTGATGGTGGTGTAACAAGCTTCCTGGTACTGATGCAGAACTTCTCCAGAGCATTTTTAGAGAATCAGTTTTTGTTGTTACTGTTCAGTTCATGTGAGAATGAATACACAAATTGTTTACGTGGGGGAAAAAAAAAAGTATTTTCTGCAATTACTGGGGATAATGAGAAATGAGAATTTCCCAAGGGAAATCAAAGGTAACAACTGCATTTTTGATATTCATAATTCATTTCCTGGACCTGCCTTTGCATGTGGGGTAAATCAGCTTTGGTAGCTGATAACAGCAGGACATTATTTTCCTGCGTATTCATGCATACATTTATCAGCAGCTATTTGGTAGGGAGTGGGAAGAGATCAGGTGATGTTTATTGCTCATCTCTTTATATTGCAAACAGTAGTCCTGACTCACTTCCTAGTCCAATCCTAATTTTGCTTAGATGGGCAATGGAGTTGCAGACACAAAAGAATAAAAAATGAATTATTGTATTTCTGCTGTCCAATGAAGTGTAATATTTCTGAGTGTAACCAAGTATTTCAAACTAGAGAACTAGGTATCATTGCCTCCATGCATTTCTGCGAATATGAATTTTGCTTGGAACTATATTTACTTTGAGTTTTTGAGAAGAGATTAAAAAAAAAAAGATTAAAAAGGTGGTAGAATAAAAAGCAGCAACTTATTGTAAAGGAACTCTGCAGTTTTATCTTTAACTTTTCCTGTTGACTCATTTGACCTGAATAATTCAGCCAATTAGCTTTCAATATTATGAGTTCCTGGGGAGCAGGAAGGAAACCAAGAACCTGTCCAGTTTTCTTCAGCAACAAGAGCTCCTTTGAAAACTATGTTAATAGTTCAGAGCGCATTCTTGATTATACAAATCTCTTGGTCTTTCTTATTCAACAAAACACATTATTAACTCTCTCACTAGCCTCTGTTTCAGAGTTTCACTACCAAAGAGTGTTTCTGAATAGGTTGATGTTGCTTTCTGCAACAAATATTTTCAGTTTCAAGATGCTCAGAGTTTCTATAAGCATCTTCAGTCAGGGGAAAAACAAATGAGTAAAAGGAAGATATGCCTGCTTTGTAACAGAATATTTCTTTAGCATTTCATGCTTACTGATAATTTCTTACTACTTGAAATGCTAGGTCTCTTCAGAGTTATGAGGAGTGCTGACTCTAGTCAGGCTTACTGAGCTGTCACTTTTCGTGAAAGAAGGATGCTATTTCCATTTAAATGAGTAGCTTGATCTAGAACTTGGCAGCCTACAGGGTCTAAGCAGCAGTCATGTATCCCCAAGCAAGTGTCATATCGGTTCTTTTGTAAGTTTATGATTCTTTTCATAACCAATTTGTCATTAAAAATAAGCTGTTTGCATATTGTTCTGTTTCTTGCAATTGTTTAATAATTATTTTCCTAATGGGAATATGTATATATTTTTTTAAGCTTTTTGTGGTAAAGAATATGTTTGATCTGTTTGTAACATTCCCTGTAAATTTACGTTGCCACATAAATATTTATCAGAAATAGGAGGAGCGGGCTTGGTTTAGGCCCACAGAAATGCAGGAAGAGCAGCTGCACTTTTCAGAAAGAGCTGGTAGCACATGAACTCTCTTTCAGTCAAGACGGATGAATTTATTAGCACATGCGAGATTGTGTGGGAGCCTCGCTGGTGGAAAATAACAGCAGAGGAAGGAGAGTTGATTCGCAGGGTATCTCAGCAGTCAATACTCTAACTTACTCCAGGTACTGCGTTACTTAAAGCTTCATCCAGGTGGATGACCAGCTGAGATGCTGATCACCTGTATTGCTCTCCAAATACTCCTTTCGAAACTTTGAAACACTCATCTCCTCTAATGGTTTGAGGAAACTTGACAGCAGGCTGTCAAATATGGTGCTGAGACAGTCATCTATCAGGTATAATAATATTGTCTACTTGTGCTCCCCTATCTGTTGTGATCAAAATAAGACATGGTAGATATTAGGTGTTTTCAGATAGGGTGTCCGTGTTAATACAGAATTTGACTTAGTGAACCAGATCCGTGACTGATTTATTTTACAGGACAAATAAAATTTTACAATGAAATAAAAAATACCCCTTTTAGAAATGTTGCATATAGAAAATAAATGTCAAAAGTTACACCAGAGTTCAAGACCACTAATTTCTGTTCATTTCTCATATCTACTTTTAGACTTTAAAAACAGCCATTGCAGTATTTTACAAATATCTTTACAAATAAATTATTGCTTTCAGGCCCCCATTTACCATAACGCTAATATGCCATTTTAGATACCAAATACGCAATGTGCTGCATCGTCTACATGACAAGATGCCACATGCAATGAATTACATCTTTTAAACAAAGAACATAAATATGTTTAGTATCTTTGAGAGAAGTATCCAAACCAATACTGCTGCTAAGAGTGCTAAGAGTCTCAAAGAAATCCTGTTTTTTCATGAGATAAGAATAAAGATTTTATGAAGTAAAATTTCTTCAAATACAATGCAAAAGGTTTAATATTAATATTTTTCTGGGAAAAAAAGTATCTTCAAATGGTCATGCAAAATGTATGTGCTATTTTTACACAGTGCTGATAAAGTATGAAAAGGAAAACAGTATTTTTTGGGGGTAATAGGAAATTTAAAATGATGCCTGATAGCATAGTACTTACACTTAATTTTTAAAAGAAAGGTTGTTGCATTGTCTCCCAAATGTAAAACTTTGCTCCATCCTGTTATTGTCAATGAACATAGGTTCTGGCTTCTTGTGTATATTATACATATTATATTATATTGTACATATGTATATAGATATAAATATGTAAGTGTAAATAGTATGCTTTAAAATAATATTTTGTTTTGCTGTTTATCATGTTATGTTCCATTTCGTCAAATAAAATGCAACTAGATCTTGAAACAACTTCCATGTTGGTTTTTCAGTCCTCCTGCTACGCAGACAGACTCAGAAAACCTTTAATTGAATGCAATAGGATTCCCATTTTGTTTTATTTTGCTACATCACAGCTCATTTCATTACTAATAAGTTTCTGCTGAGGACCAATGTTGAATATACCTTCAGGTGAAAAGAATAAAAAATAGCATATAAAAAGAAGAAAGCAAAGTAAACTATTAATTCTGATTAGAAAAGCGAAATATGCTGTTGTGGGCTAGTTCTGCATTCCCAGTTTTTCCCAATCTTTTCTGAAGTTTGGAAGAATTCAGAAATGCCACATGAGTAAGAAGTAAGTACAATAAAAATAAGTTATTTGGGTAAGTTCTCAAATGACAGAAAGCAGATCTTGGCCATAGGCAGTGCAGGAAAGTAGGTAAATCTAGCTAGAACCCCAACAAAAATAGAAATAGACTATTGTTACTGAAATGTTCAGCCAAACAACTGTAAGTCTTGCAGAAAGAGTCTCTGTCTTTGAGCCAATGCAAGGACTGAAAATATGGAACGGCGTAGGGAGGGCAGAATGCTGTACACAAAATAGTAACTGTAGTCTGAGGCAGAGTGTACCAAAACTGTTCTGAAGATGACTTGTAATGCACATCCTTTGGCATATATCCTGTAGCTGAGCCACCCCTGTCCGCATGTACAGTTTTTCACCCTGTCGGCATGGGCTCTATACGGGGTCTTACCCCAGATTCCCAGCTATGCTTTGCTTTGAATTCCTTGTTCACTGGAAGAAACTACAGAGATAGATCAGTCTGCTTTTAGTAACTCCAGGACACCAGGCTAAAAGTTGTATTTCGCCTGCCAAAGACAAATAAGCATCTGAAGCTTGAGCAATATTTTCTTTTGCCTAGTAGTCTTTCCATCCACTAGTGCTACTGAACATTTTAAAATTTATGAAAATGTCATTAGTGTTCTTTTTTTCCTATTGTTTATAAAATTCAGCTCCATGTATTTCCCTCATGAGATCTTTGTTACATTATTTCCTTCATGTGCTGTATTCCATAATTAATTTTCCAGTATAATTATTTTAAAATAATTTTAAAAGATTGAAATACTTACATTTTTCTGAAACTTTCCCCTCGAACTGTTTCAGTTGCTAGTGCATGGCTGGGAATCAAACACAGAATGCTTCAACTGTATGAAAGTGGAAAAGTAAGAAGTCTACTTTACAGTCCACTTTAAGTGCCTTTTTTTAAAGTGAAACAAAACAGGGTGAGATAGATGGGCATTGGAGGACAGTATCCAGTCACAGAGGGATACAAGTAGCTTGCAAGGCCTCTTTGATGGGGCAGGATCATAGCACCTGTACACAGATAAATATTTGATATGATATTTTCTACTTTAGATTCAGGGAATTTTGTAGGGAGACCAAAGATGAGGTTCATCTCATTTATATTTAACATCCATAGTGTTCTAGCTAGCTTAATCACCTTGTATTCCCCTTATAATAATTTGGGAGAGTAATATTGATAGTGTTGCTGTAGGCATGACAGTCAAAGAGCATATACAAAGGAAGTTTTGTAGGTTTAGGCAATATCTTTCATTGAACAAACTAAAAGTGTTAGAAAAAGTAGACTAACTTCCAGGAAAAATGTGTATCTTCAAGTCTAAAATAGAAGCAACAGCCTTCAAGGGTAAAATAAAATCTGGGCATGCTAGTCCTTCTAAAGATAAATGTGCATACTTGAACCAAAGTGATCTCCATGGAAATGTGGTGTTGGAGTTGATCTACCCTATTTTAGACGTGTTTCAGGATGAGATGAATTATACCAATGACTTCGCTAATTGTATTGACTATATCACCATTGATTTCAAAAAGAACTCGGGCAACGTACACAGTTAGGGAAGATGTTATTGGAGTCTTTATTGAAACAGATGAATCTCATTCTAAAATGAAACTAATTTTTGAGGCACTGTTCGTATATGTTTTAGGTATGGCTATTTCCTTCCAACTGAAGCTTTCCAGCCCTGCTCTAGGAGTTAATATGAAGCCAAATCCTGCTACAAATATAATTGTGGACGTATTTACTAGGAATTCTAATAAAACAATTTTTCACTGATTTCTGTGAAAAATCACAGTAGTACTTCTCTATGACAGATGAAGGTAACAACAGGGGGTCATGGAATTTGTGATAGAGTCAAGAAATGATACAATAAGGAAAAGTGTATGTAGCCATGTTCCTGGAATGGTATGCAACATTAAAAGCTTCTACCTACAGTCATTAGCGTAATATTTGAGTATTTTTGAAGTATGTGAATTTAATTCTCCCATAGGTTTGACCAACCTATTATCTATTTTGCAGGAAGGTTACAGAGGCTCAAGACAAATTAAATGACTTGGCGTAGAATAAGTATTTGAGGCCAAATTATCAGGACTCTGCCCCCCTCCCTTACCCCCAGTCATTGGGATATATGTAAGGTAGAGTAACATCATCAGTAAGAGAACTGTGTGTTACAGGAATCCCATTGACAAGGAGTTTGGGGAAAGTCTATCTGTGCCTCCCATGAGAGGAGCTTTCCAGGAACCAGAAGGGACATTGTAAGCAAAACTGTGGTGAGAGGATAACGAAGAAACAGCTGAGAAAGGCCCAAAAAGGCAAAGATTTTTGTGCAGTTTTGGGGATAAAAGGTTTTGGCCTGAGATCTATGGTGCTGCTTGCCGGATTTTCAAAGGTATTTGGGCACTTAAAGATGCAGGTAAGTAACTCAGTTGTTATTTCAGTCAGTAGAAACATCACTGGATGCTGGTTTGTGTTCTTATGTTCCTAAGTATCTTTAAAAACCTAATCAGAAATTTTGCCCATCCAGGTGGTCAGTTACCAGAGGAATACTGAAATTTAGATTTCCTGGGAAAATTAAGACGTGACTGTGAAACTGAGGCCTGAATACATTCAGTTTCTGAAAAACAGGAACTTCACAGCTTTGCTTTCAAATTTTGGCTGTAGTTCAGAAAAGCACTTTAACACATGCTTAAATCCCATTAACTTCAGTGAAAGTTAAATGTCTTCTTAAGTGCAATCCTTAATAGGAAAGGCCCTTTCCTGGAGCCTTTCAGTTAGAGAAGAGCCCTAGAGGATAGGAGAGAGAAAAAACAATCAACCAAAAGAAACCCAAACAACAAAAGCTTATGTAAAAAACAGTGAAGTCTTTCTCATGGAATGGTTGGTTTTCAATTAGTTACTGTAACTGCACATAAAAAGGTAACAAGACGTGTTTTCCATGAGTTTTCAAAAAAACATTCTTGACATAAGTAATTGCAGTTAAAACATTTACAATTTTTGCTTTTCGTTTATATTTTTACCTTTACCTTGATCATTACTCTTCCCAGCAATTATTTCATCTTGATATCCTACAAAGGTGATGATTAGTTCAAACCCTACCATAGAAAGTTCATTGTACTTGTATATATAGAAAGGCTGAATGTCTGTGAAAAAGATAATTTCTATTAACACTAACAAGTATATTATTTGGTTTTGTCATGGTGGTAATACCTACATATAAATTGTTATCCTTTGTGTGCTTCTCTCATTTTCTTGTTTCCAAATCTATATTTTAATTTAATTGATAGTGGATCCAAGTTATGAATTTTATTCATCCAAATATTTGAACAGTACGTGCCCAGTCCCTGTTCTTTTAGAACTGAAGCAGTTACTTCTGCCTTTTTTGAGGATTTGAACTGATGCCGAATTTTATATACTGGGCAGTGGAAGCCCCAACAAGGGACCTTGGAGCTACAGATTTTAAGTGACAAAAATTACTGTCTAGCAGTATTCTTTGGTTTGTGGTGGTTTTTTTGGTTTTTGTTTTGTTTTTAATGAGACAAGAAACATGTACAAACTATGTTAAAACCAACATCTTAGGAAAAATCTCCTCCACAGCTCCTGCAATGCTGTTGTAGGAAATTGATTCAGCTGGTGTAAATCTGTGACCTTTGCAAGGGCTTCCACTCTCTGCCTGTGTCATTACTCGATTTCCAATGGAAAGTAAGGGCATGACAAGTACTATTTGCAGCCTTTTCCAGTCAGTGCTTATGATAGTTCTAACCTCTGGGTCAGGGAGTAAGTGTGTTTTGCAGTTTAATTCATTGACTATCTGGCCCTAACTCTACAAAGAAGGAAAATAGGGGAAAGGCAGATAGGGAGTACAATTATGGGCAGCTTAATTCACTGCCTGTGAAACAGCCAGCTATTTACATTTCAGATGCACAAAATACAGTCAAGAGACACTTTCTATATCTACTTGTCACTGTGTTGTGTGCTGGTTTTCTGATCTTGTTCGTTGCAATATTCCTCAAAGATGTATTAATTGACTTCAACATATTAACTTGTGCCTTCTGATGCACATTCATTCACTTGAGAGTGGATTAAGGTCATTCATGTCAACATGACTGGGATTTGTATGACAGAGAGAGGTTGGGTGCTGGTAAAATCCATGTTAGACAATTCAGTATGCCACAGGTATGTGGAGGACTGTCATACATGTGGCACCAGTTGGGCAGATGCATAGGGCACAGTGCAGTTGGCACAGCGAAGGGTCCGTTCAGAGGGATGCAATTCTGAGTTGCAGACTGATGAAACCTGAAGCTTGTCAAAAAGGGCTGGTGGCCTAACGGTCATCTAATGGCCTATGTCTTTGCTAGATTTTCTGTCACTGTCCAGCATTAGAGTGTTTATTCGTCTTCATCTGTGGGTGTATGTTTCTGGTCTTGTACTGGTTACTCATGCTATTTTTGTGATTTAACAGAAATCATGACCCAATATTTTAGCTGAACATTTCAGCATCCAAATCATCCTTTGGGCTGGTAACAACATAAAAAAAGAAGATTTATGCCATATCTTGGTTAAAGAGTAGCAACCCATCCAGAGTAGTTATCTATTCCCCAAACACTATATTTGTAGCTTGAGGTATTTACTGCTTTTGTTTTCAACAAGTAAAATATATCATCTGAGTAGTTTATGTCCTTTCCCTGCTGATACCATGATCATCTTGAATGTAAAAGAAATCTTGATTTTGATTTGTATGACTTGTGGTTCATTCACTCAGCCATCCAGATATGTCATATACCTTTATCTATGTTTGTTGTTGAAATCATTAAGTTGCATGGCATAGATAACTTCCTAGAGCAGTACGATACTCACACAACCAATAAATTCAGTAAATTCAGTAAAACAAAAACCTGAGAAGTCAAATCCTAGTACTCACAATACTAATACTATACATTCTTAGCAGGTATTTTTGGGTGAATAGAAGTCTTGGTGGCTTCATTGTAACCATTTGTAGAAGCATTTTATTCTGAATTATATGTAAAAGTAAAATAACTGTAAAATATAATACCTATAAAAAGATGCATTATGTATATTGTATATACAAGATGTTATTAGATATATGTACCCCAAATCAAGAATGATAAAATTGATCAGTTGAAGGTACACTTTAAATAAATTAGAAATACTGTATTAAACAAAGAATGATAAGAAATTCCAATCTAATTTTACTTTAGTACTTTTAATTATCTTTCTTTAATTGTGTGTTAATGAGTTAAGGCAGCATAGCTGAAAAGGCTAAGCAACCCAGTTATAAGAAAAAAAGAAGATACTAAAGAGAGATTTTCTCCTGCAAGTAAAGAAGCATATGATCTAGATCTAACTATAGGGTACCTATAACTTGAAATGTATATAATTGAAATCTATGAATACAAAAACTGCAAATACTTTTTTTATTTGCTTGGGTTTAAAATATGAAATTTATATTTTAAAGCTTTAAAAAACTTTTATATTACAATGAATTAGTAGTTCTCAGTTCTAGCTCCTCAGTTTATGAAAATGAAAAGATGTCTGCTGAGGTCACATTTTTAGGATCTCATCTGGACACTATTTTTTTGGTTGTTTTTCTTAAATTTCAATATATCATCTTCCTCCTTTCATTAAACTCTTCCTCCTATATTTATTATATCATTCCGTCATCCTTGCTGACAGCTGTCTCCTGTCTGGACATAGGAATTTTCTTGATTTATGAGAAATTTATTTCACTGGAAGCAAATCTTGTGTCCTTCTTGTTGGAGCACTTGAAAAGTGCTCAGAGCAGTATGCGTGATTAGAAGGTTTGGTGGTACCCACCAGGGGACAGCAGGAGGCCACAGTACTGGTCCATCCATGGTGGTCCCCCTGAAGGTGGCACCTTCAGGGATGCTGCTGGAGTTGGCACACCTGGGAAGACTTGGACCGCTCGTGGCGCAGACTGAGGCGTCACTGCTGGGAAGACTTTGGCAGTCAGGGACAAGCAACTGATTTCCTGCTCAGCCTAACAGATAGATTGTCCTGGTTTTGTTAATAAACAAGTTTCTCTTTTAGTGAATTTCCCTGTCAGCTAAAGCCTTCTAAATAACTGCAGTTTTCCTGAAAGCTAGATACATGTTTTGGTAGACATAGCAATGGAATGCGAGGTCATTGATAAGGATGGATGCACATCCTGCGAGAGCAGTGAACTGAAACAGGTGACCAAAAAACTGACCAACTAAAGTATTCCATCCCATTCATGTCATACTTCATATAAAAGTGGGGGATCTTGTCCCTTTTCCTGATGGCCGACATTGGGAGAGGACCTTGCGAGTTGTCCCTGCGAACTGAGGCCTAGTGACAGACTGAATCCAGTTCCGGTTGGCTGCAGAGTCCAGTTCAGGACTTCGAGTGCCGGCCCCACATCTGCCGGAGCAGTTGTTGGGACTTTTAAGATTGGTTTTGTATATTTTGTATTATTTTCTCTGTTTCTATTGGTAGCATTAGTAAAACATTTTTAATTTTTTCCAACTCTCTTCTCTCTGTCCTTCTTTCCCTCCCAATCGCCTGTCCTTACTGGGAAGCGGGGAGAGGGAGGAGCTGAAGGGGGAAGGAAGGGGAGAGCGGGTTAACAATACATCTGCCACGGTTTTGTTGTCACCCCGCAATCAAAACCACGACATAGATAAAGGATCGGATAAATGTATTTATTCAACAGATAGATAAAGGATTGGATAAATGTATTTATTCTTTGAGTGTTCTCCTCCTGTACAGATGATACACTCCAAGCCTCAGAGCTGTTGTGTTTTGGTTGCTCGAACTATGTAATTAACCCAGCATACCAACTCTATGGACCAGCTGTGCTATTATGGGTCATTAGTGTATTTGAATCAGAGTATAGTATATTGAACATATGAAGAACTATGATTTCTTTTAATTGCATTTGTCCGAGAATGTTTCATTTGATAACAAATGTTAGGTCCATCCAAAATGTAATGAAATTTCCTTTCACCTAGTTGCTAATTAACAATTACTGGACTCACATACAGACATGCTTTATTGTTATCAGTATTATGAAGAATGGAAAATGGGGTTTTTTGCAGAAACCAAGTGATAAAATACCCTCACAATAATGGTAAAGACATCATACAATTCCATTAGGAATATTCGAAGTGCCATGGTACCATCTGGATATCTCTTTGTCGAAGTGTTATTTTTCACAATTAATACAGTTTATCATACATTTATTCATTGGTGAAAGGGTAGCTGATGAACATGAGGCAAATAAAGTATACTAGTTTTTTTCTTTGCCTGAAATCAAACAGTTACACCTCTTCACAAATTGCTTTTTAAAAGTTCTTTACTTTCTATACAATTTGAAATTTAGAAAACACTAAGGAACATCTAAGAACAGGCTTTGCTTATTTGAATAAAGAATTTAGAATAACCATGAAAAGTTAGAGTAAAGTTTAACAAGAGAAGGAATGTAAAAAAACTCTCTATATTCAAAGCGAAAATATTTTAGTCATGGAGAGTATCTGTTAGATAAGTTTAAAGGATTTCCTTTCCAGTTAGAGGAATTCTAATGGCATAACAAGATACATGGTGTCATTTCTCTCAGACCAAAGCCTAGAATGTAATAACATTAACAATTTGTTCACTTTTTAACAGCATGATAATTAGTGGGAATTTAGTGAGCTGCACTGAAGTGAAATTCTCAAAAAATATTTTAAAAGCTAGCCAGTAATCTTTACTGCTGAGAATTACAGCGCCATCTTTTAAAGGTTATGCTTAAAGCCAATTTATCTATCTGTTTTTGTGTTTGCACAACATTATGACAGTGGTTCATAGAGAAGCTTTTAGGATGGTCAGAAAAAGCCATGAAGTACTTCTACTTTATAAGAGATCTACAAGTTAAGGCCTTATAATAGTATATTGAAAAAAAGTGTTTTCAAGTACGTGAACAAATAGCAGGGTTTGTATGTCTTTCTCTTAGGAATTGGCTTCATACCCTGAGATCAGGTTAAGTCATTTATTGTTGTACAGTTGCACACAACTTTTAAACCACAGCCAGTCAAGATACCAACATACTTTGTACATTCTGTGTCCACTGGGATTAAAAAAGCTGCAGTATCCCGTTGCTACCATGGTTTGTCCCCTGTGTAACAAGAGTTTTCAGTAGTTCAGCGCATTTACAGACTTACAAGCTTTTTGTTCTTAAAATTCAAAAATGTCAACAATGGGTACAACTAACATCTTGGACCTCTTTACTTCCACCGTGAGAATCACTGTAGTGCTCAGAAATGAGCATTCAGCAAAACATATAAACTTTCTGGAAATTAATATCATAAATACTAAATTGGGCAAAAAGTGTAATTTTACTTAAAGATGCTTGTACAAAAATATAAATTATACAGCAAAGTGCTTGGTGCAGTACAGTGCACTTGACATGTTTTATTGTTTTAATATGTTTTTAATAGTACATTTTTACCATTTTTCCTCTTATTCACTGAGTTATTATTAGGTAACTACAATTAATAATTTAAAGGGGCCTATTCTGCCTTTTAGTACATTTATATGGCTCCCTTGACAGTCATGAGAGTTTAAAACATACTGTGTATTCTTATATCTGGTTCCTAACATGAATCTCGTGTCACTTTCTATAGGATTTTAGATAGGGACTTTTCACATTGGTTTTACATTTGTGCTATATATGTTTTGGGGTTTATAGTACTTTTCCTCAGCCAGAAACTATGGTCTCAAGAGGCTTAGGTACACCACTTTTTTTCTCTCTGAAGTTTTCCCATGTTATTACCTCTGCTGCTGTTCCCAGGACTGGCAGAGGCAGAGACACTGTAGACTGGCTTACAGAAGCTGCAAACATCGTGTAATTTCGTGCCCTTCTAATGCAACCCTGCAGTGGCACCAAAGGGAATGAGGGCTTTATCCACACTGCCCTTAGGAGCTCTGCTTGAGTTTGGACTCAAGTTCACAAACCAAGTGGCTCTAAAAAGTTGCATTTATGCTACTCAAAAGCAAAGCACTGGGATATGAGCTGTTTCTGCAGCTTTAGTTTGACTTTCCTTACCTGGAAATTCAGTCAGCTCACTTGCAATTGAATGTGAAATGTGGGTCAGTTTTGTGACAGTGAGGACAATGAAGGAGTTTAGGCTTGCATTCTTGTTCCAAGTTAAAATGACAGAGCCAGCATCGCTTAAATTACAACTAGCTTTTTCCTATTCAATAACCCAATTCAGCCTCATTCTTTAATCCCAAATGTTGTCCTTTCACTTAACATATAGCAAGATAACTGCAATGCATTTATATACAGTTTTGTGTGTAAGAGATTTACACACATGTTTCTTGCAATCAAACGAGGAGGTCATATAGGACCCAGATTCTCAGTGAAATGATGACTTGTATTGCCATGATGCAGTGTATATATACTCTTTGTGGATGTTTCATTCCTTGGAAACTACACAATCAGGAGGTGACACTTCCATACCACTTGCACCTGCAGTATTCACAAAAATCTATGAATTATAGTATTTCAGGAAGCATGCATTGTGAAGTTTTATCTTATGGCTCCCTAAAGATTAAAAAGGCAACCTGTAAAAACCCTATTGTAGGTTTATAGGAGTGAGTAGAGAAAATGTGTTACACAATCCATTTGGACAATCTTCAGGCCACACTAGTAGTTTTTATAGTAGCCTCAGATGTCAGATGGCTCAGAGATAACAATCTTATTCTTTGATCCTTTTTTATCTCTTTTCAGCAAAATCTCACTAGGATGACTTCAAGAGTGTAATTTAGGCCCAGACAACAAAAAAAGCATAACAGGATACTCCTGTATTTCTTCTGCCTTTTAACAATATACATAGTAAGGAATAGTGGCTAGATTGCAAATCCTGGGAAACAAAGAAAACACATGCAAGCTTGAAGCTTGCAAGTTAATTCAATATTAATAAAATGTTAGCATTCATTCTGAACATATGACCAGCTTCCCTTTTCTGTGAATTTACAGGTTTCAGGAATACTCTATACCCTCCATGGAGCAGTATGATGACTTAATTGTTCTTGCAAATGACAGCTTTACTTGGCTGTGAGTTTATGAGGCAGTAAATTTGCCTCATAACTTGCAGCATTTACCCAGCACATCTCTATGATGCTGTGAGCTATTTATTACTAAGTGTATTTGGAGGGAACTGAAACGATCATATAAGCACTCAGAGGAGACATACTATGATAAAAAAGATGCTCTTCCAATTGCGTCCTTTTGGTCTCTCATTCTGTTTCCAGTTCTTTTTAAATATAAATCCACTGACATCAATCGTCTTACAGTGGTGTAAGTGGTCAGCTGGAGATGGCTAACTTGCACCAGGAATATTAAATTTAATCTATAGACTAGATACTTGTACTCATACGTGCTAGTGATGCTCAAGAAAAGGGCAAATTAACCCAAATGACTTGCTGAATTGGACTGAAGAGCCATTGTGCCAAATCGTAGATTTACGCGTAAGGCAAGAGATATATATATATATGTATATATATATAACAACACTTCCCCTGTTGAATGCAGGATGATTGGAGATCAAATATTTCCTGAATCATAAGTGGTGCCTTTTGTTTTATTTATTTTACCTTTAAATACCATCTGTCGTGCTTGTATCACTGAAAATGCTCATCCATTGTACTGGTTGTTTTCATAATGGTTGCAAATATGTAATATCATAAATGACATCAATGTCAGTAATTTAATGGACTGATGCCTAAATTATGTGAAAATAAATATCTGTTCTCAGGCTAATTCATTGTATGCAATGCATTGTATGCATTGTATGCATTGTTATTCTCAGTGGGCCTAATGTATGCTAATGCTAAATAAAGTATGTAAATCCATCCTATGAAGTCTGTTTTCCCCTTGATATATACAAATAACTCCTCCTAATGCTTGTATGAGCTAAGCCTTATTTATTGTTAACCGGAAAATACATAGCTCAGTGACAAGGAAGTCCTGATTTGTCAGTAAAGCAGTTTTGCATGTGAATGAACAAACTAGTTCAGTTAAACCGTTTTGCTCTTTGAAATGAAGTTATACCTTAATCTTCCAGTGATACTTGCCCCTACACCCCAGCTCCTGTTCACTAGTATAGATTCTGTAGATGATATATTCTTTGGACTACTTTCAGATGCAAATTTTAATGATGCGCTGCGTGGAGATAACAGGGAGCAAGACAAGATTTAGTCTTGGGAATATGGATTCATATTGAGTCAGAAGGAGAGGTACTTTCACCTCAGTATTCCCATCCCTAATCTGGACTGTTTAAACCGTGAACATGCAAAGGGGCTTTGAGACACCCCAGCAGTGTTTCTACAGTGTTTCTTGCTTTCAGGCTGGGTTACCATGGATGCTGCTGTGGCATCAACTTCTAAGCTTATGCTCCACAGACAGGAAGAAGCACAGTTTTCATCAATCCTTAACTCACATTTGTTGCCATTTCAGTCCTTGAAACAGGCAGGATGTAGGAAATTCAGAAACCTGCTTTGCACCACATTTATGCTTGCTTTTCTGGAGCTCCCATCTTCTAAGTTGTATCTCTAGGAACTTAAAACAAATTAGACAGCCAGATCTCCTTAAAAATGTTGTACTGTCTATTGAAGTACGGTATTCAGGCAGGTCAAGCAGGCCATAGCTGTGTCAGGGGACAGTAAGATTTTTCTTTGTTGTAAGATCCTCTGTGAGTAAATAATTTTTATTTATGTTTTCTTTAATCTACGCATCCAATTCTAACGCAGGTGACATGTTTGTTTTGCAGTGATACTTAGCTGAAACTAGAGCTAGCTGACAATACCTTGTATTTCTGAAAAAAACTGTGTTTGCATCAGAGCATTTGTTTTATTACTTTTCATAGCTCCTGCATTTACTCCCTGGTTTTAGAACAAAACCATGACTCAACAGAACAGCCAGAACAGGCACATTCAGTGTTAGGTCATAGACCCTCTATGAACAGAGTCAGGGAACTGCAGGAATGAGGCTTCCTCAGGCTAGAACCTGGTTGATGCCCCTGACCAACCTTCCATGGTACCCCCTGCCAGCTCCCCGTGGCCCAGCTCAGCCTCGGGCTGTCAGTCCCTTGCCCAGCGATGGTGAAGTAGTAGTGCTGGTGTCCAGACCTGGGTCTATGTTGTAGCCTTGTTTGTAGCCCAGTCTCTGCCCCTGTCTCCTGCTGCTGCTGGCTGGACAGCCTGGCTGGACCCTGTCCTTGTTCAACATTTGTGGTGGTCCATTGTGGCATGGACCCTCCTGCCAGCACCCAGCTCTGCCTGCCCTGCTCAGCTACTGCATGTCTCCACCCGATCGGCAAGGTGCCCTGAAGTGGGCGGCAGAGTTTCTTGAAAGTGCCCCCTGTGTTGGCTAAATACCAAGTTAAAGGGGAGGGCAAGAAGGAGAAGGGATGGCATTTGGGGCTGGCAGTGATGGATTTCCACTACGTTTTTCTCTAGCACTATGTACATCAAGCTTTGCTCAAACTCTGTGTTTTATCACCATATTAGTGGTGATTCATGGATGCTCGACCAGATGCAAGTGGTGTGAGGTGGCTGGTGACTCACCTGCTAGCAGGTATGTTATTTGATAACTCAACATTTTCTATGTGTCAGAGAATAACGCACACTGTAACTCACTCATGGTAGATTTAGACTTAGGGTTTTCAGAATAAGACTCTCCAGACATGCACATACATAGCTCAGGTTAAATCTGACTTTCTTTCCAAAAAGTGGGTGATTTCTTCACAGTCAGAATAATGGAAGTCATCAAACATTGACTGATACTGAGAAGCCAAAGAAAAATTTCTAGGTAGCCAGAGAATGTCACAGCATTATTTGAAAAACTCCTTATAGAGGGATGCATCCTGATATTTTAATTATCCTTTGTAGTAATGTAATCAAAAGTTAATGATGAATCATAGTTACTTGCAATGATATACTGCGGAAAAGAATTGAGAGGGAAAAATGAGGACAAAAAAGTCATAGTCTCATTTGTTAAATCTCTGATTGAGCTGTCGTTTTGATCAGTGTAGACTACTGACTGACAGATTTTCCTTTCAGTGCTGTTATTCTATCGTTCTTCTTCTACTTCACCTAATAGAGGGTTATTCCTAAATTTAGGGAAAAGTATGGAAAAATTTGGACTGAATCACTTTGAATGGTTGTTTGTACAGTTTTTACAGCCTGCACTTCAACTATAGTCACAAACATGTCCCAATTGCTATTTCTATTTTGTATAGCTTCAGCTCCTTTTCCCTAGCAATTAGCTGCAATGTAGCAGGAAAATCTTCTTTCTGTATTTCATGACCTCTTCTCTTGAGGCCCTGCCTACTTGCTGAGAGATGTAGCCAGCAGTCACCAAACTGAGTGTGTTAAGTCTACAAGCCTGTACAAATGTACATGTTTTGATCATTGGTGTTTGCATCCCTGTTAGGGAACAGGTTCTGTTCAATATTTAGCATACAGTATGTAAAGTATAACATCATCTTACTCAGTGAGGCTTACTGTCCTTGCAAATTTTTCATTTGTATTAGTGTTGCAAAAGGAAAAACAGCTGCCTATTATAGATGTGTCTGAATACAGCTGAAACTTTTAGATCAAGAAGCTTCTATACTTCCAGCTGTTTTAGAAACAGCTAGTAGGGTTTTTTTTTTCAATTAGCAAATTCCCAGGGTTTGATTTTAAACTTTATTTTTATTCCTTTTTAAAAATCCGTGTTAGCTAGTAGTCACAGAGGGGTTAAATCAAATAGGTCATCATAAAAATATAACTGAGAGACATAAATACTAGTGCAGAACACTCTTTTGTCTTCGACAAGCATGAAAAGGAGCTAAGGTATAAGAACTTTTCAAGATGAATTATATACTGTTTCATAATGCAGCCTGGCCAGCTAATTATCCATTAGTCCATCTGTGCATTCCAGGAGAAAACTAAAATAAAGTTTGGGTAAGGTACACAACTGGAAACGTATGAATAGTTATTTTCTAAGCTTCACTTTTCTGCTATGACAGAATTGTGGCCAGAACTTGCAAATGGGAAGTTCAAATGAATTCTAGCTTCCAGCTACACCATGAAGCCCCTTATTTCCCTCCATGGAATTACAAATATTGTTTAATATGATGCAAATTTTAAAATGCATTCCACATTTTGGGCTGTTGAGACAATATTCTGTTTTCTATCTAAATATTAAAGGAGTACTTTTGTTCAAAGGATCTTATGAGGAGCGGCTGAGGGAACTGGGGCTGTTCAGCCTGGAGAAAAGGAGGCTGAGGGGAGACCTTATCGCTGTCTGCAACTACCTGAAAGGAGGTTGTAGCATGGAGGGGGTTTGTCTCTTCTCCAAGTAGCAAGTGATAGGACAAGAGGAAATGGCCACAAGTTGTGCCAGGAGAGGTTTAGATTGGATATTAGGAAAAAATTATTCACAGAAAGGGTTGTCAGGCATTGGAACAGGCTGCCCAGGGAAGTGGTGGAGTCACCATCCCTGGAGGTGTTTAAAAGCTGTTTAGATGAGGTTCTTACGGACATGGTTTAGTGTCAGAGTTAGGTTATGGTTGGACTCGATGATCCTGAGGGTCTCTTCCAACCAAAATGATTCTATGATTTTTTTTTTTCAAATATAAATATGCTTTGAGGCACTCTCCAGATTCAGGTATAAAAAATATTGCAACCTATGACATTGATAAATCTGTGAAAGTGAGATCCCATGTTTTACCTCAAAGCACAGAATGAATGCTGAAAAAAAAAATTCTGACTCTGAGATGCCTCTTTAAGCACTGACATGAGGATGATCTGTCTTATGTTCAAGTTCCTAAAAAGCAATAGAGAAAAACATGCCTTCTAATATTTCTATTACTTTTCAATTTACTTGGTCCAAGGATATCATTCTGTTACTGGGACTCAGTCTGAATTTGTAGACCGTTTACAGAAAAAATCATGTCTAAAGATTATAAAGGTACATTGCTGAATTCTCAGTCAACAGTCCTTTCCAGAAATACTGATCTTCTTATTTTATACACTGAAAAAAGCAGCAATTATAACAGAAGATCATGTTTTTGAAAAGTGGTCTTGGTTAAGATTTCCTAGCCCCAATGAGTAGGCCAAAATCCTTAAATAAATCTGTACTGTATTTAGATATTACAAGCTTCCAGTCTGTCTTCTTAGAAACAGATTATTTTGGGAAAGGTATGAAATTTATTCTATTTGGAGATAATCTGCTTTTTGTTGCACAGATTTTGAGTATTTCACTTCCTCTGCTGTTTTTCAAATAATGTGTTTTGGTACAAAATATTTGCATAATCTAGGTGACTTATTTTATGGATATTTTTGTGTGTTTTTTTTTCTGAAGTTAGGATATAAAAACAATCACTTAAATTAGTGACATTTATAAATAGCTGTGCATGATATCCTTCCTTCTGCATTATAGAAATAGAAAACCCATATAATATAACCCACATAGGAATATAAACTCATCTAGAAAACCCATAGAAACAGATGCCTGGTGCCTTCCGTCACTTCCACAATAATTTTGTTTCACACATCGACATCCTTTTGTTGGACAATGAAAACTTTGATTTCCTAGCACTTAGGTTGGGAAGTTTATTTTTACAAAGCAAACATCAAGGTCATGATACTTCAGGCATTTTTGGACACTTCTTCAGTCAAGTATGGATTTTATACTTCAGACGACTATCTTGGTGATTATTGACTTTCCTTTCTGCCTGTTTCAGTTACCGGCAGTTGGTATCATGTTTCTCTAATTCTTTCAGCATTAAAGAAACACAGACTCCAGGATACCTTCTTGCTCCAGGGAGGTAAAAGTATAAGCACAAACACAACTTTGTCACTACCGGCCCACGCAGAAAAGGAAGACAAGGATTAGAAGTACACAGTTCTAAAAGTCACAATTGCATCTTTGAACTTTTCTTAGACTGACATAGGGCATTTCCTTGCTTTAGGGTAAAATCTATTCCTAAAGAAAAAACAAAATCTATATTCCTTTATATGGGTATGTACATGTGTGTCTAGCGCATGAGTATTAAATATACATGAGCATGTGTTGCTAAGTCACCATTCCTGGAGGTATTTAAAAGATGTAGAGATTAGGTTCTTAGGAACATGGTTTAGTGCCAGAGTTAGGTTAATGGTTTGACTCGATGATCTTGAGAGTCTCTTCCAACCAAAATTATTCTATGTGTGTATAAGTGTATACATGCACCTGACTAACTCTGTATCTTCCTGGGGCAAGTTAAAAAGGAGGTCATCTTTAAGTTTTAAATAATAATCTTACCAAATTCTTCATCAGACTCAAAGAGTTTGCCTTATACCAGTGAGGCTATGACTAGTGCAATAAAGCAGTTTGTCTCTGTCAACACAAAGCAGATTGCCCACAGGCAAGAGACAACTGCCACCTTTTGTCTGCACTGCAGATGATATTCGTTGCTGTTGGTATAGTTTCCTGAATTCATCACTGATTTGCCCATCCTAAAGGAAACAAATCTTCAGGATTTAGCCAGCTCACCTCCCCAGCCACCAGAAGTTATTTCAGTGAACTGAACTTTTTCATCCAGTGTGGAGGGCAAAAAATTGGCGTATTTTATCTCTCTGTTTCTAGAGTGTGGAAGAACATGGATGGTGCCATTTTTTTCTGTGCATGCTGATTCATAAGGGACTGTGTGTGCAACAGCCTCGCTGTTACGCAATGATCTGCCCACACCACAACATGCACTTTCCCATCTTGCCTGCCTTTCTCATCAGCCTTGCAATTAAAGTCTGGGCTGATCTTTTCTGGCAGCTCACCATCTGCAAAACAGGAAGCACTGGCTTGGCTGTGATTTCGCACTTCTCTTGATTAAGCTTGCTTATGTCTGAGAGCCTTTAGGAGAGCCATGAAACATGCGGTGGCTGCAGCCGCACTTTCTTTGGGGACAAACATGCAGGACGGCGACGATGGCGGAGTGCAATCTGGAATACCCAAAAGTTCTGTCTGAATCTGTTAGTTTCTCTTATACTTCAAAGGTTGCGTGTTATGAAATGAAGGGTCTAATTTCAAGGCAGACAGCTCTACCTTCCTAGAGGGAATCGCGCATGTTGTTTTAACGACCTTGCAGCCCACTTCTTAGTGTACAAGTGCAACTGGAATGATGAGGCTGGCTCAGGTTCTGTGAGCAGCAGTATCCTTTTTAAATGACAATGGGTAGAAAATAAAATTCCCTCTTATTGCCGGTGATTCTGTATATCACTTTCTACTTCTCAGGCTGCAAGACCACAGCAAGCAGTTTATTAATTATTACTGTCAACCGATCTGTCATTGTTACTTCTTAAAACTGATAGCACTGAGAACAAGCCCCCAGTGAAGGTTTTTGCAGATCTTTCCACAATCCAATCACACTTTTTAAAAGGATGGTAAGTAGTCATTATGGCTGTTCAGCTTGCCCTGTTCCTTAGTGAGAACCTCACTAGGTAACCTATCAAATCCCCTTTCCAGCTCATGTTGACTCTCTAAGCCAGGTGTGTCAAAGTCATTTTCACCAGGAGCCACATCAGCCTCGCGGTTGCCTTCAAAGGACCAAATGTAATTTTAGGACTGTATAAATGTAGGAGTAGTTACATTCAGCCCTTTGAAAGCAACCGTGAGGCTGATGTGGCCCCTGGTGAAAATGAGTTTGACACCCTTGCTCTAAGCAATAGGTCTGCCTGTAGAGAGCTATTGATTCTTTCAATTAAAGACTCTGCCTCATTGTAGAAATTGTTCCAGTTAGTCTCAATACAAAAAACTACACTGCATTTCTTGTTCAATTTTTGTGTGGCTCCCTAATACGTACATAGTTCTCTTTTTATCATATGTAGTCTAACAAACTTTTGATTCACTCCACTGCTCTGACAATAAGCTTCCCGCAGCTGGATATGGTTAAGACAACTGCTTCTCTTTCAAGCTTTTTTTAACATCTTCTATTGTGAATCGCCTTGGCTTAGTTATCCTCGCTGATCATTGAGACCTTTTCCTAAGGAATCAGGAGGGGTTTTTTTTAACATCACAACTTATATAGTGAATTCTGCAAGTGCAATGCACTATAGCAGCTCATTAGTTCATTTTGATCTTTTGGGAAGGTACTGGTTACCCACAGTCTTTGCCTGTAACTCTGCCTCAGCCCATCAGACTGCACATCAATTTGATGAAGACTGGATGCAGAAACAGTATTTTCTGTATCAGGAACATGGTTTTGTTTTTACTGCGTGGAATGTCTGAATTTGTGGGTGAGAGACCCACAAAGGTTTAATCTCTGATTTGCATTCAGAGTGTATTCTCAGGAAATTTTTAAGTCTCGAGTTATTTCCAAAGTTGCGAAGGCATTACTGTCATCCAGCAGCTTGACATCTTCTTACCTTAATTCTTAATATTACCTGGAAATGCCGTTTTCCCTGTACATGCAATTCCTTTTATGACAGTAGCACTTATTTAATATTTAATGCTTCTAATATCACTGGCTCTGCTCTGAAGGCTGCTGGAGATTACACCTTTAAAATGTTAGGGTTGAAATATTTCTTTTTGTGGGGATCAAAGTAAAAAAAAAAATTACTGGAGCTTCACAGAAAATAGTTCAGAAAAAAACTTGGAAATAGAACTGTAATCCTGGGACTAGATTTGACATTACAGATTGATAATTTTCATCTTGACACCATTTTTAAAAAAAAGCATAATAATGTGAAACATTTTAATTAGATCAAATTGAAATATAATTTGATGAGTGTATATGAATATGGTAAATAGGTGTGATCAGGATTCTGTAGTAATTCATTATTAATTTATGCCACATAAAATAAACATAATAACTCACAATGAACAAGTAGTTCCTTAATATTTCCATTTTTTTTATAAGTTGTACACAAGCCAATGTTGTCTTCTTGAATCCCAGTGAATTTTGTGTAAAGGTATTTATGTGTAGGTCCACATACTGGTGAAGAGTAAGATGTTCATCATCATAACAAAAATACGTACTTGTAATGTAGTCCCTTGTAGATACACTGACATTTGTTATATCTCTCAACCACTTAATGTATTGGAACTATACTTGTAAAAAAATAAAAAATTCTGAGTGTTCACTGATAATAACATCTATGTGCCTGTGAGACTATGATTGTGATTTGTGAAAGTTTATGTTAAAGATGCCTTTATTTATTGAGCTGAATTAGAGGCTGCCTAAGAAAGGTCGTCACTTTTAACTTCAGCAATTTATAACTACCTTGGGACAATGAAAAGTTTCAGTAGTACAAGGATAACTTCCATCAAGGCCTTAGTATATAAAAATACAAAAGGACATCAACTGCTTTGTGTTATCACACCTGTAAATATCCTGTTGGAGGAAACACTTTTGAAACATGCTTTGCACTAACACCTTCATTATGTCTTGATAATATGAGATCAGATCAGAAGCCCTATTAATGCCAAAAGTAAGACTCAAGTTCTGAGTCACTAGCCCGTGCTCCAAGCATGGGAGAAACTATGCGAGGAAAAACAGAAGCACAAACAGAAGAAAAATGACTTTAACATGCAGCCCCAACAAAATGTTGGTTTTGGTAAGGTAGAAAAGAAAGCAGGATTCCACAACAGGGCAATGCTGAGTCATCTGAGTTTTCCATTATGCAAGAGTTTCCAATTCTTAATAGGATTATTCATGAGAAAGAAATTTCCAAGAACAGGTCTGCATTTTTTGTTTTGATTTTTTTAAAAGGGTTGTTCCAGGAGGCAAATATAATCTATACATCTTCTGCAAATTTAAAAACTGTTGTGCAGAGAATAGAAGTGGACTTGTTTTTCAAGCAACAGTTCTTTATTTTAGTTGTGCAATATAAACTGATTGAGATAATATAACGATGTTTTATTTCTCAGCTGTAATGAAGAGAGAGGATTTAGAAATCAGTTCTGGTATTTCTTTAATATTTTCCAGAACCAGTTCATCTTTCTCCTAATGTAATCACTGCCTAGTTTCCTCCTGAATAGATTTGCTTTAGTTTCACTCTAGACACCCTTTGTCATAGAAAACTTCAGTCTCCAAGGGATAACAGCTACATCATGAGTTCAACGGCCTTTCTGTTTAAGGTGAGACTTTGACACTTGGTTAGGATACAGAATTCTTTGCCACATCCCTACAGAGACATCCACCACCTTTAGCCCGGGTAAATTTTTTGTTATACTTTTGATGAGATAGTTTCAGTGCAGTTAAAGCCTATTGAGCAGACTGTGTCTGTACTGTAATTGAACTACTGAAGCTCAAACTCTGACAGTTTCTTCCTTCATGGAAAGATGGGAAAGAGGGCAGGACATTGCTTAAGTGGTTTCTCCTTCACTTCCTAAGTCTTACAATGAGCATTGATTGTACATTTCATTAGATGCATCTAAGTATGTGAGAAAACACAGAATCACAGAATCACAGAATGTTAGGGATTGGAAGGGACCTCGAAAGATCATCTAGTCCAATCCGCCTGCCAGGGCAGGAACACCCAGGTGAGGTTACACAGGAAGGCGTCCAGGCGGGTTTTGAATGTCTCCAGAGAAGGAGACTCCACAACCTCCCTGGGCAGCCTGTTCCAGTGTTCTGTCACCCTCACTGAGAAGAAGTTTCTTCTCAAATTTAAGTGGAACCTCTTGTGTTCCAGCTTGAACCCATTACCCCTTGTCTTACTGTTGGTTGTCACCGAGAAGAGCCTGGCTTCATCCTCGTGACACCCACCCTTTATATATTTATAAACATTGATGAGGTCACCCCTCAGTCTCCTCTTCTCCAAGCTAAAGAGACCCAGCTCCCTCAGCCTTTCCTCATAAGGGAGATGCTCCACTCCCTTAATCATCTTCGTTACCCTACGCTGGACTCTCTCAAGCAGTTCCCTGTCCTTCTTGAACTGAGGAGCCCAGAACTGGACACAATATTCCAGATGAGGTCTCACCAGGGCAGAGTAGAGGGGAAGGAGAACCTCTCTCGACCTACAAACCACCCCCTTCTAATACACCCCAGGATGCCATTGGCCTTCTTGGCCACAAGGGCACAGTGCTGGCTCATGGTCATCCTGCTGTCCACCAGGACCCCCAGGTCCCTTTCTCCTACACTGCTCTCTAATAGGTCATTCCCCAACCTATACTGGAACCTGGGGTTGTTCCTGCCCAGATGCAAGACTCTACATTTTCCCTTGCTATATTTCATTACATTTTTCCCCGCCCAACTCTCCAGCCTGTCCAGATCTCGCTGGATGGCAGCATGGCCTTCTGGCGTGTCAGCCACTCCTCCCAGCTTGGTGTCATCAGCAAACTTGCTGATAGCACACTCAATTCCCTCATCCAAGTCGTTGATGAATATATTGAATAGGATTGGTCCCAGAACTGACCCTTGAGGCACTCCACTAGATACAGGCCTCCAACCAGACTCCGCCCCATTGACCATGACTCTCTGGCTTCTTTCCTTCAGCCAGTTTGCAGTCCACCTCACTAAGCGATCGTCCAGTCCACACTTCCTCAGCTTAGCTGTGAGGATGCTGTGGGAGACGGTGTCAAATGCTTTACTGAAGTCAAGGTAGACCACATCCACCACTCTTCCATCATCAGTCCACCTGGTTATGGCTTCATAAAAGGCTATGTGGTTGGTCAAGCACGACTTCCCCTTATTGAAGCCATGTTGACTGCCCCTGATGACCCTCTTGTCCTTGATATGCCTTAAGATGGCGCCAAGGATGAGGTGTTCCATCACCTTTCCCAGGGATGGAGGTGAGGCTGACCGGTCTATAGTTGCCTGGGTCCTCCTTCTTGCCCTTTTTGAAGACCAGAGTGACATTTGCTTTCCTCCAGTCCTCAGGTACCTCTCCCGTTTCCTAAAACTTGGCAAAAATGATGGAGAGTGGTCCAGCAATGACTTCAGCCAGCTCCCTCAGCACCCACGGGTGCACCCCATCTGGACCCATGGATTTATGGATGTCCAGATTGCTTAACTGGTCCCTAACCCAGTCCTCACCAACTGAGGCAAACTCCTCCATTGCCCGGCCTTCCTCTGGGGCCTCAGGGGTACGGGGCTCCTCAGGACAGCCTCCAGCAGAGTAGACAGAGACAAAGAAGGCATTCAGTAATTCTGCCTTCTCTGTATCTTCTGTCACCGGGGCACCCACCCCATTCATCAGTGGGCCTACATTGCCTCTGGTGTTAGTTTTATCTGCCGTGTATTTGAAGAAGCTCTTTCTGTTGTCCTTGACCCCTCTTGCCAGGTTTAACTCTAAGGAGGCCTTAGCTTTCCTAGTTGCCTCCCTACATCCTCTGACAACAGCCTTATATTCTTCCCAAGTGGCCAGCCCCTCCTTCCATTATTTGTAAACTTTCCTCTTCCACTTGAGCTTGCCCAGCAGTTCCCTGTTTAACCAAGCAGGTCTTCTGGCTTCCTTCCTTGACTTCCTACATGTTGGGGTGCTCTGAACTTGAGCTTGGAAGAAGCAGTCCCTGAATGCTAACCAACTATCTTGGGCCCCTTTACCTTCCAGCAGCCTTGCCCACGGGATTCCCCCCAGCAATTGTTTGAAAAGGCCGAAGTTCACCCTGCTGAAGTCCAGGGTTGCAATTCTGCTTGGTATTCTGCTCCCGCCACATGAGATCCTGAACTCCACCATCTCATGGTCACTGCAACCAAGGCAGCCCCCCACCTTTACTGCTTCAACCAGACCCTCCTTGTTAGTGAGGACGAGATCCAGCAGCGCACCTCTCCTAGTCGGCTCCTCCACCATTCGCATCAGAAAGTTTTCATCAATGCACATCTGATTTTCATAACTGCTGCAATCATAGGAGCACTGGTAGCAGCTTGAGTAGAGCTGCTGGTGAGGCTGAGTGCAGACTTGCAGACCAAAATATTATTAGTTGAGAAGCTAAATATAAAGGACACCTAAAACTGGCAAAATTAGGAAGAAGGTTAAAAGTCCATGTGCAGAAGAAAGAACAAGAGCAATAGTTCATAATACATGAAATGAAGCAAGAGGCAGGAGCAGCAATTAAAGATAAGAGATAAGGCCAGGGTGAGGACTAAAAGAATGTTAAACTAGAGGCAGGAACTTAGACAGCAGGAGGGCACAGGATGCAGCCAGGTGAAAAACAGGGCAGGAAGATATATGATAATTCAGACTCAAGAGGAAAAAGCAGAAACTTGAAATAGCCACATAGTATCACAGGCTACAGTGAGGTAAACCTGTGTGCTTGGTAAATAGATGTCTGGTCCTGAGGTAGTAGTATCTCTTCCTGCAAATCTTGCCTTCTTTATATCATCAGAATTGTAGCAACATGACTTAGAAATTACAGGACTCCTTCTGAGTTCAAAAGTGTGATCTGTAAATACTATCCTCTCATTTTTCAGATATATTGTGAAAATAATATAATTAATATTTATGAAGTAATTGAATGCTGTACTTAAGATGACCATAGAAAAATCTGTGGGAAAAGTAATGTCATTTTTTGGATTTGAGTAGCATGCAGTAAATAAAACACTCAAAACAAGGATAACACAAAATATTGACTAGCTGCTCAGTAAGCGAGCCATATCCATATTGTGCCCTGACGCAGGCTTTCTGTTGGAAAAACAATATGCACTTACGTAATTAAAGAGTATAGCGTAACATGCCTAAGCAATGGGTTCAGATAAAACTGGCACTACAGACTTCACTTGGGTATTTCATAACTTTGGAGTTCTTGACTTAACAGCTTTAAAGATGGCCATTTATAATAGTGCACACTGTACACAGTAAAGCACCTGAATGCCTGGCATGGTTGGACCTTTGACAGCTTCTCCTTGAAGGAGTGCATGAGCTATTGAATCAGTTTCAAAAATCTTGTGAGGTTGAAATAAATTGTCATATTTCTTCTATATGTAAAAGGAACACCTTATGTTTTCTTCCCCATCTTTTGAGGGGGTCAGCAAGCTTTAGCTGATTAGCAACTATTTTAATTATCTACTTGTTTTGCTCTTAAATAGTTTGCAACTATGGTAACAAAATACCTTGTGAAATTAATTATTAATTCACATTTTTATATATACTCAAACTATCCAATTTAAATAAATAAATAAATAAAATTAATGACAGCCTGGGCTGGAAAATGTGGGTGGTTATGTTGTGTACTATTTTGTTTTGTGCTAATGAGATTCCCAGGAAATTATTTTTGTGACATTTCAATGTAAAGATCACATGACCTCTAGCATGAATTATTTCCATGAGCTAGTTAGCAAATGAGTCCTTCAGGGCCCATGAGATCTAAAAGTAAATTAATCCTCTGAGTTTTATATGATTGTTGGATAATATTTTAGCTGGGCCATTAGTTGTGGCAGAGCTAGTCTTCTCTAATTTTTACAGGGAAAGGCTTTAAAACACCTCTGCAACTCTATTGGCCCTGTAACCAACTTGAAATTAAACATAAGGACCATCGATTCATAGAAAGACTTCAATGTTTCCTTGCTGAAATTTGCTAAGGCAACACAGCACAATAAAAGGTTATCACTGCGAAGCTTGCAGTATATGTTGATTTCTTTTTGCAATTTTCATAAAGCATAAAAGCAGAAGTATTGAGATAATAGCGTGGAAAAATATGGGTGAATCAGAAAAGCATTATTTTGCATACATTTTTTTCTATATCTGACAGCAAAAGAAAAATTGTCACTTTTATAGTCTGTTTGATAAAACAACAATTTACTGATATGAATTGTAGGAGAAGAAGAAAAAGTGCCATAGTTTCAAAAAATTACAACAAATCTTAAAAGTTGCATTACATTCTGTAAAGAAATACATGCCTTGGAATGTCTAGATGATAACGTATTACTTGTGATCCCAATCAAAAGTCCCTGGATGGACTATCCTCAGAGCTCGAGGTGTTTGGGGAATTCATTTTTCACCCTAACCAATAATTTTTGAGCATTTTTAGCTCGTCTTGCCTGAAGAATCTTATGTCAGTGTTCAAATGGATGCAATGGAGACTTACACCCTATATTTTCCTTTGAAAACAGGCAGTCTAATATAATCTTTTCAATTTTGTATGCTTATATTGTTTTTATAGAGTCTTACTTAAGTCTTACTTACTGTGTGGGGTTTAGGTTCACTACACTTTGTAGCATTTTTAATCAGCAACTGCAAAACTGCACTAAAACTTTGACTTCAAGGAACAGTCAGTAGAGAAAATGGTAGCTCAGTGGGTCAGAGATGGGAGAATGTAGACCATCTGGATTCTAGTTTGTTGATTCAATTCTCACCTATCTTGATTGCATTTGAAAGATATTGCTATCTGTGGACTCCTTGACTTGTGTACAGCAACTTAATATACTCAAGCCCCTATAAGGAGTTTTCATGCTACACAAGAGAATACTATATTTGGAATTAATTAAAGTTTTGGCGGGCTGGCCAAAGTTGTGAAAAAAATGAGATATTGCTTTAACCTAGATATTAGAAAAAGCACAATTGTCACCTAATAGCAGATTGCTGGTAGGACAAGAAAAAAAATAATGAACGAGATGATTATTTTATCACCTTGAATATATGTGTATTATAATTAAAAAAACCTATTAGCTTTTGTCCTCATGTTATCATTCTTCTAGCTGGGATCCAGTCTAACTTCTCTCTTCAAATGTCACCAGCTCTGACTGTCTGTGCTGAGCCAAAGCTCTCCTAGGAAAGGACTCTGTTTCCATCCTTCCAAGGTATTCTCCCAGTTTTTTTCACCACACAAGAAGTGATAGGGTGCGTCTGATAGATCCATTCATGCCTACTGTTAAGGACAATGTCTTCTGGAGGGTAACTTTGCCTTTCCCTTCAAACAGAATCTCTAAGGAGTGTCCTAACAGGTGTATGCATGCATGGACACATAAGGATGTGTCCTTATGCATGGCTATTTTGACTTCAAGACAGTTGCATGATATGCCAAGTTGGTCTATGAATATCAGTACAGATATAACTCTTCCTGATGCACTTTGGCAATCTTTGTTGAACAGGCTGGGTAATTCTTTACTACCATAGCTAGGCAGACCTGGGTATGGTGTAACAGAATTGATGTAAGCCACCCTGACTCATAAACAGTCTCAGGAATAGGCAAAATATACCTTGTTCAGCTACATTAATGACTCATGAACAATTAATTGGGTAATGCTGCAGACACTGTGATAGTCTATGACAATAACTGCAGATGTTGTTCACTGAGTTTTTAGCAGCCATTGAAATCACTGAGTGTACATGACATCAAATATCCTTTCTTTTTCTTTTATGCTATTTCCATCTCCCGACTCTTTTGCTGACTTTGCATTTGCTGTCCACCTCCTTGAATATCCTTGTCACTGAAAAAACTCTCAAACATCTCAGCAGATGAAGCCTTGCATAAACGCAGATACACCCTCTTCTGTTTCCTTACTTCTTCATAAGCCCATTACTACAGTGTTTCACTGGTAGAACAAAATAGGAATAATTCCAAGGCTGTGCTTAATACAGGATAGTACAAGCAATGGCCACTGCTTTTGCTACAGGAAGAAAAGGGATGCTCTCCTCTGCATCAGTACTGGGCTCTGTGTGTGGGTCTGTGTATGGGTTTGCACTGGGAAGTTAAATGTTTTAAAGCACCTTTGTCCACAAAAAAGGAAGTTCACTATTTTTGTAACACTGCCTATAATCATGGTCTGGAAAGTATTCTGAGACTGTGACAGTGGTTCACAAGTAGCATAAAGCCTTCTAGACCATAGATGTTATATGCTGTGCTAATTCTTAAGGATTAGAAAAAGTGCACTTTAGCCTTCACTTTTGATCTGACTGATACTGTTAGTGATACTTTTGTCACATTAATAGACTGACTAACTTCTTCTACAGACTACTATTCATAAATAATTACAGGTCACTTCTTGAAAAGTCTATGCTTTTGCTGAAATCCATGATTCAGGCATCATTCTTGCTCTGGGACACAGGGAAACAGATGGCTACAGCAACAGTAGGAATGATTGTCTCTTGCCTCAGCAGCCTGAATATCTAGTCAGTCCAGAAAATTAGTTTATTATGCTCCTGATTTCTTTGAACTTTGGGTATTTTGTCTCCAAAACGTGCATGAATATTAAAGTTTTAAATCCAGATTTTACATTTGTTCATTTGAAAGGGATTCTTTCCATAAGGAAAAAAATTATAATTTCTACACCTAACTTATAAAGCTGGACTGATAAATATTTTGTCCTTTTGCCATTTTCAAAAAAGAAACTATCGAGTAAAAAGGGAGACTATCTAATGAGTCACTTGCAAAAATTCAAGTGTATTATCTCACTCTGGGTTCAAGGCTTAACTCTGCTGTTATTTGTGTATTTTTATGTTTTTGTGATCTTACTAAGTTCAGTAGATTTACCTGGACTTTAGAATGCTGCTTTTTAGCCATATCTAATATAGCACGGGGACCTGCTCCTGATGAAGCCAGCCATGTAGTTGAGTTATGACTCCTCAGTTAACATGCCAAGCAGGGGAGATGGAAGGCACACTAGAAAAATATTGGGTTTTCAGTGAGACAGAGGGCAGCTCTCTCTCTTCAGTACGTCTTCTGGGGCAATTCTTATCTGAGAAAACGAAGTCCTCATAACAACAGTTTCCTCCGTGCCCTGGGCAGGCTTTGTTACTTGTGATATAAAAGGCTGTAGCTGCTGTCCTTTAATCTTGGCATATGAAAAACACAAGCCTGCATTTTGTTGGTCCTTGTTCTGAAGCAGATGCCAGCTTCACAGCCAGCCTTCCTTAGCATCAGTGTGTTCACAAATAGAGCCTTTTTTTTTTTTTTTTCTTTTTTTCCCCCTTAGAATTATGCTCTTAAAAAAAAAATCTTCAAAGGACTTTACACAGATCAACTTGTAAAGAATACATAGGACTTAGTGGTATCTGACATTCACATAGAAGAAAGGCTCATTCTTCATTGAGTTCTCCACAACGAATAAAACCGTGCATAGTTGGAGGTAGTTGAACAAGGAATGTAAGCATTTAACATTACTTTTCACAAGTGTAAATAACAATGTACATTGTGGGGAGCAGGCCTGCTAGTATTGAACTTCCAGGCAGTTAATCACAAAAGATCCATTTAATTATAATGCACTGATTCACAAGGTAGGAACAACCCATAAAGAAGAATAGACTATTTCATTCTGACTTCATGCTGACAGTGCTTATCCTAACATGATGCTCTTTAATCCCAGACAGCTTTGAGATAAAATGCCAAGGCAGCATTAGCTGGGGTCTGCAACAGCACAAGAGTCTGTGTCAACTCACCAAGGGAAGGCAGCCTTTTGCTCTTCAGGAAAGAGTGATCATTTCATCAGACATATCGAAGCTTAGAAATTCTAAGTTGCAATATAAACAATGGTTATGATTCCAACCCAGCTGGTGCTGTCAGGCAAAAAAACCTGCAGTCATTTGAGTGCAGCAGGATAAACACACTAGAACACTAACTTGTTCAGCTACCGTTCCAGCTTGTTACCCATCTTTGGCAGATATAAGTGCTTAATTACAGTAGTGATGTCCACAAGTATCACAGAAGATCACTTATCAGGTGTTTTTAATACCAACAAACATCACACTGAATTATAATAAGCGACATCTCAGCTCAAATATTATGTGCATAATATTGTAAAACATAGTCAGAAAAAATATTTTCCACAGGAGTTGCCATTTAGAGAAGTGGCAGGTTTCATTCTGGTACTTCGATTATGGCCAATTTATGATAGGACCCATGTAAGACTCTGGTGGGACCTGTGTGGTTTCTGCTCTGCTCCCCTTCTGGCAATTTCTTCAAAGGATAGAAGCCAAGAGTTTGTAAGCCCATAACCCTTTTGTTTCAGAGAAATTGGAAAAAAATCAAATTGTAACTAAACCAAATTAAGAAATTTCTAGATCCTCCAAAAAATGGAATTTTCTGATCAGATCAGTTCATTATGATATTCAATTAGGTATTATTGAAGGAAGCCTAAGGAACAGGGCTACTTGAACAGTGGCCTGTAAAGCTTGCAGGGCACCCTAAGCAGCCTGGTTATGGACATTGCTATAGAGATACATGGCAGAAACCTCCACTCCATTTCTGCATAGAGTTACCCATTGTCAACAATTTTTCTGTCCACGTCCTCCAAAAAACTGCTGAAGGGCTTCCACAAATAAAATAGACATGTACTTTATAAATATAGGTAAGCCAGTTCTCCAGTTCCTCCTCTTCTAATATTTGAACACACTTGCATAGACTTTGGCTGTCCAGGAACAGTGCCCCTTCTGTCTTATTTTTATCCCTCCTTCCTTGATTCCCTGTCACAAATTTTTGGTTTCAAGTCTCTGTGGCAGGGATTGCAATCTCCCTCTTGCCATTACCTAGCAGGAAGGGGCTTTGCAGTTGACATCTAAGCACTACAGCATTAATACTTTGATTACAAAAGAGTTTTGTACTCCTTTGACATCCTGGTTTCTCTGAAGGGTTACACAGTGTGTCAGCTGAACATTTGTTGACATAGTCCCTCTGAAAACATGATTACTAGGCATAGCATTTTCACTAGAAGTGCTTGTGAATAATGCACATTAATGAGGAGTTGTAGTACCTGTGTTTGTGTGCTCTTTGTTCAGCTAATTCATGTTACCTCACTGTGAACAGAATAAACCACGGCGCAAGTTAGTGCAGCATGAATAATCCATGGTTAACAAGTAAATAAAAGACAATGTGAAATACCACACATCAGTATATAAGCATAACTCTTTTGACATTTATTGGAAAGACAATCACATGCATCCTTGATTATCACCAATTTATTAATTTCTTTCAACTACTTCAATGTTCTCTACCAAAATAACACCCAAACCAAAACTTTAAAAACTGAGAATGAGTAGAATTTGATTTCTATGTTGATATGTTGGCATTTTGCTAAAATTCAGCTAACAAAAACATGCATACACACATATGTGTGTGCATAGAATTAAAACATCTGAAAAACCTACATATTTAAGAGATTTTTGGAAATTAAGAAGTAGACACTTTTTCCAATTAGATATTCTTCTACAACACAAAATCGCTAGCTGCTGGTGTGTTTTTATGTTTTAAAATTTTAAATAATGGAATTAAAGTGAACTTGTGCAATGAAGATCTTTGTGTAGATTTTGGAAAGAATTTGAAGAATTTTATCTGAGTAAATATCCAGAAATTTAAACTATAACACTGAAAAATGGGTGACACTGAATGGCACTAGCCACCTAATTCATATAGAGTTCTATGAGGTAATTAAGACTGCTAAAAATCCACTAGTGGCCTATTTGCAATTTCAGACAATTTAGAATTCAGGACGTCTAATATAGTTATGATTGAAAATCCTGAGGATGTTGTGTTTTTAATGAACTAATTTTCAAAAGCTCATTATATCTGAAAAATCTTAGTCTGTGACAAAAAAAAAAGGATACCAATGAAATTCCCATTGACAACATTTTACACACAGCTTCGTTATTACTTGTTAAAGCCCAGGCTAATGAAGAGGGAATATTGCTGTATCCATCCTAGGCTAGGTTTTGGTACATGTCTGAAAATATAAATTTCAGTGCAAGTGCACTTGTTATTTAACTCTGGGCAGACAGACATTCCTAAATCAGTGCAGCACTTAATTCTCCCTTATATGCTATTTTCAGAATTGAAGGTAGTGCTTCACAGGCTTTGTGAGGATGCTCTGAGTAGGCGTGAACTCATACGTACCAGGTATGTTTTCTTGGTTACAAAATCAGACTTAAGTAAAATGATTCTATCCTGTCAGTGGTATTAATTATTAAAGTAATGTTTGCTTTGAAAATTCATCTTAGAGTAAAGTTTATCTCACCTGAAAGAGGCAGGTAATTTCAAGCATTGCCCAATGCATCATTTAAACCTTAAGCACAGGTATGAATGCAGGTTAAATGATATGACTGTTAAGAATGAAGGAAGGCTCCTTTCACACTATTAGGGTGAAAATGAGGATTGTGGCTGGGGAAAAAAGTCATATGGCATAGTTTATAGGACTGTATTTCTCTTATTCCCAGAAGAATAATCCTTTCGAATGATGGCTCTATACTAAGAGTATAGATACCCTGAAAATTATGATTTCCTTATGTTGACAGAGATTTCCTTTCAATGCACTTTGTCAATTGAAGAGCAGAAGAGCACTCCAGGTAGAGAGCCCATGTGTTATCTAAATACAGGGAGAGAGAGTTTCAGCTTCCTTCTAATAATTTTCTGTGCATTCAGGACAGTTCTTTCTTGTTTGATTTTTTTTTTTTTAAACAGACATTTGCACAAAATAATCCAAAGTAGAACAAAATAATTATCTGGCAATGTTAATCTCATCTAATATTCATATTAATGGCCTATTTTTAGACAAAACACTTATTATTATTGTACCTCTGCTATAAAGTCTTCTTTTATGATTACGTGAATGGATCTTTCAAAACAAGCTGAAACTGCCTGCATTTGGCACAATATAGTAATTTTGATTGCTTTTCTTTGTTCCCCTGAAGAGCTATTTTTCATTTCTGTTTGAGACTAAGAAACTTTTTATTTTAATCTGATTTTTTTTTCCTGGCATAGAAACAATCAATAAGAAACCTGCCTCAATACCAGAAGAGAATGACCTTTGCATTCTCAGCTGATGATACTGCAGGAAGGTTTGACTCTAGTGTCAGGCTATTATTTGTCTGTATTTTCCAGCTCCATGGAATTTTCCTGATACATCTATATATAAAATTAAACAAGGTTGTTTGTTATAAATGAACACAAATGTCTATAGTTCTGCCTGAATGACAGCATTTTTCTTCACCAAACGTTATTTAGAGAGTCATTAGAGGTTTTACCAGAAACAATGTTAAATGTAGAGAATGACTCAACAACTTGTGAGTTTAGGTGTACAGCAGTATTCTGTGTTTTGGTGAGATGGTGGAAATACCTTCACTTTTATCTAAGCTTTTCTGAACCACATAGATCCATATATATACTTCCTATCTTCATTTCACCTTTAATGATGTCTGTTGCTGAGTTTAAACCTTTGGTTCACTCACTCCTGACATATATGTTCTTATGCACAGATTAGAAATAAGCCAGAGCAAACAGTTTATATTTCATACTTCATTCTTCTTCTATGCATGATGCAGAAAATACAGTATAAGCTGGGAATACCTCATGAAGCATTCGTTTCCATACTGGTCTGCTTTTAAAAATTTCTGCTTGCATTTTGCAACTGCCAACAATAATGGTCATTTTTCTGCCATTTTATGGACCTTCACAGACTTACACAAGTGACTATTTACTGCAGTTGTTATTTATATGTTGCCTGTGCAGTTTCTGCACTGTTTATCAGCAGAGCTTTTGTAGAAAGCATGGAGAGCAAGTCCTCAGCTTGAGTAGAGTAGATGATGGTTTGATAAATCAGGACCTAACACTTCAATGTATTAGGAAATAGGTCTGAGACAGGAGACTCTAGCTAGAATGCTGAGCTTCTCAGATAATATAAATATAGATTTATGTTGTTGACTCTAGTAAAAATGTTGATGAAAACCAGGCACACTGATTTTCTTTGGGCAGTGTTTGTCCCATAGCAGCTAAGGTTACTTAAAACAATGTAAGAGATACCTTTACAGCTCACCCCCAAGCTTCTGGTGGCCAGCACCTGAGAAATTGGTATGGTTTAGCAAAATATCAGTCACTATTCCCCAGTTTTGGGGGGCTGCAGAAATGGCTGCAATAGCATGCTAGCTGAGACCCTCTGCAGGCTTCCTGTGGCACTACTGGATTTCACACATAGACTACTTAACTATTTTCTTTCAATTTATTTCTTAATCATTTTAATTATGCTTCATTACATCCCCAAAATTGCCAGATGCTAATGCTTTTTCATGGGGTCATTTGTTTTAATAAGCTGAGCATTTCACATACTGCAGCAAAACCTGAACACTGGGCTATTTTACATTAATCGTAAGTTTTTAGTTAAAAACTGCAAAGAAAATATACGTTCTTATCAGTTATGGCAAGTGCTTCTGAGCAATTTAGTAACTATCTGCTCAGATCAATTATGTTTCTTTCTAGCCGTGCTAGGAACATGGCAGCACTGTGAACCTGAGAAAGTTCCATTTCCTGAATGAATGACCCCTATCCTTACAGCAGGCACACCCACGTGGCACTGCAGCGGCATCACCATCCGTACCAGAACCTCAGGAGTTCAGAAATTCTTAAGGACAGTCGGTGGAAAAACTGCAATGTTGACTTTAACTCATTATTTTGTGGGAAGCCACCAGCTCCTTTTGAGTGTGGGAGACAATTTTTGTGTGCTAAAAGTTATGGAGACCAGCATGCTCTGTTGTTCATTCTCTTGCTGACAAGAAGAATTGGATTCTTGTTTTTAAATTAGAGGTTCAGCTATCAGAGAAGATATTCAGCCACCTAAAGGTGGTAGAAACTTTGTTTATAGATTGCTTCTAGACAAGTCAGTGTCATCAAAGCAGAGGGTAGCTGATTGTAAATTCTTTATAATGTTATTGTCTAATACAATAGAAAAGTGTGAGTAAATAAGGACATCATAGTTATCTTTACTGGAGTTATCCATGTGTCTAGATGTAGAATTTGTATGCAGTTAATGGAAGACTTGATGTGTAGGAAGTTTTGCCATGGAGATTTGATTACTACCCTTTTGGAGTATTCCTCTTAGAAGACCAAAAGATCAGTCAATCTAGAATGACAAACTTCATTATTTTCCATTTGCTTAAATTAAATATGAAGGTCAGCGAACGTATGTAATTAGACTACAGCGTCAAGCCACCTCTTGTGGCAATTTGCAGGAAATACTAGTTTTGCGTAAGCCAAGTATATTTCTCTTCACAGAATGAGGTAATCAGCTGAGGAAGAAAAAAAAGAAGAGTCTGTAGCTGTAACTGGAAAAAGACTGTGAATGCAAAAGCTGGTATTAATCTCATCTTTACTGAAAGTAATGTAATGTAAAAGTTAGGCAAGTGGTTTAAGTTACTTGTTTTGGGTCTCCCAGTAGTCTCTGGAGATAAATGCCTCCAGAGTACAGTTCACCCCATCAAAGACTGGTGTGAATAAACAGTCATTCAGCAGATGTCTGTCTCTTTTGTTAAGGGGAAAAGAGACAGGATGAGTAGCTTGAACTAGACACATAGATTTTAGATAAATAAGCATAAATAAAGTAAATAGTATAGTAAGTGTTAGCATTTTGAGGATATATATATATATATTTCAATGCTATATTAGGTGACTTTTTTGTGCTTGAATTATGAATTATATAATAAAAAGGAAGAACACTTAATCCTACAGTAAAAAAATCCTCATTAATATTAAGAACTGCTGTCTTCTATACTGTTGAGAGTCTCTTTATGTGCTTGTATCTGGACTGCAAGTCTAGATCCTGATATACTGTCAAGGTTGAAGTCTGCATGTCTGACAGCCTTCCTTAGTTTTTACCGATACTCATGGCTATTAAGATCACTACAGTTCACTGAATACATAAAGAAAAATCTAGAAGGTCTATTTTTGCTCCTCACCAAACTCTTACATTTATTGACGATTTTTGCCAATTTTATATATTTGTTTATGATCTGCTTCCCAATTATTTTGTCAAATTGAAGTGTGTACAAAATATAAAGTGCAGAGCAGAGGAAGCAGCTGTAAAAGCTTCAGAGTTGTGATGGAAAAAACATAGGCTCTTGACAGTGGCTCCGGAGCCTGTGAGCCAAATGTATAAAGTATCAATAAAATCCCAGTATCAGGCTGAATGCTGAAACATTTTACAGATTAAAAAATAACAATTAAAACAAAAATCTCTCAGCTTGAGTCATCCGAGACACAAAACAAACCACTTTTCCATTTTGTATATGTACACAGGAGACACTAATTTCTGCTTGTAGATCTTTCTCTAGCTTTTACTGCTGGATATTGTTTACCAGAAAGAGAAATACTTGTGGCAGCGATGCTCTAGGAATTGTCATACTGAAATGACTGGTTTCCACAGAATGACTTTTCGGCAAGGTTAATGCAAAGTGTGGCAGCCCTTGTTTCATGTTCCATCATTCACCCTCCCTCTAAGTGGGCTGCAGTCTAGGAATCTTTCCAACTCTGAGAATAATCCTGATGGATGAGCCTGAGCAGCTGTTGCATTTTTGCCTGCATAATCTATGCCCAATAGCACGTAGCATTAGACCACCTTTCTTTGGAAGCTGCTGCTTTACTTGACTGTTTGTTAATGGGCCTGTAGTTCAAAGGACTTCATGAGATGCTGTTGCAGCCTTTGTATTTTATTTTTTTTAAAAAAAGAAAGAAATATTTTCAGATTGGCTGGAAGGCCTGTTCAGGAATACAGCAATGATCTCTTTTTCTAGTTTAGACCTCATCATACATTCACACTGGACCAAACTCAAACGGTTCTTATGTTTTGGCCATCTTACGTGATTGTACAGTGCCCAGCAATATTAGCCTTAAATTCTGACTGGTACTTTTAGATACAATTAAAGTGCACAACCAATATTCTTCCTCTGGAAAATGTCTAGGAATGTTTCTAAAAAACACATGCTACAAACACATCTATTATGGTTAAGTATTATACCATTAATTTACAATATATGCATGTTGACTCATTAAAACAATGTAAACTTTCACATAGCAAGTGCATATTCCATCCATTTTAAATGTATCAAGTGTATAGTTCAGATCTTATCCTTTGCTCCACATGCAATGAAAGAAAGTAGAACTCTGAAAGCAGGATATCTAGAAGGCAATCAGTAATAACAACTCTAAAACAATACTAGTGAATTGGCTTTCAGATGATATAAAGTGTATTCCTTGACTTTCAGTTATTTCTGTATTCATGGTGTATAAAATGGTATAATTAAAATGTTTTATTTATGGTCATAGAAAATTGCAGTAATACTATTATATGAACTAAATTAATGTATTTTACTTTCTAAAAAAAATGAATTTTATGTCAATGTATTTCTTGTGAAGTCCATCAGACAGGCAATCCCAGGAGCTGTGCACAGAGAAGCTGCGGGCTGTGAACTTTCACAGGTGCCACCAATCCTTTGTTGGGCACTCTCCCCATGGCAGGGCTAAGGACATGGTTCGCGGTGCCATTTTTTGACAGGGACAGCCATCCATTATGAGCATTATGGAATGAGGTGGCAATGATGTCACAAGATCTGCCAATCACCTCTCAGATTATAATCACGTCTAGTCAGTATTAATGAAAGTCTCACTTGAAAAAGCAATGGCAGTCTTGGAATTAAGGAGGAATTATATCCCAATGGACAAGATCAAGTATTTGAACTTGGTCATGCGGCACACTGATCCAAGCTGTGCTCTGTACTCACCATATCACCGATGCTGAGGGTATGGGGGGAATTTAAGAGATCCACAGGCTTTATTCAGGCCATTTGCTCAGAGATCATTTTCACTGTGAACAAATGTCAAACTGAGTTGTGTTTATGAATTGTTCATTTCTGATTCAATTCATTTCTCAGCATAATGACATTAGGAAGTCAGTTCATGCTGATGTTCAACTTCTGTTTTTCTGTGTAAGTCTCAAGTAAAGTGTGCAAACAACCTTGTGCTGGACTGAGCTAGTTATTTAAGAAATTTTGCATCTGTACGTCATGCTGCCAGGTCTGCTTCTGAAGGGGGTTATTGAAAATTATCTGAAAAATGAAAGAATAAATTACAATTATCAAATAATGATTAGTGAGTAAAAATAATGCATTTCTAAAAAAGAATAACCCCATGGGACTGAAGTTCGTGAAATGTCTGAAGTTTAGAAATGTATTTGTTAATAAACCAGAGATTTCCAAAATGTTTACAGGAAAAAACCTCTAAACACTACCGTTGAAAGTACTGTTTGAGGTTTATTCATGAACATAGTGCCACTTCTGCATATTCATGCAAACACTGCATTTGCATGTAATAGCTAAATAATAAAAATAGTATACTTGCAGTACTAAAGAATGTAGGTACTATGTTCCATTTCAGAGTATATGTATGGGAATAGCAGAAGAATGGCAAGGAGGAGAATTGTAAATACGCTCAAGTGAATGCAGTTGGGTGTAGAAAAACACATAAATCACAAGTAGAATCTCTATGTTCACATAACAGGCCTGTGAAAAGAGTCATAAAAGCACCTTATCGTACATCCTTGAGGTTCTTGCAGTCAAAGATCAAAGCAGTGAGGTAAACTGCGCCTGCATGGATCCCTATATACAGGTCGAAATCAGCAGGCTTGTTGATCTTCAACCAGGGCTGAATTCTGCAGCACCTGCATCTCCGCCTTTGTCACCTCTGCCTAGAAACTTAGGTGCTATTTCAGAGATCCCCCGGTAGCGAGGTAACAAAAAATAAATTGACTCTTTGCAGCTGTACTCATGGCCTCTGGTTGTTCTTGTGACCTGCCTGTGTTGTCTCACACAATATATGTATCTTATTGCTTACTTTTGATGCTTTTTATTGGTATGTATATGACATTCAAAGAAATATACCATAATCATTGATTCTAATTTGGTAAAGTTGCAGAAACTAGTCTTAGAGTTTCTAATAACACTATGTTTCTAATAACATCTGCATTCATGCATTAATTGAAATATTAAGTTCTGGCACATTTCATATTTCAAATATTTTATAGATCAGGCTTTATTAACATACAGATTAATAAAGGCAATACTTATAGATTATTTATAAATCAGTGTGAACCTTTAATTTTCATTAACTTTCTACAAGATGTAGAAAATACGTTACAATTTTATGAGATACTGCAAATTTTATTTCTGTTATCACTTGGTATTGTATTTTAGAGATGATTACTTACTATTCAGTGGAGTCTTTCATATAGTTTATAGGAGCTTTATTTTGTTGCTATATTTGCACCTGAATTGTACTCAGATTACTACCCTGTTTAATAATGAAATAATAAGCATACAAGTAATGACGAATATGGAAATACAATGCCATATGAAGGTAACTGGTTACATATGCTACCATTTCATTCTAGTATGCACACGTGTTTACACTGACACACTCCCAAACAAAGGAAATCTCCTAAAGTTTATTTCTGTCCCCTGACAGTAGAGCCTAGACTTCCGTACTTTTGATGACATGCCAGAGCTCAGGTAGAGAACTTCTCCATATTTCTTATTGATTTCTGATAATTTTCTGTCTCTTCCAATGCCTTTTATTATGTTTTTGAACAGCTGATAATCAGACAGATAGCTCTGTCTGGTCATTTATAGTGTGTGTCTGTCATTGTGATATAGGAAGCCATGAAGATGGTCTCCAGAATGTAAACTGCTGCAGTGTGGTCTTTCTTATTTTACAAGAAAGGTAAAAGCACCCCCAAGTCCTTTTGGGTAAGATAAAATATTTTTCTGTTATGATAGTCCTACTGATTTCAATGGGCAGCTTGTTTGCAGATGATTGGCAAAATCTGATGCTTAATAAGATTGAACTTCAAAGACTAATTAGGCTCCACTGCAAATACTTTCATGGCTGATCATCGCTAGCTGAGGCATGTCTGGCTGACAAACATTTCTAGAGTGACTAGATTTACTTGTCCCAAGTGTCATTCGATAGAAATAAAAATGCAGTTTTGTCCTGAAAAGGCAGAAGTTTTATTGATTATTTGGGCAATTGAGATGCATGTTGCTATCCCCAAAATTAACTTAATTAATAATGTTTCTAACTACTATGGCTAAAAGAAAGATAAGAATAATAAATATTAATAAACCCATAAAATCAGCTTTTTACAATGTAGCTTTTGGAATTATAATTAATTACCGAGTCAGACACCTCAGTTTTATTGGCTAGCATCTGACTGTAGACACTTTAAAAGTACATGATCAACTCAATTCATTCTTCAGACTTTAACTTGCCCTTACTGAAGTAAAAAAAGGCATTGCTCAAATAAATACCTGAGGTGAAAGTAGACGATCAGTTTCTACAGAGAAATACAGGGAATAGCCGCTCAGACAGCCTCAGTACAGCATCCTGACTGACCAAGCATACCTCAGTAAGAAAACACAACACATCCCATATTTATATGCAGACATTCGCTCAAATCCATCCAGGTTGCCATCCGCGTGTAGCTTAGCATGAGGAAGAGGAATGAAGCAACATTTGTAAGGAAGAAGTGATCCAGATCTGGCTGAGACCCAAGGAAATCTTGTCCCTGTTAGTCCTTCATTTCATGGCATTTTCTTCCTGAGAGGAGTGGAGGCTCTATTTGCTCAGTTCACCTCGAAGTTATAATTGTCATCTGCTTGAGTGCGGACAGACACTGCATTCTGCAAAGCAAATACTAAACCAGATGTAAGCCTGACAGAAACCAGAGACACTGCATAGGCACAGTACATCTCTGCTCCTAAGACTAATGCTGTATGTGTGATCCTCCTGGTCCTGATGTGAAGTGCTTTTTTTTGGCCAAAAGTGTGCTTCCTTGAGTGAAACGGAGCAAGGCTGAGCGGAGTGTAGGACCCATCTGAAACAATGAGCTGCTGCCCTTGTGGATGCAGCTAAGCCCTGACAAGGCAGCAGCTCCCAGCTTTTGATTAAGTTTTAGGCGCTGAGGAAGATGCTGCCTTGCGCTATGGCTAATTACTGATAAGCAGCTGATAAATGGTTATATGTATCCATGTAAAGCAGAAAAAGCTGAGTACTGCTACCAAAGTGGACAGGGCATCCAGAATGTACTGTATTTCCTTTAAGGAAAACAAACAAATAAACAAACAGACAAAACCAAAACCAACCAACCAAAAAACCACCAAAAATAACAACAACAAACCCAAACAAACCCAAACAAACAAACCAACCACAAAAAACCAAAAAAAATTCACAAAGATAAGACCAAAACCAACCAAACAAAAAACTTCCACCTTTTTAACAGAGGAAAAAGGAATTGTAGAGCAATAGCAAATCAGTACCTTACCCGAAGGTACTTACCATTAACGCATTTGCTCCTTGGTATTGGCTTTGACCTGTTCGGTTTATCCAGTCCAACCTACTGGGAATGGTACAGTGAAACCTTTTTCACAGGTAGCCTCTGTGAATTACCCTGCAGGCAGCATCTCATCTGGAATAGAGACTGTGCTGTGGATTTTAATGAATTTAGAACTGGTTAGATTAAGAACTCTGCTGTTAGAGTATGCTGTTTATCCTCAGAGCAGGTAAAGTAGGGGCAGCACTTATGTCTTTTCTGTAAAATTTATTTCAGAAGCAATAAAGCCAGCTCTGTTAAATAGCTAAAAAATATTTCTGAAGGCCACTTTTGAGAGCTTAGTGTCAAATATAGGGTTAAAATAGAAGGCTATAGCTAAGGAAGAAAGGAAAATAAACTTCTACTCTGAAGTTCAGCACAGTGAAATCCTTTGGGTAGTGGTGTACACTTGTTCATGGATAACGAGACAAATTCATATACACTCTCAGACTCCTTTGATGAAAGATAGAAAGATCACAGCTGCTTATCTAAACGACTTGCAAAGTGCCTTGGGGACAAAATCTAGAAACTGCAGATCTCAAGCCATTTTCTTTCATTACGCCATCCAAGTATGAGTTTCCTTCGCCATCTATACTAAATAACATCAGTATATAACTCCTTACAAGCTAGCTATTGGATGAAGACCTGATTGTAAATACTAGTTTGGGTCTTACTATATCCAGCAGAGGGCACTGATAAGCACATGCAGCTTTACATGTATATTAAAGGTTTTTTGACAAGTGCTTCAGAAACATTGATTAGAAGTCTAATTCAATTATTACTGTTACTGTAATAACACATATTTGGTATTACAAAAGTTATTATTTCTAGGTTTTTGTGTCACTCAGATTATTACTTTCTCTTGCTGGCTAATGATTTAAGTGAATACATTAAAAAAATTGTATTAGTGCAGTAGTGCTGTTTTGTCTCTTTTGCTACCTAAAATGCATACACTAAGTTTTTTCATCAATACAATTTCGAAGGAGAATCATTTTAACATTAATAACTTTAATCAAATAAATTGTCTTGCTGCAATCAATACTGAAGCACTAATCATGGCAAGTGATATCCTGTATGCTGTTTCCAGATAAGCATAGGTGATGTTCCCATGTTGTGGAAATCCATGGCAGGGAAGTTAAAATAATAAGCAGCTGAGCATGATCATTATGAACAAACTGAGTTTATTTCTGACTTTGTAAAAGCATGAGAATGAGCATCACTTTCTGCACCCAAATATGCCGAATATACAAATTACCAAGGATAAAATGGAATTAAACAAGACCTGCAATTCTCATTAAACATCTCATGCCTAGTTCAAAAGATAACATAAAGATGCAATGTGTTTTTGTTGTTTCTAGTCTGCAGATTTTAAGACTGGCTTGAGAAAGCATAGCAGGTGAGCTTTCCTTTTGGAAGGCTGAGAGTAACTGACCTTTAATAAACTTCCTGCTTTTAGCATGCAAACTCACACATAGAGAAACTGGAACACAAGTTTCATTATTCAATTTATTAACTCATTTTTCATGAAAAGAAGGAAAAGAAAATGTCTAGTGTTATGAATAAAAATAAAGATAGAATCACGACTGCAACTCAGTAATAAGAGGCTGCAAATCACTGAACTCAGTTTTGTTTTCACCCAAGTCAATGGCAGGATGTGATGAAAGTAGGAGTGGGCCCTAAGAAAGTAGGAATTTTCTCTGCTGAGGCTGAATTCAAGTTAGCTCAATCAGTATTTGAATGAATGGGCAACTGCAGTTTTCACAGGCACTTCATGTTTGCTGATCATTAAATGTCCTTGCAAGGAATTACATGGGCAGAATATAGCAAGAGCTGTAACAATCAGTGTTTTCTCTCACTGCTATTAATGTCATTAACCGCCTTAGGAACAACTGTTCCTAAAAGCTGTGTTGGCTATTGCAGCAAATGGTCTCAAGCAACCGCAGAATGGCCAGCTAAGCTACTAGGTATTTAGTTCTGCTGTTCTCTGCAGTTCCAGAGACAATTGGTACAGAACACAGCTGTTCTCAGAGCTGAAACCTCCTTTCCACATGATCCTCTAGTTTTGCTTTTTTTCCCTTTCATATTTTCTTCATACTTTAAATTGAAACATTGTCCACAGAAACCCGAATCATTCTAGCCTGGCTGTTAGCTAAGCTCCTAAAAATGTTCTTGGTACCTCATTACATTCTCTGCTCTCGATTAATGCACATTAAGAACAATTGACTTGACAACTGGCTTGATATGCATCAAGTCTCTACGCAGAGAAAGCTTTTGACAGTGTGGTGTCATGTGGAAAGCATTTGCTGATCTAAAAAGGTTATTATTGTCTTTTCTGTTCTGTTCTTTTCTAGGAGAACAATGGCTGTTTGATATTTATCCCAACCTGAGTAATTTAAGTATTCAAGGTCACTATCCTGGGTTATAGGCAATTCAAGATTACTTACGATTTTGTGTTATTATAAAAGAGGAATTTATACTGGGTTTGCTTCAAAGTAGAAACAATTATTCAGAGCTTTTCTCCTTAGAAATATTTGGAAAAGATGTTCATCATTTTGACTTAAATCTATGTAGCTCTTTTTCCTGATAGCAGAAAGCTTAGAGAAAGTAGAGCTATAGAGTCTTAATGATGAAAATGCCTGCTATTTATACTCTCTGTACATAAGCTGGCTTTGGTTACTCATTACAGTGGGAGAAAATGGCATGGGAAGGACGGCACTATGTTACTGATGCATATGCTATATGTTTCGTTTTGGCGGGTTTTGTTTTGTTTTTAATTCATCTGTAATATCTGCTTCTGTGTGCTCACATTTAGAGTATCAAAGTTCAATACTCACTTAGTATAGAATGCTAAAGTTCACTCAGTGAATCACTATCAGTTCAGATACTCTAAAGTTACCTGTAAGCACATTTTTTTTCAGATCAAGGATCTGACTTCTCCACTGCTTCGGATAGTGATGACTGAACACAATAAAACAAGATTCCTAACTCCCATCCCTACAGTTACAGATATCATTCCCACTCTGAAGGATGTATGAATTTGACCATTGCTGTTACTGTCTCTTTTTAAAAGAATTAAATTTAAATCTTCTCCTACATGTAAAATAGCTCTTAGGATTCAGTATTGCAATTCATTATCTATTTTGTCATACGCTGTTAAACAACAAGCTATGTAGGAAAGGACTCAGAGGTGATGACCAGACACAAAAGAGATATTTTCTTCCCCGAACAACTTGTAATCCAAGTACTGTATCCTTTCTGCAGCAACCTAGTTGTGCTGTCTGGTACAGTAAGTACCAGTAAAGAACAGTAAAGTAAAACATCCTACCCCCCCACTTTACTGTCTTTAATTGCTGTTCGTTGTCCTTAACTGAAAAGCCATTAGGGAGGCTGGGGAACTTTTTAATGATCAATTCAAGGGAGAAGATGCCTTCATATCTAAAAATGTGTCAGACAGAAAAAAAGGATTTTATGAGTGGAATATTATGACACTGACTATAAGCATGAATGGCTGATGAGATACCTGTGGGAATTTAGGTGGGAACATGTTGGTCTGTATCAACTTTGTAGAACACGGTTTTCCAAAAACTGGTAGACTTTGAGGTAAGCTGAGTTAAGCATATTGGCTTGAAGAGATGTGTATAGAATTTTAGGGAAGGTAAATGCAAGTCTTCATCGCGCTTTGAGCCTACTGTGTAACAGGCTACCATTTTAATCCCATAGAACCAATGCTCTTATTAATATATTTGACCTAGGATCATCAAAGGCCTCCTGGATGTGGTTGAGCTCTAGGAACTTTATTGAACTGAACAATTAAAATATACTCTTGGTGTTACCAAAGAGCATTTTTTTAATACTTTCAGTATTCACCATTTTATGTATGTACAGGCACTTGTCACTCTGGCATTAGCTGACCCTGTGACCCTTCAAGAAGTAATTTGCCCAAGCTGCCTGAAGGCACCTTTCATCTTCCTCTAGAGTGTGAAGTGCCTCAGATAACTCTATGGCAGGAAACACTTGGAGAAACCTGGAATAAAGCATAGAGATTGATACAGAAGATAAAACATAAAGTATAAAAATAGCAATAAGAGATCTGCATCAGATCAGATTTATGAAATAAAATTTAAAATTATACATTAAATTGCTCTATACTGTCTCAATGTGTAGACTTAACCTTCTCTGTAAATTATAAATATGAACAAGTGTTCTTGTTCATTTATTAGCAACAGAAGATTTTAAAAAAACATGTAGATTTTCTGTATGTCTAAACTGAGCAGTTTAGCAACTGATCCAGGCTTGTTATTGTTAAGAGAGATAGCCTTATATAAGAGATCTGATTTGTGCAGCACAATGAAGTTTTGAACTCAGTTTATTGTTTGCTCCCAAATGAATTCTCCTCTGCTAGACAATAGATCATAGTGCCTGCAATTTGCTGACCCTCCTGCTCAGGACAAATTTTCAGTTAGAGAAAAAGTAGAACACTGTTTTTTCTGTGAGATGTGGTGATCCTTGGCACAAACTTTTCCAGGCATGGCAGATCATATAAAAATTTTATACTTTATAAATTGTATGGGAAATGTCCATCATTCATCTTGGATTGTAAAACTCATATGTTATGGAAGCTTTAATGTCATTTTGGAATAGAACCCATGGATAAAGGCTATGCCAAGAGGCTGAGAAAAGTCAAAGGGTTTGTTTTTCACCTGATCCTAGAGACACTAAAGATCTTGCACCTTTACTGAGGAATGCACATTTTTTGAGCTGTCTTTAAGTTCTTAGAAAGAAATGCTGTGGACATTTAGTCTTTTTTGGTCTTAACATCTCTTTTTACAGTCATTATGCCCAGATCCTGAATCTGCATATCTGAGAGTATCCTGAGTAATCAAACTGGAGTTGAAGTTGTCTCTGAAGGCCTGCATGAGACAAACCATTTCCTTCATCTTTGCTGAATCATGGTGTTTTCTTAGGGTTATAATCGCATAGAATCATTGAATAGTTTGGGTTGGAAAGGACCTTTCAAGATCATCTGACCCAGCCTCCCTGCTGTGGGCAGGGACATCTTTTACTAGATCAAGTTGCTCAAAGCCCTGTCTAACCTAACCTTGAATGATGGGACATCCACAACTTCTCTGGGCAACCTGTTCTGGTGTCTCATCACCCCCATCATAAAAAATTTCTTCCTTATATCCAATCTAAATCTACTCTACACGTGAAGCGCTACATATTTCATAAACCTGCTTGGAGATCTCACTGCTATTCAGTATTAGTATTAATATGGCTACTTCTGTAAATAAAGCACTTTTCATCCACCAGCCTAAGGAGGGTAGGGAGTTCCATTTTCCTCCCTTTTTTGAGTTACATGGAAAAAAACCTCCTGGCTTCTGTGGTTTGAGACACTAAAACTTGCAGATATGTTTCTTTACTACATGTATAAAACTAAAGTTTTGTGCTGCTGTTCTAACCATCTAAATTTTATCTTGGCATTATATGACTTACTGATTAAATTTTTATGAGAGCATATGAAGCAATTTGAATCAGTTTTGTATGTTGCTGTGCCCTTTCCCAACTGTCACTAGTTACATACTATGCCTATCTACATGTATTCATTAATGTTTCTTTTATTTACATTTGCTGCTTTACTTGGTCTCTCTGAACACATAGTGACCAAAAGTCTCCTTCTGTGGTATGTACTGAGGTCAGATGAGTGAACAAACCCCTCTGTGAAGTAGTATGACTCTAAAAATATATGATCTTCATTTAACAAAATTTGTTGTACAGTACATTTGCCCACAGCACTTTCAATATGGTTCTGCTTGATGAGCGTGCATTCATTATCTTATTGTAAGTGTAGGTTCATGGATTTGAACCAGAAAGAGCTGGTTTGTGAATTCATTCAAGTGATATATTCACGGAGGGTAAATGCCACATAGTAAAAAAAAACCTGGTTGCGGCAATTATGACATTCTGAGAAGGAGGCTTCTTGGTACAAAAATGCCCTCATTGTAGAAAAAAAGAAGTAAACCAGGCTGCCCTAGGCTTTGATCAACTTTGAGGAAGAACTACTCCACAAATCAGATATATTGCAAAAGCACAGAATAAACAAAATCTATGACATTGTAAATCTGAGCGTGTTTTCATGCTTTCAGCTTTAGTGGCACAAATGCATTTAAGATAAAATTTAATGTTTTGTAAAAGTGCAGTAAATAGGTGGTAGCAATTAATGATACTGGGCAATGTAGAAGAGGGAATGGATGACTATGCCATGCCAGCTGACCCCTACAAAACCAGAAACATAAGCACAATTAGCTATATAACCTTTCTTTAGTGTAAAATAACAAAATGTCCCACAGTGGGTACACAGTGTATACAGAATTTTTTCTTTTTGGCCTTAGCAGTAGTAGCAGTTGCCTATAGCAGAAATCATGGGGACCAGCAAAGTGTTACAAGATCTGAGAAGTAGTCTGGCACCATGGTTTAAAAATATGATCCTGAGTCATTTAAGCAGTTTGTTACATCTTGAGTGATATGGACTCCAACCACTGCCTGCATGTTTTCATCAGGACATTATAATCGGGCAGGGGCCCAGGCTTGGTCCTTTCACCCTTCGTCTCAATCTACCACCTCACGGGACTCATATGTATCTCCAGCGGTACTCTGACACCTTCTGGTGTGAAAACTGTTCAGACAAGCCCTATTTTCAGGTTGCCCATATGCCCTCCATGCGGCCAACCTAAAGTGTCATTATCTGCCCTGTCATCAGTCTCTAGGACAAATAAACCACCAAATGCTACCACATAAACCACCAAATGCTACCAAATAAACCACACTTTATAACATAGCCAATTCTGAGAGTTACTGTACCTCTCCTAGTGTACAGTGTCTGCAGATTTAACTATAGAACAATGTATTAAGTAATACTCCTCCTATTCCATGCAGTAAATTATAAGTTAAGGTTCATATGTCTGCTATTTGTTTACACTTGCTTTCCATGAACATTCAAAACTTCCAGCCATCTTCAGACAGAGACTTGTAGAAGGTGAACTTTCAGTATGAAAGCTTGAATTTCATCAACTACCAAAAGAAAAAAAAATACATTATCCTAGTTATTGAATTAAATATCCAGTCAGAAAGCAGGAATAATATAATTTGATTTGCGCAGTTGCATGTCAGGTCTCTAACTAATGGACTGGCAAAAAACAAACTAGAAACTGCTGTTCAGCAGTTCACTATATGGTAATGAACTTATTGTTATCCAATGAAGAAATCCAATCCAGTGAAGAAATTAAAAAATAAATCTGAACAGCAAATGCACTTGAAAACTTCTGGAATTCTTCATGTTCATCCCTTAGCTGTCAGAAACAGCTGCATGAAGAAACCCATACACATTTTAAGAATGCTCCTTACAGAGAGCTATATAATCTGAAATATCCAAACATCCCACAGTTTCTCCTACCCAAACACATCAAATTCACAGTTTTCTTCCGAAGGCTCTGTGTATTTGGGTATTGTAATAAGATGAGCACTGCATCCTGTAGGTGTTTATGATTAATGCCCATGTCCAAACATAAACATAATTGTAAATAAAACCTAATGTAACTAATACATGATCATCGAATGGACAAAGAACCGTTTCTTCTTCTTCTTCTTCTTCTTCTTCTTCTTCTTCTTCTTCTTCTTCCTCCTCTTCTTCTTCTTCTTCAATCTTCTTTTTTTTTTAATATCCTTTTTTTCTAGATTCCGAAAGTGACATTCCTGACCTCTCTGAATTATACTACCAGTACTCAGATGAATGTTCCTGCATTTCTGCTGACAGTGCCTGCTCTCATTTCTCAGCATTTCTCCCAACCTGCAGAAGAGCTGGTTGAAGACTAAGATAACTGTAGCTTACAAGACATTGTCTTGCTGGGGATAAAGAAATTGCTGTAGCAAGCTGGACTGAATAGGGATTGGCTGTTCTGTTGAGGTTTTGATTTATGTGTCTGAGTTAGTTATTCTCGTCTTCAATTTTATATTGCAAAGTGCTGGATTTTACACAGGCAAATCTAGGGTGTCTAAGTGCTATTTTTATAAATATATAAATAATATATAAATATATAAATAATATAAAATATATAAATATATTTTTATAAATTTCTTGCACATTCATTGTCCTATATATAATTTACATAAGATGACATGTTAGCAGTCCATGATTTAACTATGTGGCATTACATTCCTTTCCCATGAAGGTAATTTTTCTTTTATTCTGCTTTCATTTCTATAAGGGCAAACATCATGATTTTTCTGTTAGTCAATGATTCTTTTTTGCCTGCACAACTCAAATAAGTGGTCTAACAGACTCTCAAACATCACATGGACTTTCTTCAAATTCTAAATGCTAACTGCATTTTTCTGTTTCTTCCATACATAGGCTTAAACACTTCCCTTAGGCTGCTATGTAAGTAGAAAGGTACCTATAAGGTAGAGTGTAAAAGGTGAGCAAACAGCTCTATAACACTTTTCACTTTGATTTTGCCAGCACTTCAAGAAAATGCCGCAGTCCACACATTTTACTTGCCAAGTTAAAATGTGATTGCATTGCGTAGTCATCTTCTGTAGAGACCTGGCACGTGAAAAGTGCCCCAGACTCACGTCATAAGGTGCATCAAACTGTGTGCGGTCAGTACATCTAGGTCAGTACTCTCTTTTATGCAGAGAAAAATAAAGCTTTGAAAGATTACTCTATATATCTATCTTCCTTTCCTTTTTTTTTTTTTTTTTTTTTTTTTTTTAAATGCAGCTTCACTGTTAAAATTATTCCATCCTGGTTGCATAGTTAGAAACCAGCTTCAGAAGAAAATCCAAATGTACACCTAAAACCAGCTGCTAACAACTACCATGATGAACTAAACAACTGTTAGATTAGATCTCTTACCGTTCTAACGTACTACAGCTAATTTCTCAGTTAACCTGATGCAGCAAATAATTCTTCTAATATGTGCTGGTTTCCTGATTTAGAAATAGAACAAGCAAGATGCCTATAGCATTAATGAATTTGTCATTGCCACCAATGGACCCAAGTGAAAAAGTCAGGATTAGAAAACCTAGTTACTAACTTTCATTCAAAAAATTCAATCCAACAAAGCAAACAAGTGAATATTTGGTAAAGGACATGTACTGTGATATGAAGTCGTATCACACAGCAGTCTTATGAAAAAAGTGCTCAGGCTCCATAAAAAAAAGGTATGCTGAAGAATTAGCTATAGTTAGAAACAAAACCTTATGATTAATTGTGATTAACACACGTAAATATTATATGAACAAATGTTACAAATAATTGAGATCTAAAAGAATAATAAATAGACAATGTTTTATTGAAATTTACTTTTTCATGGATCATTTGTGTATTTAATTCCTGACATGAAAATCACTCTTTAAAAGATTATAATATGTCTAAAGTTCATCAGATAAATAGTTGTGTCCCTACAAAAAAATACTGCAATAAATTAAATTTTTTAAAAAAATCTTCAAGTAAACTATAGTTTCAAAACCAAGATATTTTAAAAGCTACCTTGCTTTTGACCATTTAATGTGATTACTTTGAGTTAAATCTCTGGCTTGAATTGCTGACAAATCAGAGTAAGCACAACACGATGAATAGGATATGTTGCATTAATAAGTAAAAAACTGGAAAAAAATAACTAGACATTTGAAGAACAGGAGAAAATGTCAAGAAATAATTATTTTTATTCAATATCACTTGTGAGAAGCTGATTGTCCCTAACCAGGTCTGAGAATGTGGTCAACGCTTATTTTATCTGTCCAGAGTTTCCATTCATTAAATGAGATATAATCAATAATAACTGGTTACATGTAAAATGATTCTCCTCCCCCCTCCCCCTGCATTTTTGTCCTCTGGCCCCCAGCTGAGCCGTTCCTCACAGGCCTGCCTTGGTCTGAACCATTTTTGTACAATTCACCCTCAGTCCTTTATTTTTATGTATGTATCTGGGAAAACTGGGAAAGGAGATTACTCAGAATTACTAAGGTTCCTGCACTAACTGGACTGGAAAACCTATTTATTCCATTTCTTCTTGGCAAAACACTACCTTAGGAGACTACAAACTCCTTAAACACTGCTTATTCGCTATGTATTTGATACAAAATGGATGTTTTGGACTGAAGCCCAAGGCCAATTACAACTGCCTATGCAAAATTAAGTACTCTTAAATCCTGTTCACTCAAACGGTGACGCAATCTTTATGCAGAGGGATCCTGTGTGCCTAAGCACCACTTAACATCCTCTCCTGCTCCAGCCTTCACCCATCAGCCCCAGGTCACCCTGGTGCAAGAGGCGATGGCAGGGAGCCTGCCCAACCTCTGACACCAGCGAGTCTGGAGGGTTTTTTCTTTTGTTATTAAGTCTTTTTTTTTTTTGCTAAAGAGCAAGTGATTTTAACCAGGAACCACACAGGTGACTTTCTAAATTTCAAGGCCTTATTTTACTGTCCAAAGTTGCTTGTACTGATAAAAACTCTGGGTAAGACTCATGCTTCATGTACACACAGGTGCTTTATATCCTGATGTTATATCACACACAGAGCAGCACATTTTTTCAAGTTAATGATGTAATGTCTTTATCCAGAGTCTGACATAACTTCTAAAAGCATGACTTAGAGAATGTAGGTTGAGTAGCATACGAGCTCTCTCTTAAGCATTAGGAAGAGATCACGTAACTGGAGAGCAATATATCTTAACCTTCAGATGCTACTTTGTCACATATGCCAAACATGGTGGTTTCAAATGATCTTGGGATTTGATTTTCAACTGAAAACTAATTTCAGTACATTCTATTGACAAAACACATCAAAATGGTGAGGAATAACACCATATTGTGCTATATCGTGTAGTATCTTATAGCATTACTTGTTTAGCTGGAAACCAAAGTGGATCAGAGCACTGTTTCCTGCGATACACAAATAGGCTGTGTTCTGTAATTAACATTTTTAAGCCCTTTCTCTATATATTTTGGAAAACAAAAGCAAAAAACCCTCTAGGGTGGGGGTGTATTGGGGGTGGGGGGAGGAGGAATATAAAACAACAAAAAAGAATGCAACAAAACCAAAACCAAACAAATAAACATGCAAATCCCTAAACAAAACAGAAAAACCTACCAAAAACCAGAAAGCAAACCACCAAACTAGATATTCTTATCCAGTTGTCTAACTGTATAGATTTTGTATTCTATGTCTTTCATTTGAGCAGAATGAGAAAATTTAGACAATTTATAGGTCTGAAAATGGCCATTTTCCCATGTAAGCCATATGTAGATTTGAAACGTCGCTATAGAAACTAAATCAAAGAAAAACAATTAAATCAGTGGAATATTATGACTAATTGCATTTAAAATAATAATTCAAAAAAGAAGATAGACTTCCTAGAGAATTTTGAAATGAGTCTCCAGGATACCACTATTTTCTTCAGTTCCTATGCTGCCACTGTGATGGACTCGTGGGCAACCTGTCAGTTGGATGTCGTTTTGGGCATAGAGATCATGAAATGATTGAGTTTTCTATTCTTGGAGAAGTTAGAAGGGTGGTCAGCAGGACTGCTACTTTGGACTTCCAAAGGTCAGATTTTGATCTGATTACGAGGCTGGTTGGCAGAGTCCCTTGGGTGGCAGTCCTAAAGGACAAAGGAGTTCAGGAAGGTTGGTCTCTCTTCAAGAAGGTAATCTTAGAGTCGCAGGAACAGGTTGTCCCCACGTGCCGAAAGGAGAGCCGGTGGGGAAGAAGGCTCGTCTGGCTGAACAGAGAACTATGCCTGGAACATAGGAATAAAAAGAGAATATATAACCCCTGGAAGGAAGGGCAGGCAACTCAAAAGGAATAGAAGAATGCAATGAAGTTAAGCAGGGAGAAAATCAGAAGGGCCAAAGCCCAACTTGAGCTGAGCCTGGCTGCTGCTGTAAAAGTCAAGAAATGTTTCTATATCAGCAAATAAAGGAGGGCTAGAGAGAATCTCCATCCCCTGACGGATGTGGGGGGAAACATAGTGAAAGAAGATGGGGGAGAGCCTCAGGTACTAAATGCCTTCCTTGCCTCAGTCTTTAATATTCAGATCAGTTGTGCTCCAGGTACCCAGCCCCTTGAGCCAGAAGACAGCGATAGGGAGCAGAATGAAGCCCAAATAATCCAAGGGGAAATGGTTAGTGACCTGCTACACCACTTGGACTCCCACAAGTCTATGGGGCCAGATGGGATACATCCAAGGGTGCTGCGGGAGCTGGTGAAGGTGATCACTAAGCTACTTTCCATTATCTATCAGCAATCCTTGCTAACTGGGGTGGTCCCTGTTGACTGGAAGATGGCAAATATGACACCCATCGATAAGGAGGGCTGGAAGGAGGATCCAGAGAACTACAGACCTGCTAGTCTAACTTTGGTACCGGGGAAGGTCATAGAGCAGATTGTCCTGAGTGACATCATACAGCACATACAAGAAAACCATACGATCAGGCCCAGTCACCATGTGTTTATGAGAGGCAGTCTCCTTCTACAACAAGGTGACTCATCTAGTAGATGAGGGAAAAGCTGTGGATGTTGTGTACTTGGACTTCAGTAAAGCCTTTGACACCGTATCCCACAGCATTCTCCTGGAGAAGCTGGCAGCTCATGGCCTGGATGGGTGTACTCTGCGATGGATAAAGAACTGGCTGGAGGGCTGGGCCCAAAGAGTTGTGGTGAACAGAGCCAAATCCAGTTGGTGGCTGGTCATGAGTGGTGTTCCCCAGGGCTCAGTATTGGGGCCAATTCTGTTTAATCTCTTTATCAATGATCTGGATGATGAGGTTGACCGCACCTTTAGTAAGTTTGCAGACAACATGAAATTGGGTGGGAGTGTTGATCTGCTGGAGGGTAGGAAGGCCATACAGAGGGATCTGGACCAGCTGGATCCTTGGCCTGAGGGCAATTGTATAACAAGGCCAAGTGCTTGGTCCTGTGCTTGTGTCACAACAACCCCACGCAGCGCTACAGGCTCAGGGAAGAGTGGCTGGAAAGCTGCCGAGAGGAAAAGGATAGGGGGAGGGGTGGGATGGGGGTGGGAATGGGGGGAGGGAGGTGGGGTGTTGATTGACAGCCAGCTGAATATGAGCCAGCAGTGTGCCCAGGTGGCCAAAAAAGTCACCAACATCCTGGCTTGTACCAGGAATAGTGTGGCCAGGAGGACTAAAGAAGTGATCATCCCAATGTACTTGGCACTGGTGAGGCCCCACCTTGAATCCTGTGTTCAGTTTTGGGCCCCTCATCATAAGAAGGACATTGAGGTGCTGGAGAGAGCGCAGAGAGGGGCAACGAAGCTGGTGAGGGGCCCGGAACACAAGTCTGATGAGGAACGGCTGAGGAAACTCAGGCTGTTTAGTCTGGAGAAAAGGAGGCTGAGAGGAGACCTTATCGCTGTCTACAACTACCTGAAAGGAGGTTGTAGCATAGAGGGTGTTGGGCTCTTCTCCCAAGTAGCAAGTGACAGGACAAGAGGAAATGGGCTCAAGTTGCGCCAGTGGAGGTTCAGATCGGATATTAGGAAAAAATTCTTCATGGAAAGGGTCGTCAGGCATTGGAACAGGCTGCCCAGGGAAGTGGTGGAGTCATCATCTCTGAAGGTGTTTAAAAGGTGTATAGATGAGGTTCTTAGGGACATGGTTTAGTGCTAGAGTTAGGTTATGTTTGGACTTGATGATCCTGAGGGTCTCTTCTAACAAAAATGATTCTACGATTCTGTGATTCTGTATCAGTGCACAGAATCACAAACAAACAAACAAACAAACAAAAAACATCCCCCCCAAAGAAAACCCCAAAACAACAAAGAACCCAAAAACCCCAACCGTTTATCATTCTCTGCAATGAATTAGCATAGTCTGCTACATTCCAGAGGAAAATTTCATGATGAAATATTGTGGTCCTTATGAAAAATATATAAGCATTTGCAGTCTGTGGTTTCTTTGCTCTGGATGAAATGCTCTACATTAAAATTGAACCTCAGCAGGATCAATACGCTTATTTACCTGCTGTGCTGAAAAACTGTTCATGCTTTCTTATGGGTGGACTTAAGTTGTCAGTGGTTCAGACTGTGCCCTTTTTGGATTTTCTGTTACAATGGGACTAGGAGTAAATTCTGGCTCTGTTAGAGCCAATGGGAGTTTTACCCATGACACCAGTGGAATAAGGACTTTGTTATGTGACTTTTTTGGTGCTAAGAGACAACAAATTCTTGCTTCTATTTAAAAAATCCAACTCTTGGCATTAGCAGTGGGTAGGGTATGAAGTCTTTTGCAAATCGCTGATTAGGTCCCCAAGGCAGAAGGAGGAGCATTCTTAATGCTTATCCTCCAGCTTCACAGGCAAGGAGCTCTGGATGCTTTTTTGTCTGCTAGACACTGGGAGAAGACATCTGAAATGATAGACCTGTTCTGAGGGGGCATAAAAGGGAGAAGAAGTTATGAAGAGGGATTGGTTAAGAATGACTCATGCTGCACAGCTTCTTCACAGCTTCTCTCCTTTCTTCAGGCAGGACCAGTTAGAGGAATTCCTGCAACATTTGATATCTCCTAACATCCTTGCTTTAAGAAGAGATAAGGAGAAAAAACATCACTCTCCTTTATTGTATTGTCAGGATTTGATTCTTGGGCTACTGTGCTCCTATTGATGTCTTAATGGGGCCTAGGGAATAGTACTTCTGGCCTAGAAAATAATAATTCTAATATAAAGGCCCGCTTATTCTCTTCTGTTCTCTTTTAAATATTTGTAAGGCAACAATCCAGAAAATTCATCACTGCATCGAGAAAATCAGAGTGTAATATCAGGAAAGAGAATAAAGATGCTCTTGCCAGCTGACATACAGCTATTTGGAAGACTGTTTACTGTATTAAAAGAAGTGACTTACAAAAATTCATGTATTTAACAACTTTTAGAATCAGTACATCTTTCTAACAAGACACAATGTCAAACTAAGAGTTTTATGACTTTTTTTTTGCACAATTTATGAATATTATGTAGAATTTATGTTGCCCTATACACTCCAACATCTACTCAGAAATCTTTGGGCTACATTTATCTTGGAAAAGAGAGCGGAAGCACAGTGATGCTCGGGTTATTTTTCTGCCTCTGCACAAACTACCTGATCTGCATCTTCTACATCTTGTGCTTGGTGCAGTGTGCTGCACAGTGGTTGTTTACACTCTGGGTCTTTATAAGGTCATTTGTCTTTGCTTACCATGTTTACTTGATTTTTTCACTTCAGATTTCAAACATTAAGACGAGAAAAGCAACACTGAAAATGAAAAAAATCCTGATGATGACATCTATACTCCATTATTTATTTTCATATAAGACATACGTAGCTTTCATATAAGATACATGTAGTATTTATTATGCTATTTGTAACAAGGTCAGATCTACATGAGAAGCATCAAGCTGTGTTCTTTCTGATATTACTGGCATTAATAATTATTCTGTAATCAACAAGTGTGTGGAAATTCTGTTGATGGTGCATGAGATGCTGGAATTGCTCTCATCCTTGCTCTGCTACAATGACCTCAATGGCAAATGTGCTGTCGTCAGGAAACAAGGCTGATACAGTTTTGGGAAACCTGCAGTAAGCAAAAAAATTCTCTGAATAATTCAAGGTTCATAGCCACTGTCTCACACGTATTAACAGCCTTTTAAATATGCTGTCAGAGTTCATGTAACAGCAGTGAACTTTTTTTGTCACACTTTCTAGGCAGATTTTGGTTATACTCTGTGTTCTGCTTGTTTATCATTCCTCCCATTTGCTATGCTCTCTATTAATCTATTTCTAGCTTTCTCAGTACTACTTTGGAATTATCAAGGCATGTCATAGCTGGCAAGCATGAGTGTTTCGCTTTGCTGCTGCTGTGCCATTTTGGAAGGAGAGCTATGCAATTATGACAAGTTGCTTGTTATTAACCTTTGATTGCTGAATGTTGTTTGTTAAGATGCAAAAAGCAAGAACATAAAAGCAATTTGAATTCTCTCATCCTTACAGACTTCACACACTCTTTCTTTTCTTGCCTGTCTTTTGTGGAATAAACTCCCATTTTCAATACATTCTCTTACATTAGTGTGCTCTTTCAAATTTCTTCCAAAAGCTCATCTATTCTCAGCAGTGTGTTAACCAAACAGTTGTCTCTTCTCTCCTATTATTATTTCTATTTCACCTTTCCTTTCATAAACTTTGTTTGTGCTCTTCTTTCTTACTCTTTTCATTGTGCTTATTTATGTAAGTCATTTTATTGTACTATTTAAAAGTAAGTTTAGAGTGCCTTAGCCAGAGGTGCTAAGAAAAATCAACAATCAGAATCACTAAAATGAAGTAATATCTAGGGCTTAAATGTTGTGCATGAAGTAAAAGCAGACACCAAGTTCTTAATTGACACTTACTTAAGGGTCCCATCTTACAGTTCACTGGAACCATGGAAGTCACTTAATTCACTTCTGTTGACTTTGGATCAGGCCAGGATGAGAAAATGAGAAGGCAAGGTAGAATGATGAATAGAAAGGAACAGATAAAAAATAGGTCCAATGAAATATATGGGAGATGCACATTTATCACTTCTGTTAAAACATCCATTTTAAGAAGCATGCAAAAATCCCACAGTCAAAGTTTTTCAAAATACAAGGTACATGTGCAATATTTTCTCTCTGACTGTGACTGAAGCCAGGATGTGACATAAGATTTATCAAACACGGGGTAATAACAATTAGAAAAGGAATTATTCCATTTTCTGTTGCATTCTTGGCTTTTCAGTCAAAGTAATGTACAATGAACTGAGCCTTTTACTTCTTTTTAGAAAGATGAATACATTAAAAATATCAGATGTCTATATCTTTTTGTTATCCTTTGGAATATGTATTTTTAAGTTCATCAATGTACAATCACTTGTTAACTCCATATTCTCTTAAAAGCAATAACTGAATGAGAATATGCATTTCTTCTGAAGTTGTTTTGAAACAAACAAACAAAAAGACATTTCAGAACAGATAAAATTTGGGAACTAAATTCAGCTACACATAGTGATTTAAAATATAATTTGAGATAATTCCTGTTTCCTTAGTCATCTTTTTTCTAGCCTTTTAGGTTTAGTGAGAGAACATTCAGGCCCCAAATTTAAAGTTATTTCTGATATCAGTCACTGTCCTGGGTCATTGTGGGGAGCAATGAGAGGAAGTGGTTTGAGTCAGGTGACCACAAATTGACCAATCAGAGTATTCCATCCCATTCACGACATCCTAGATATAAAAGGTGGAGACCCGAAGGACTCTCTCTCCTTCTGGGTCTTCTGCTGCTTTGCTTTGTCTCTGCTTCTTTTCTGCCGTCCCTGCAAGCTGAAGCCTCGTGGCTGTCCCTGTAAGCTGAGGCCTCGTGACAAACTGAATCTAGTTCTGGTTGGCTGCAGGATCCTGCTGGACTAGCTGCTGGGAATTGCAAGACTGGTTCTATAATACTTGTTCTGCTTTATTTTTCTCTATGTTTATTTAGTAGCTTTAGTAAAACGTTTTCAAAGCTTTCAGCTCTCTTCTCTCTGTCCTTCTTTTCCTTTTCTCTCAAAATCGCCTGTCCTTAGTGAAAGGGGGGAGGAGGCGGGGCGGGAAGGGGGAACAGGGTTAAGGAAAATACATCTGACACGGTTTTTGATTGTCTCCCCGCGATCAAACCACGACAGTCACATATTTTCATATACAAGGTACAAAACCTTTTTTAAAATAAATATTACATTTGCCATAGTAATGCAAGGGAATACTATTTTTTTAAAGAGGAAAAACTAAAATCATGATAAAATGCAAATGGGTCAAGTAGTTGTGACTTTTAATCTTTAACACTGTGAAATCACATGTACCATTGTAATGGGAAAAAATAAGCCATTTGTGTTGTGACAAAAGTTTTATTTTTCATTTATGCTGATGTGACATTAATAAGGTGTAGTCTTGTCAAAATACACATTTGAACCATATGCCCTAGCTGCAATTAAGTCTTTCAGTTAAAGCAATATTAAGCGTGGTCCTGCAAAAGTGGGACATATCCAAGTTAAAAATGTGCGTAGCTTTTCCAGTAGTAGTCTTGGAATAGCAAGTTTAATCTTTCTTGATTGTGTATATAACTTTGTTCCATTTCATTCATAAAAGAGAAAACCCTACCATGGCTACATATTTAGTTTATTTTTATATTTTTTGCCTAAGCAGTAGAAGCTTGTAAGACAAGTTCAGCTTCAGTATAGTTTATGACTTGCAGTAAGTGTACCCCCCCAAATGCACCTTATGTGAGTGTTCAGTTGTGAGAAGTGGGCTTCTATAAAATATAACAGTAACCTGAAACAATTCTTAATGATAGAAGAAGACTGAATAGAAGACAAAACATTTGAAATAAGCTCAAACTAAAGGGCTACAGATACTACTGACAGATTGTGGGGGTTTTCTAGTAGATAAAAAGAATGTTGGCCTGGAAATCAATGGGCCAAAATTGGCATGTTGGAACCAATTTTGGTTCATTGATTTGGACTTGTACAACCCCCAAAGGGAAAAGATTCTATTTTATCAAAACCAAAAAGGGAATCACAGTAATCATAGCAGCTGATTTAGGATTTAATTACTGAACCAACCTTTTCTGTTCCACTATGAAGAACTGTATGATAGATTAAGAGATTCTTAATATTGTACTTTGAAATTAGTTCAATGGCCTCAAGTGTATCTTTATATTAAAAAAAAAAAAAAAAGAAAAGAAAGAAATAAAAAAAGAAAGCAATACTGGGATTCTGCTTTTACCCTTTCGGGTTTTTTTTCATACTTCTGTAATTCCTTCTACTCAGTTCCTTGCTGCTACCCTTTTCACATGAGCTAGCAAGATGAACAATGACAAAATTTCTCCTGTGTCATTAAGGCAGAAAATTACTAAGATCTATTTTCACCTGAGAGAAGCCTCTTGCTCTTGCTGATGATGCCAGTGATGACACATCTCCCTTACTGTTGCCCCTTGGGCATGCTGGATCACAGTTGCCCATTGCAGTCCTACCTTCATTGGCTGTGGCTCTAATTCAGCACCCAGAACCTGGGACACCTAAAATACTTTTGAAAATGTGGATATTTGGTTGAGAGGGTGTTGGTTAGACTGACTAGGTTCAGCCAGACTCACATAAGCTTGGGTTTTCCTGTTGTACATGCTGGGTTTTTTCATTTTATGGATGTTGGTAGTAATAATGGCTTGCAAATTTGAAAACCAAATAGCTTCAGTTTACTTCCTTTCAGATTTAAAAAAAAAATATGTTCCATAGAAATGACACCATTAATAAAATGTCTAGAGTTTGCAACCAACCTAACTGAAGTCAGGCTCATTGCTAAGAGTCAGTCAAAGATTTAATCCAGCCATGAACATTTGTAGTATTTTGGTGTAGCTTGGGGCTGGAAGGGGTTCGGTTTTGCTTATTTGCTTAAGTCTTTTTGTCTGTTTTAATCTTAGAGCCATTCTGGTGGTGTAAATTTTTTAATATTTAAGGAAAAAATATCAGCTCTCAAACAATATTGTACATTTCTACTGCATATGACTTTAAATGTAAAAATACAATGGGGCTTGTGACAGCTTTTGGAAATATCTTCGTTACCTTTCATAGGAACAGATTTAAACTGATACCAAGAACATTTGAAAATCACACTCAAAATGTGCATTGTGATTTAGTCAATAACAGAGGAACTATCTTAACTTTTGACGTTTGAGGAACTTAATACTTCATTCGTAACTAATGCATATTCCATCCCCTCCATACATACATCTATGCACGCGATAAATACGTTACAGCAAGTGTTATATATAGTGTGTGTATAGGTATACATTTAGAAAAAGAAAAAAGTATATATGACTTCTCCTATTCCTGTCTTTCCACACTTGCAAAGATCCATTGCTATGACAATGAAACTAAAAGGGCACCTAATCTTGAGCAGGCTTTTAAACCTTCTTTTTCTTCTGAAATCTGTTGCACAAGAAAAGTATAAAATCTCATGCAAATTTTGAATAAATCCCTGGAGGTGTTTAAATGGTGTTTAGATGAGGTACTTTGGGATATGGTTTAGTGCTAGAGATAGGTTATGGTTGGACTCGATGATCCAGAGGGTCTCTTCCAACTGAAATGATTCTATGATTCTAAGATTCTATGATTCGAGATAGATTAAACATTATTCTGTTTTCAGTCATGAGCAACCCTCTCAATCTTCTGTAATCAGAGATGAAGGCGGCCGTGGTGCAGAGTAACACCAAAAATACAATTATAAAAGAATAACTATCAAACATTTCCAGAAATAATCACCCACAACAAATGTGTGTCTGTTTATCTGGTTTAGTGTAAGTAAAGTTTGCTTGCTTGACAGCTATGAACTTAGTGATAATATGACATTAATTTGGTGGTGATTCACATCATAATTTTGTTTCATTTTTGTAATGGAGCTCTGGAATTCCTTGTTAGCATCCACAGACTTTGTCGTCGTTGTTACAAAAAATAGCACACAGCACACAACTCAATAAAGTTTTCTTCAACTCAGTCATAAAATTGATCAGGTTTTGGCTTTTTATGTTGTAGTAATGGTTAAGACAGATCATGAATATATTGCTAATTAAGAGCGTGACCCAGGTAAAAATAGAAATAATATATAAAGAAAAACTTACTGTTATTGACTCTTCAGTGTGCTGAAATAGGGTTTTTTAATAATCCTGATCTAGGTCAGAGTAGGTCACAAACAAGGTCTAGGTCCATACAAAGTGCATAGGCAGGAGGAGAAGAAATTTATTTTCTATTTACTCCTGTCTCACCTCTTGTGTCGTGGTTTGATCATGGGGAGACAATCAAAAACCGCAGCAGATGTATTTTCCTTAACCCTCTTCCCCCCTCCCATTTTCCACTCCCCCTCTCCTCCCCCTTTTTCACTAAGGACAGGAGATTTTGAGAGGAAAGGAAAAGAAGAACAGCGAGAAGAAAGCTGGAAAATTTGAAAATGTTTTACTAATGCTACTAAATAAACAGAGAAAAATAAAGCAGAAGCAGTATTATAGAACCAGTCTTGCAATTCCCAGCAGCTGCTTCGGCAAGATCCTTCAGCCAGCCAGAACTAGATGCAGTTTGTCACGAGGCCTCAGCTTTCAGGGACAGCCACGAGGCCTCAGCTTCCAGGGACAGCAGAAAAACGCAGAGATGAAGCAAAGCAGCAGGAGACCCAGCAGAAGAGAAGAGAGTCCTTCGGATCCACCTTTTAAATCCAGGAAGTCGTGAATGGGATGGAATACTCCCATTGGTCAATTTGTGGTCACCTGACTCAGACCACCTCCTCTCATTGCCCCCCCTCAATGACCCAGGACATTCCACCCCTTATAACATACCATTCACGGCATATTTAAACCTCATCAACACAATCTAATTAATACAATCTATCAATGCGATCTAATTAATTACAACAACTATACACAACAGCAGGTGTAGCTCATCATTCTCTTAGTCCATGGACCATCCTTTGGAAAAACTCATTTACGTTCACTTATCACACATCTAGTATATCTCATGACCACTGTTTGTGGGTTAAAGACATCAACTTCGAAGAAGTTGTCAGGTGCCGCTCCAAGAAACTAGCTCTGGTTCCATCACCACTGTCTTGATCTGAAAGACACTCATTAGACACTCTTAGTATGGAAATTAACATCATGCAGTTCAGTCTTGACTATTTTCACCTAAAATCAAATCCCCTTGAGGTACACATTGAACTTCTCCATCTTTAAGCATCACCCACCAGGTGCTACCAGGACCTTGGGCAAAAACAATCCCATGAATGGGCTTGCCTTTGCCTGAGGCAGGAGTGACCCAAACTGCCTTTCTTAACATATATTTCATGTGTACTACTACAGGGACTTCATCTCCTTCTACAGTACGTAGAATTTCTGATAGTGCAGGCTCGGCTTGATTAGTTCATCCTCTAGTGTTGACCAACCAAGTGGCTTTTGCTAAATGGGAATCCCAGTTTTTAAAGGTTCCACCACCCAGTGCTTTTAGTGTAGTTTTTAACAAACCGTTGTACCTTTCAATTTTCCCAGAAGCTGGTGCATGATATGGAATGTGATATACCCACTCAATACCATGTTCTTTGGCCCAGTTGTCTATAAGACTGTTTTTAAAATGAGTACCATTGTCTGATTCAATTCTTTCTGGTGTACCATGTTGCCAAAGGACTTGCTTTTCAAGGCCCAAGATCGTATTTCGGGCTGTAGCATGGGGTACAGCATATGTTTCCAACCATCCAGTGGTTGCTTCTACAATTGTAAGTACATACCGCTTACCCTGACAAGTTTGTGGAAGTGTAATATAATCAATCTGCCAAGCCTCTCCATACTTATACTTTAACCATTGCCCCCCATACCATACAGGCTTTAACCTTTTAGCTTGTTTGATTTTGGCACAAGTGTCACATTCATGAATAACCTGTGAAATAGTGTCCATAGTTAAGTCCACCCCTCGATCACAAGCCCATTTATAGGTTGCATCCCTACCTTGATGCCCTGAAGCATCATGGGCCCACTTTGCTAAGAAGAGTTCACCTTTATGTTGCCAGTCCAAGTCCACTTCAGCTACTTTAATCTTAGCAGCCTGATCCGCTTGTTGGTTGTTTCGATGTTCCTCGGTGGCTTGACTTTCAGGCACATGAGCATCCACATGACGAACTTTCACAGGCAGGCTCTCTAGCCAAGCAGCAATGTCTTGCCACAGTGTGGCAGCCCAAATGGGTTTACCTCTGCATTGCCAGTTGTTTTTCTTCCATTGCTGTAGCCACCCCCACAAGGCATTTGTCACCATCCATGAGTCAGTATAAAGTATTGGCCACTTTTCTCGTTCAGCAATGTCCAAGGCCAGCTGGATGGCTTTCACTTCTGCAAACTGACTAGATTCACCCTGTCCTTCAGTGGCTTCTGTGACTCGTCATATGGGACTCCACACAGCAGCTTTCCACCTTCGATGTTTTCCTACAAGATGGCAGGATCCATCTGTGAACAGGGCATACTGCTTTTCAGTCTCTGAAAGGGTATTATACGGTGGTGCTTCTTCAGCATGTGTTACTTCCTCCTCCTCTGGGGACATCCCAAAGTCTTTACTTTCTGGCCAGTCTGTAATCACTTCTAAGATCCCTGGGTGATTGGGACTCCCAATTTGAGCTCGTTGCGTGATCAATGAAATCCATTTACTCCACATAGCATCGGTTGCATGATGTGTGGAGGGAACCTTCCCTTTAAACATCCAGCTCAGCACTGGCAGTCGAGGTGCCAGGAGGAGCTGTGCTTCAGCACCAATCACTTCTGAAGCGGCTCGGACTCCCTCATAAGCTGCAAGTATTTCCTTTTCAGTTGGAGTATAATTGGCCTCCGATCTTTTGTATCCTCGACTCCAAAAACCTAAGGGTTGACCTCGGGTTTCTCCTGGTGCCTTCTGCCAGAGGCTCCAGGTAGGACCATTATCTCCAGCTGCAGTGTAGAGCACATTTTAAACATCTAATCCAGTCCGAACTGGTCCAAGAGCCACTGCATGAGTTATCTCACACTTAATTTGTTCAAAGGCTTGTCGTTGTTCTGGTCTCCACTCAAATTGGTTCTTTTTATGAGTCACTCAATAGAGAGGGCTCACAATCTGGCTGTAGTCGGGAATATGCATTCTCCAAAAACCTACAACACCCAAGAAAGTCTGTGTCTCCTTCTTATTAGCAGGTGGAGACATAGCTGAAATTTTGTTGATCACCTCCATTGGGATCTGATGCCGACCATCTTGCCATTTTATTCCTAAAAACTGGATCTCTTGTGCAGGTCCCTTGACCTTAACTACGTTTTATGGCAAAACCAGCATCCAAAAGAATATGAATTATTCTCTCACCTTTCTCAAAGACTTCTTTTGCTGTGTCACCCCATACGATGATGTCATCAATATACTGCAAGTGTTCTGGAGCTTTACCTTCTTCCAGCGTGGTTTGGATCAGTCCATGGCAGATGGCAGGACTGTGTTTCCACCCCTGGGGCAAGCGATTCCATGTGTACTGGATGCCCCTCCAGGTGAAAGCAAACTGCAGCCTGCATTCTGCTGCTAAAGGGATAGAGAAAAATGCATTAGCAATGTCAATGGTGGCATACCACTTGGCTGCCTTTGACTCCAGTTCAAATTGCAGTTCTAGCATATCAGGTACAGCAGCACTCAACGGTGGTGTAACCTCATTCAGGCCACGATAGTCTACAGTTAGTCTCCACTCATCACTAGACTTACGCACTGGCCAAATTGGGCTATTAAAAGGTGAGTGAGTCTTACTGATAACACCCTGGCTTTATAGTTGACGAATCAATTTCTGAATAGCAATCAAAGAGTCCTGGTTGGTGCGATACTGTCGACGATGCACCGTCGTGGTAGCAACTGGCACCTGCTGATCATCAACCATCAGCAGTCCTACAACAGAAGGGTCATCTGAAAGACCAGACAAATCAGACAGCTGTTCAATTTTCTCAGTGTCCACAGATGCTATACCAAATGCCCACTTATACCCTTTTGGGTCCTTAAAACACCCTCTCCTGAGGTAGTCTATGCCAAGGATGCACGGAGCATCTGGGCCAGTCACAATGGGATGCTTTTGCCAGTTTTTTCCAGTTAGGCTCATTTCAGACTCTACAACAGTCAGTTCCTGGGATCCTCCAGTCACTCCAAAATTATTGATGGATTGCGTTCCTTTATAATCTGAAGGAATTATCGTGCACTGAGCACCAGTGTCCACCAAAGCCTTGTACTCCTGGGGGTGCGTTGTACCAGGCCATTGTATCTATACAGTCCAATAAACTCTGTTATCCCTTTCCTCCGCCTGGCTGGAGGCAGGGCACCTCTAATCTCTGTCTTGCGCAGTCTCTGAGTGTGAATTAGAGGTTCCTTCATGAGCATCAGAACCTCTTCTGTCCCTTCTGTAAACTGGGGCAGCCCTTTTCTTAGGAGTTTTCCCTTTTAACTCACATACTCGTTCTTGAAGTTCTGAAGAAGGTCTTTTATGCCACTTATTCATATCTTCTCCCTGCTCATGTAGGAAGGACCACAGTGAACTTCTGGTGCTGGTCTGCCTCTGTTCTCTCTCTGGAGGTTGGAAACACCTTCTCCTAATAGCTGCAACATTGGTTCGTGAAGCGTGTGTGTCTTCTCTGAGTACTTTGATTTCTTGCAACAGTTTTTCAAACCGGTCATCAGATTTTTCACACAGTTTCTCCACAGCAGAGACACAAGGCTGTAGAGAACCAGCAAGGCTGTCCTCAAATTCCCGGAGCTGCTCAATCATGTCAGAAACACTTTGTCTACCACCAGTTGACAAGACCATTCCTGCCAATGACTTAGGATATGAAGGTGGTGCACTTTGTACTAATCTGCGCCACATAGATCGTGTACACTCGATTCTATCTGAGTCTATCCCCTCTTGGCTGTTCGGCCCAAAATAGATGATCTCTCGCACAGTTAATTCTCTCAGGAACTGGATACCTCTCTCCACAGTATTCCATTTCCCTGATGTGCACTGACAATCATCCTTGTGACGAAATCTTGTTTTCATAGCTGTCAGGAGTCAGATCCAGAGGGTAGCAGAGTTGTGCTCACTTGCAACTGCCCTATCAAAGGTGGAATCCTTTGACAGAGATCCCAGCTGTTTTGCTTCTCCACCCTCCAGTTCTATCATTTCAGCCCCATTATCCCAGCATCGGAGCATCCAGGTTACAATATTCTTGCCATCACAACGACTATAGTCTTTTCGCAGATCTCTCAGCTCACCTGGAGAAAAGGACCGAGTAGTGGTCACTTCCTCCCTTGATGATGCCCCTTGGGATGAGTCTGGCCTGTTGCCATTATCTGCAGTACGAGTAGCCTTTCTAGTGACTTTCTTACAACCGGCAACTAATGCTGATATGGGCTCACCATTATCACAGGGGTTGTTATTGTTGCAACAGCAACCATGCCCCGTGTTTGAGGAGGGAGGGGCCCTGTTAGCCTTTGGACAAGCATCGTCATCCACAGTCAAGGAAGAAGCTTGAGCCTGTGTAGCCATGGTGTCTGTGACTGGGGGTGCAGTGGCTGCAGCTGCAGCTGCCCTTCCAGCTTCAACAGACACCGTGCAACTCTCTTTGCTCGAAAGGGACATAAACCTCCTATTTAATCTAATTTCTCTTAACACTAGTATTAATACTAGCGCATTCGTCATGGCAGAGAACGGTGCTATAGTTCTATCAAAACTCCACGGATATTCAAAGCACTCAAAAATGTTGGTAATCTGCTCAAACGAGAAGGCGAAAGTATGGTTAGTCAACCTTTCTAAAGATTCGCTAGCCCATTTAGCAAACACATAGCTGGATTTTCTCTCTCTCGGAGGTTTCTCAAAGTAAAGCAGAAACAAATAGAAACTCATTATCAGTTGCAACATCATAAAGTAAGCCAATGACAAACCACACAGTACAATCATGAGCATTGTCCAGTTCTTTGTTGTGATATAATGTAAGATTCTATTTCCAAGAAACACCCAACATAAATAGGGTATTGCAGTCCATAAAGCAGAAAATAACTGATACAAATTATACCACAGCATTTTCAAAACAATGTAATTCACTTCTGCCTTAATACCACTAAATAATATCCTAAGCACTCAGACCCGCAAGTTTTATAACTCTATGAGTTGGCACTGTGCCAAGAAAATTGAAAGGTACGCCTGACCACTTCTAAGAGCCAAAAGATCTCCAAATTTCGCGCCGAGCCAAGCCGCAGCACGTGGCTGAGCCGAGACGAGGCGCGCACAAAGACACGGCAGGCAGCGCCACCGCGTGGCCGCGCCGCGCCACGCTGAGCACAAACACGTGGCCGCCAGACAAAGAGAAACGCGCCAGGCCCGGGCGGCCCCACCCCTTTTTAGTGCCAAAATATTAACTATTTCTTGAGCTGCAGTTTTGCCCGCATTCTCCACCAATTATCTGTCGTGGTTTGATCGCGGGGAGACAATCAAAAACCGCAGCAGATGTATTTTCCTTAACCCTCTTCCCCCCTCCCATTTTCCACTCCCCCTCTCCTCCCCCTTTTTCACTAAGGACAGGAGATTTTGAGAGGAAAGGAAAAGAAGAACAGCGAGAAGAAAGCTGGAAAATTTGAAATCGTTTTACTAACGCTACTAAATAAACAGAGAAAAATAAAGCAGAACCAGTATTATAGAACCAGTCTTGCAATTCCCAGCAGCTGCTTCGGCAAGATCCTTCAGCCAGCCAGAACTAGATGCAGTTTGTCACAAGGCCTCAGCTTGCAGGGACAACCACAAGGCCTCAGCTTCCAGGGACAGCAGAAAAACGCAGAGACAAAGCAAAGCAGCAGGAGACCCAGCAGAAGAGAAGAGAGTCCTTCGGATCCACCTTTTAAATCCAGGAAGTGGTGAACAGGATGGAATACTCCCATTGGTCAATTTGTGGTCACCTGACTCAGACCACCTCCTCTCGTTGCCCCCTCCAATGACCCAGGACATCTTGTTTAGACTACAGCAGCTGTGAAGAGCTTTCAGAGAACATTTAGCAAGATGAAGTAGATGGAGCCTTACAGGAGGACTAATCAGTAGTTGGGATGGGAGTCTTAACTGGTGACATTCAAAAACATTATTTCACCATTATTATCTCTATCCATAGATCAAGGAACTGAGCCTTCTCAGATGTACACATGTATAATTATGTTATTTTGTAATGGCACAGGCATAACTTCACATCCTAAGAGGTTCTAATCCTCAGTGCCACCTGCAACAAAAATAGACTTTGTGTATGACACAGGCTACACAAAATCTCCTTTAGTTATGAAAAGGCAGGAAAGAAAAAGTTCTAGTCTGTTGCGCTGATTTGACTGAAAATAAGTTAATTTTCTTCATGCAGTTAGAAAACTTTATTTCTCATAGCTAGCACAGTCATTACTTGGACTTAGTTTGAGAACAAGAGATAACACCCCAGCACAGAGTTAATGTCTAATTGCTCTGGTCTGAGAGCCAAGGATGTTCTGAGTACTCTTCCCACAGGTGTGGGGCTTCGAGGAAGGGAAGCATAGATGGGCCAGAGCTTGACTGACCTCTGGACTGATCAAGAAGAGTATTTCATCCCATTAACATCATGCTTCATATTTAAGGAGAGTTGGGATCTTCCAGGCTCTGTCTCTCTCTTGCTCGCTTCTTGGCTTTCTTTGCTCTTTCTGTCAGAGCCGGGGAAGTTCTATTCAGGATGTTTAGTTTAGCTTTTTTGCTGTTTTGCAGAGGCCTCTGGGCCTTTCAGCTCCTTTTTTTTGTTTGTTTTTACCTTTTTCTCTGTATGGGATTGACTGTTTGGGACCAGGTGTTGTTTCCTGGGATTGGCTGCTCAGTGCAGGTGGAGTTCGTGAAGAATTGCATTGAGTATCTTGAATTTTATATTATATTTCTATTTTATAAATATATTTGCTAGTAGTGTATTAGTATTTTGTTATTTTATTAAACTGTGTTTATCTCAATCCACAAGTTTCTCCCTTCCCTTTCAATTCTCTCCCATATTTGGGGATGGGGAGTGGGATGAGTGAGTGGCTATCATGGTTCTATGGCTAGCTTAGGTTAAACCACGGCATCTGCATATACTGTACATATAAGGCAATAAAAATCTTAAATAAGACTTTTACTCTGCATGGTCATGTCTGAGGAGAAAGATAACATCTATTCTAAATAGCCTTGTTATAAAGAAAACCCCAATTCATATCTCTGGGGATACAATATAACTAATGTGTAGTTCTGCGATGGCACCCAATAAATACTTCTCCCTTCCTTAATTGTCTGCGGCTAGAGATACCTCATACAGCACAAACTGTACATACTGTAATCACCTCCAGAAAAATAAATAGGTGGTACAGAACTCATACATCCATATCTCTGGGCCAATAAAATGTGTTTGGTGTTAAAGCAATGCCAAGTGGATGTTTCCAGCTTTGCAAAGTTCATTCTCCAGAACTGGAACTCTGATGCTGTTTTGAAATTCAACACTGATCTGCTATATGATGTTGCACAACTCTTGTTATAATATCTTCTGGTTCTTTTTGAATATTCTGTCTAGTTTGGTTGTGGCCTCAATGTACAGATATGCCCCTCACATGTATAGACACTTTTTCAAAAGATGATTTTAAAGACCCTTGCAGCCCTGGTTGGGGCCCCAAAACAATACCAAAGAGAAATATTAAATAACAATATACTTTGTATTAGCTTCCAGAGGCAGCCTGTATATCCAAGCTGTCAAGTAGTACTTTCCTTTGTAGTGCTAACAGCAGTGTAATCACAGAAGATCCATCTTCACATATCTCAGTTTCGGTCTTTATTAACAGGATGAAAAACACTTCCAGCTGCTAAGACTGCAGTTCATGGTAGTAAGTTCTTTCAAATAGTTACACTGGAGTCGGTAGGCATCGATCAAATATTTCTTCCTAGTTGTAAGAATTTTTGACTGCAAAGCTGGCACATCTAGCAAAATGTGCATGTGCATGGGTACATTCAGAAGATAAAGATTAAGAAATCTATACATTTCCTGTTCTTTCTAATGAGAAACTTTAACCAATGATGCATAACAATAGCAGGAAATGACCCAACATTAAAAAGGAGAGAACTTCTGCTTTCAAGTTCATTGCAAATATAATTTCAAAATACATAGGTTGTTTTCACAATGTTTATATAGCATATAACAACTAGACAGTTAACTATGCTAGACAAACCCCATTCACTAGAGGCAGCTTTTCCTAAAGTACTGTTTAGTAATGATCATTCCTCCAAAGGCCTGTTCACCACTTCTACACATAAAAAATTCAGCACTTTGACAGACATGATCTTGCAAATCTAGATGAGTGGTATAAGGAATGATTTCTAACATTGTTTCTGAGTTGTCTCACACTAAAATTTGGTAACTGTGCGAAGACTCATAAACCACTGTAGTTGCTTTAAGGTAATATGTTAGATTTATCGCTGAAATGGACTGGAAGCATTCATGCCATCAGTGATGGCATCTCAGGGCTCTTGTTCTAGAATTAGATTTACCAGAAAGACATCATTAGACAGTTCCTACAAGCATATATTTTGCTGGCATGAGCAATGCAGAGCAGGTGCTGATATTCTTTTGGAGAACTGAGTAGGGACACTATAGGCAGGTACAAACCTCACTGCTTTTTATGCTTCTAACTTGCAGTTGGGATTCCTATTCATCCTGTTTCTGAATGTGTAGCTAACTACATTGAAATGAGTGGGAATCAGGATCCAGTTCTTTTTTACAGGGTGTTTTGAATGTAGATTTAAAAAATAGGAGACTGTAATAAACCAAATAAAACTCTTAGGCTTATATAGATTTGTCAAAAATAAATGGATTTTTCCATATTTTGTTGACAAAACTCGTATTCAAAACAAACATCCTCCAGCTATTGGTTAATAGAACAGACTTGCCAGGCATCAATGAAATGCAAGCAAAAATTATTTTGTCTGCATTTTAATATATTACAAGCCTGAGTATCTGAAGCCAAGGTCTTAAAGCTATATTGAGGTTCCTAAATGGAATTGCTTTGATTGGCAAGATAATGCTAAGTATCCCCAGCATTGCTGAGGTCGTTGAGAATACTCCAGGGGGTTAATCATCATGGGAATACAAAGAGTTATTATAACTAGAAAGGAGAACATGCAAACCATCATAATCAGATACTGTTTGTCCATGGCATAAACATGGCAAAGGAGAAAGAGGTTTTGAATATAACCCCTAAGAATGGAATTTAATTGAACACAAAGAAAAAAATCATAAAATTGTATCAATTTTTTCTCATAGGGCCTTCCAGACCTCTTGAAAACATTCCGGGTTTCCATGTGGGTATCTGCTAATCTGAAGACATGCTCCATTTTAAAACCAAACCAAACCACTGAAAAATCTGTGAAGGCTAAAAATATGACTGATCTGAAGTGCAGAGTTAAGGTCACTAAACACGAGGAGGAGCATCAAACAATTTAATTGTTTTATCATAGAATCATAGAATCCTTTCAGTTGGAAGAGACCCTTAGGATCATCGAGTCCAACCATAACTTAACTCTAGCACTAAGCTATGTCTCTTAGAACCTCGTCTATACACCTTTTAAACACCTCCAGGGATGATGGCTCCATCACTTCCCTGGGCAGCCTATTCCAATGCCTGACAACCGTTTCTGTGAAGATTTTTTTTCCTAATATTCAATCTGAAGCTCCCCTGGTGCAATTTAAGCCCATTTCCTCTTGTCCTATAATTTGCTACCTGGGAGAAGAGACCATCACCCACCATGCTGCAACCACATTTCAGGTAGTTGTAGATGGCGATAAGGTCTCCCCTCAGCCTCCTTTTCTCCAGGCTCTTGGCCGTGTTAAACCTTGTACAATTGGCCTCAACCCAAGGATCCAGCCAGTCCGGATCCCCCTATATGGCCTTCCTACCCTCCAGCAGATGAACCCTTCCACACAATTTCATGTTGTCTGCAAAGTTACTAAAGGTGCAGTCAATCCCATCATCCAGATCATTGATAAAGAGATTAAACAGAACTGGCCCCAATACTGAGCCCTGGGGAACACCACTCGTAATCGGTTTCAAACTGGATTTGGCTCTGTTCACCACAACTCTTTGGGCCCAGCCCTCCAGCCAGTTCTTTATCCATCGCAGAGTACACCCATCCAGGCCATGAGCTGCCAGCTTCTCCAGGAGAATGCTGTGGGATACAGTGTCAAAGGCTTTACTGAAGTCCAAGTACACAACATCCACAGCTTTTCCCTCATCTACTAGATGAGTCACCTTGTTGTAGAAGGAGACTGCCTCTCATAAACACATGGTGACTGGGCCTGATCGTATGGTTTTCTTGTATGTGCTGTATGATGTCACTCAGGACAATCTGCTCTATGACCTTCCCCGGTACCAAAGTTAGACTAGCAGGTCTGTAGTTCTCTGGATCCTCCTTCCAGCCCTCCTTATCGATGGGTGTCATATTTGCCATCTTCCAGTCAACAGGGACCACCCCAGTTAGCAAGGATTGCTGATAGATAATGGAAAGTAGCTTAGTGATCACCTTCACCAGCTCCTGCAGCACCCTTGAATGTATCCCATCTGGCCCCATAGACTTGTGGGAGTCCAAGTGGTGTAGCAGGTCACTGACCATTTCCCCTTGGATTATTTGGGCTTCATTCTGTTCCCCATCCCTGTCTTCTGGCTCAGGGGGCTGGGTACCTGGAGCACAAATACATATATATCTCCAATATATATACATATGAGCATTCGTAGTAGTTATAGCTGCATGCAGCCTGTGAAACATAACTGCAAAATATGCTGTACATATAGAAATGAAGAATAATGAATACAAGGCCCTACAAAAAATCCATAATCCAGAACTATTCATAAAACTTGGCATTTTATAGCAATCTACAGGTCAATGCAGACATTAATTAATTCTCATAACTCCTTTAAGCAGTGGATGAGAAAAAATACTATTTAAATTTGAGAAACTAAGGCAGTTAAGCATTTCCTCTCCTGAGGCTGTATCGTGTGAAATCTTATCCCTCATATTTGTTTCTATTAGTATTTATTCTATACTTATGTTAATCACATTAATTTACTATCAGTTCTGTACATCCATTTGTTTTGAAGCTGCATTTCAGTTATAGCCACATAGCCACTATAAAACTGCAGGAAAAATTCAGACTAACAGTTTTTGCTCAGAAATTACTGCAGCAGGCAATAGTTGCTTCCTTTGTGTGTTCTTTCATTCCTGTTTTCATATTATTCATCAGACAATGTAATAATGTTGTATATGAATCACGTATAGCCACGTAATAGTTCAGAAGCATCAACAATTTGGTAACTACATTATGTATAAAATTGCGGTTATAAGGAATATTTTGTATCCTACAAACCAACAGCTCTGTTATTTAGGTCCATCTTAGCCTGGCAAGTTTGTTGAGCATCCATATTAGAATTTGAGACTCTCTTCTGCAGCTCAAGGAGTGGTCAGTCCACTCCATTCTTGTACAACCTCAACTGTCAAGATATGCCAGACTACACTTTCTTTTATAGTATTCTTGTCTAAACCTTTTGCGTCAGATACTGTGAAAGTACATAGGAATAATAAAATGATAGTGATGGCTTGCTATCATTCTTCTTAGACAAGATTTAAAATGGGAGCTCAGGTCCAACAGGAAAGTTAGACAGGCCTTCAGACTGATGGAAAATGTTGTGATAGTACAGATCAAATGGTTTGTGATCTGAATGCATAGCAGGCACAATTTGTATCTTGTTTATTCCTTGGTTAGAATATTGTAGGCTCTAAGGACACGATGACAGCTTTCTATTTGCACATGCACTCAAGGGATGTAAGAAGTTGTGTTTTGTCCTAGCCATGATTGTAGTCCCTGCAGGCACATCCTCTAGCATAGGAAGGTGGAGGCCTCTGGCTCCCACCCACACACCAACTGGCAGAGCTGGCAAGCTGTACAGGAATGATTGTTACCAGCCTTTGCAATTTTATCTTGATATTTTGGTATATATTTGGAATTTTTCTTTAATCCTCTCCTTGGTTGAATGATCATCAGTAAATTTCCACTGTTTTTAAAAAAATAAAAAGTCTTCATACATGTGGAGAAAAGATTAAAGGCATGACCTAAAGGTATCCAGAAGATAAATGCAAAATATGTTTTCCAAAAAAAAGAGAAGAAAAATAATTCTGTGTTTATGATACTGATCACAATATGTAATATTGTATATGTAAGCCGTAATGTTAAGTGGTTGCATTTTCTGACAGTAGAAGACTGCAATGCTCTGTGAAGGGGGAAAAAATGTACTGTCCTGGGCCCAGTAGTCAAATGTTTTGATTATTGTGTTTTTTTAACTCAGAACTCTGTTTATTACACACAAAGTCCGTCCTTTCTACAAACTGCTAGTTTCAGAATCAAATGCATCTCATGTTTTGAGTCTTTTCCTGTAACACAGAATTAGATGCACATTGTATCAGAATAAAAGTAATTCACAGAAACGTTACAAATCCTCATTTCAGTGAACTGTATCTAAAGTTACAGATGAACTTTAGGCAAAGCTTTTGCATTTATGTCTAACACCACTCTGAGAAGTCATTTTAATCTGCTGCTCTTCTCATGCACAGAGTGATTGTGGTGAAGTGATTTAGAAGGGAATTGCTAGAAAGAATTTATCTTTGCTAACATAGACAGATGGACCAGGGTTTGACACTAATAACTGGAGGTGCATATGTATGTATGTGGAAGGGAGAAAACTGTTTTATTTTTATTAGAAATAAAGTCAGCAAAAAATGAGCACAGGAGTTTATATGTAATACTCTAGATACAGAAAATCAGTACTGAATTGTGCAACAGTATAGCTCCAACAGGAGCTTAAAATTAAGTCAATCCCCTGGTTAGATATGTGATTGTTGCTTGTGCAATTAGCCTTGCAGTGGTGCTAAGATGAGCTGAGAAGGATTTACTGACTGAGGCCAAGTCTTATCAGAGAAGCCTTTTCGGGTGTAGATTAATGTGGAAATGACTTTTGCACGCCTCAGTAAGCTAGTGCATTAGCAGTAAAGACTTTGCTAAAATGCATTACAAAGGCCATTTTGCCCTGTACTAGAGAGAACAATTTGCCCTTTCAGTGGCAGATGCTGTTACAGATTGCCCCTGCTGATTGCACTGGGATTTAACAAATTGAGTATTTAACAAAAATCTGCCTTTAAAAAAATTATTTCACATTTTATTAGGTAAAAGACAATAGAGCCTTGAAAAAATTCAGCAAACAGTTATTGCTGACTTTGCTGGTTTAACTGAAATTTAGTTAATTTTCTTCATGTAGTTAGAATATTTTGTCCTTTATACCTAGCACAGTCTTTTGTTTAGATTTACTAGGAGGATAATGAAATAATGCTGCTGCTTCTCTGGGATAGAGTTAATAACTTTTCCAGTAGCTTTCAAGTGTTTGGGATTTGATATGAAAGCAATGTAAGAACTCACTGATATCTTGGCTGTTACGAGGGAAGCCAAGGACTTATTCAGCTGCCCAGATGCAGGTGTGAATTGATAAAAGGGATTCATAAGCAGGGCAGCACCTAGACTGACAGTCAGATTGACCAATGAAATACTCCCTACCATTAGTATCACGCTTGGTATTTAATAGAAATCGACCTTTCTGGCTTGTTAGTTGCATTAGTCTGTGTTTCTCTTTCAGTTCAATTAGTTCTGTTCCAGGTCAGTTTGGCGTGATTTCGACCTTTTGCTCTTCTGCCATTTTGCAGTTGGCCTTTGGGCCTTTCTGCCTTTTGCCTTTTTGCTCTCTCTCCCTGGGAGAGACCAGGGTGCTCTTGTCTCTGGGACTGGCTGTTTGACGTGACTGGAGTTTCATGAGGGATTGCACTGAGTATCATTTATTTAATTTTATATGTTGTTGTTGTTATTACTATTATAAAATTATTTTTATCTCAATCCATTGGTTTCTCCCTTCCTTTTCAGTTCTCTCCCTTATTCCACTCGGGGTGGGGAGAGTGAGCAAACAGCTATCATGGTCTTACTTGGTAGCTGGGTTTAAACCACGACAATGACATAATCTAAAAAAATACCACCTGAAAGAGGGATGCACAAATGTTGCAAAAGTAGATAAGATTCATCGAAATGGAAGACTCATCCCTTTAACAGCCAGAAAGTTATCATGGACAATGACTGATAAAACAAGGACAGGCTAACAAATGGAGAAACAAAGGAACAAATAAGTCACTAAGCAGGGATGGCTAGACACAGTGCAATGCTATGAGAAATAGTAGACCATAATATGTTTGGAGGTTTTTTGGTAAAGTATTTCAGAAAACACGCTGTGTTCATATTTCTAGCCAATTTTTGATCAAATAAAAAGATTGTGAACAAGAAACAAGTTTTTGAAATCTCAAAGCAAATAATTTCAAAAGTTCTGAAGTAAATTACTTCAGAGAGAAAAGAAATGTGATTTCTGTACCTTTGTATTGAATAAACAGCAGACCCACCATGGTGCCTCAGGAAAATGCCCACTTAATGTGTCAGATGTGGAAAAGAGATTTGAATTGCAGGGGCTTCTGAGGTGAGCAATGCAGCCTAAGCTATGACCCGTTTCTGGGTAATGGTTTCTGACATCTGCTTGCTCATTCACTTTGGAACACTAACATGTACATTAAACAACCGCTCAGCCCATGTAAGTCACAGAGAATATAAATTTAACCTAGCAGTGAAAACATCATGGGGAGGTACAACATTGATGTACTTCTGTGGCTCTGGACTGTTACACTTCCAGCCACATATACTTGCATATGATTAAGTGAAGAATGAATGAGGTCATGGAAGAGAAATCTGCGGAGAAATTCTTAACACATTGAAACCATATCCATGTTAGGAGGGCTCTTAAATCGAAGGTGATGCTAGACCCTGGGGGAAAAACCTGATGTATCTTTGCCTTGTTCTTAGACTGCATCCATGTATGGACTAGGGTTCGTACACATGGTACTCCTCACCATCTGTCCCTAGCCAGCTGTTTCTAGCCAGCTCTGTATGGACTCTGTTAGAAGTAGAGTAGTGGACTTAGATGGACCTTTGGTATAAAGCCTCTAGACATGTTATGTACATGTACAGAGGACACAAAGTGAAAAATTAACTCCAGGATTTATGAAACATTTTGTATAGCATAAAGTGAAATGTTTGTCAAATATTCTGGGTAAAAAAAAATAAAAAAAGTTTTTTGCTATTTCAATTATTTGTTGAAATTATTTTTTATTTTTTCCACTTACCACAGAAAAAAAAAAGTTAAGCTGGAACTATGAAAGAACCAGGTAGCTATTTGTCTCCAGTCTCTGCCAAATGATGTGGAATGACTAGGGAAAGGAAATAGTTGCAGAGAATTTGCTGCAGAAGTGAGGATCTCTCTGGAGGCACACAGCAGAGAAGGACAGACCCTTAGTGGTACCTGCAGTCTATGCTCACTATATGTCTGTGATTACCACTTCAGTTACCATATTCCCAGCAAGCAGACAGATCAGTGGGGAAGAAAGTGTTGCTCCTTTGTTGTGATACATGGAACTGCTGTGAAGCTGTGAACGTCAGGGCTGTGGTTAAGGGAAGAAAGCATTGGCGTCTCTGTACGTGATGTGATACAGGTACAACTCACTGGTATAGTGCAGCTTACCTGGGCACTACTCTACAGGAGGCTTGTGACAAGTTTGAAGAAGGAAGCTGAGATAAAGAATGATGACACCAGCAAAGATATGTGAGGAAGGGAAGAATACTTATATTTTTATTTATTTCGATTTACTTGGGAGTTTTTGGGGCTTTGAGTGGCTTTTTTTTTTTTTTGTAATCTGCAGCTTTGTTGCGCTTGCTATTTGAAATAGGTTCATATCTTCTAGGTCACTGTGCTGGTTTGACTGAAAATAAGTTAATTTTCTTCATGCAGTTAGAAAACTTTCTTTTTCATAGCTAGCCCAGTCATTATTTGGACTTAGTTTGAGAACAAGAGATAACACCCCAGGACAAAGTTACTGTTTTTAATTGCTCTCATCTGAGACCAAGGACGTTCTGAGTGCTCTGCCCACAGGTGTGAGGCAGCTGAGAAGTGAAGCATAGATGGGGCAGAGCTTGACTGACATCCAGACTGATCAATAAGAGTATTTCATTCCAGTAGTGTCATGCTTCATATTTAAGGAGAGTTGGGATCTTCCGAGCTCTCTTCTGCTCTCTCTGGCTCTTCTCTTTGCTCTCAGAGACCTGTTTGGGGGAGTCCTGTTCGGCACTTTCTTTAGATTGGCCTTTGCCATCCTGCCGTTTTGCAGAGGCCTCTGGGCCTTTCTGCCTTTTTCCTCTTTTCTCTCTCCAGGATCGGCTTTGGGACCAGGTGCTGCTTCCTGGGACTGGCTATTCAGTGTGGGCAGAGTTCATGAGGAATTGCATTGAGTATCTTATATTTGTTATTCTATTTCTATTTTTTATATATATTCACTAGTAGTGTATTAGTATTTCGTTATTTTATTAAACTATGTTTACGTCAATCCAAGTTTGTCCTTTCCCTTTTGATTCTCTCCCCTATTTGTGGGGTGCGGAGGGTGGTGAGTGAGCAGTTATGATGGTTGTGTTGCTAGCTTGGGTTAAACCATGACAGTCACTCAAAAACTATTTAACTTAATTTTCATAGTTCTTTACTGTTTTTATTATTCTGTGAAGACCTGTAGAGCTGCTTAGCTGAGGAGTGCATAATGATGAAGTGTTATTCCTGCTTCCTTTCAGGTATTTTAAGAGCTGAAAAAGGCTTCTGGAATAAAGAGAAAAAGTCAGCTTCTTCCTTTAGGATATCTGTGAAAAAGAAGTAAAATTAAGAAGGGATAATAAACTTTTTAAGGAACACGAACTGTCTATGTGGGGAGGACAAAAAGAAAAAAATTAATGTTAATACCTGGAAACACAAAGGTGAATGGAAGTGCTTATATGGGAAGAGATTTGTACATTTTCTGCCCATATGCTTAAATTTGAGAATGTTTGTGGACTCAGGGAGTCCAGTAAGGTTATTCAGATGCTTAAGATATCTCACTAAATGTCAGTTCTGATACAGTTTTTATGCCGTTAGTTGAATGTACTTACACATAATTTATGGTATTATGAGTAAAGCTTAATGGGAGATGATTTATAAAGAGGAGTTAATGGACTTGTTCCCACTGAATTAGGAATCCTACTGTGTTTCTGTTAACACCCCTTCCAAACTGAATACCCCCTCATTACCATTAAATTATAAACATTCATAATGCACCTGGCTAATATTTTCCAGCTTAATTCTAAAGACAGAGTCCTCCTCCTTCAAATTTATCATTGGTTGGTTAACCATTAGCAGCTTGTGCTAGAATCCTAATTTCATAGAGAATGACTCCATCTATCTCAAGTGGACTAAATGCCTTTATACATGAGCTTGTTTGCATGGTACATCTCTCAGATGTTTCTAGAAGAAAAGACTTAAAGACTCAGTAAATTGAGCTGGTTTGCTCATGAAACCCAGTGATTTTCCCAAGCTTTCCTTACCTGCCTCAATTTGAGTATTTTTTAAGCTTCGTCATGGACACTACTACTCAGATGAAAAGAAGTATTATACAATATTAATTAATGCAATTAATAAAGTTGTATTTCAAGCTTGTGTTCAGCCGTGATCAAAAGACATTTCATTTGCAAGGGAAAACCTTTTATGCCGAGCTAAAAACTGGTCAAAAGATTTGCAGGAACTTGGAACACAGTCTTGAACTGTGAATGGAAAACAATTAAAATTTAGTCTGCACTTTGTTGCTGGCTGTCCACACTGGAGAATACCCTTTGTAATGTGCCTAGGTAAGAAAATATCTTTGTTGACCACATCAGTATTTTAATAAAAGTCGTGTTTCCTAGCTTACATTATTAAATCATCCATTTCCAAAATTAGTCATATAATTCCATCAGAGAGAATTTGTCCTGAATCAAATACAGAACTACATACGTACATACAACTTCAAATACAACAGCTTATTGTTTAACTTTGTATGGATTTTGTGTGCTTGTTGATTCAAAATTGCATGTAGACTGTAAGTGAAGAAAGAACCATGGAAAACAGTTTGTCTTTGTGTCACAATGACAGTACCATAAACTTCAACCTATTTGTTTCTGATGCTCGTATTCATTTTGGCCATTAAACCTTATGTTTTATTATTCAAGATTGTCTTCATTTTTCTTCTGTTCTTGCACCCTGCTTAGGTGATAATTCACCATCTATAGAACAAGCACTGAGATATGGAACCCAAAGCAAATGTTGTCTAAAATTGCCATCCTAAGGCGTATCATCAGGGATATATCATTTAGGGATCATTTGTTTGTTAGATTTTGAGAATAAATGGTTGCTTCTTCATTAAACCATTCAGTTCCTATACATGCATTTCCAAAATGCCACTATCACACCTGTCATAAAACACCTATGTATACGATGCAGCATTTCTGTCAAAAAAATTAAGAACACTGGAAAATTCCTAGTGAGCAACTCCACAATAAAATGGTTCCAAAAATACTGTTACTGAGAGACACTAATACACATATGTCAGGAAAAAATGTTTGAGAGTAATAAATGTTCTACTTATGGCTCTATTTTCATATTTCTTATGATTCTAACTGTTTCAAAAAAACCACTGAAAATTCTACAACAGTACTTTGACCAATCCCTCTATTCTCTGTATAACTATCCATTAGTTTGGTTTTCTTAGGGTTAAACTGGGTTACTATTTTAATCAGAAGAATTGGCATTCAAATTAATTCTAGTTTCTAGTCAATTTATTGAATACATAGATTAAAACTAAAATTAATCCAGCATATTGATGGGATGAATTTAAATTTAATTTAGTATTTGATCAGATTTTATTTTTCCATTGAATCATATTTAACGCACCCTTGTTGAGGTAGATTTTAATAATTAATAAGGCATACAACCTTATAAACCAACCATGAAAACAGCAGTCACATTAGAAATCACACTAGACTATTTTATTTTGTTTAAAAATACATTATCGCACTGTTTTGATCATATTCCTCTTACAGGCATTTTACTTTGTTAGTTGTCAAGAAAAGCAGCTCATCTGCAGTTCTTAAATGTTTCTCACAGGCATCCTGATTCTCCACAGTGTTAAGGTCTTGCAGCATCTGCTCAGATACATGAGAACTGATGAAAACTACAGAAAATAGATTTTAACAGTATTATATTGTAGAATATATTCTAAAAGGGAACAAAAATATCCAGTCATATGCTAAGCAATTGGTTTTTTTCCCTGTGTGCTCAGAGACTCTCTCCTCAAATCTCACTGACATCAAAAGCAAACTCAAATTCATTTCATTGGAGCAGAATGAAGTCTATCGTATTTTTCACAAGTGAAAATGACATATAGCACTCATCCTAGGCATTTTCAGTCACTGATGCAAAGGTATAGTGTGGATACTCAGTCCCTGAGCAGGCACAGTCAGTTGTGGATATTTAGAAAGAGGACTAGCTTTTTCTTCTCCTTTCCAGCTCATAAAATGTGCTTCTGCACTAGGTACCTGGTATTTTTTAGCCATTTTGAGAAGTGAAAACATCTGTGGACTTTGACGAAAGCCAAAAGGTCTCATAAATTAATTCATAAATATAAGAAAAAAGCATAATGCCACAATAGTGGATATGTTAGAACTGACTCAGTGTTTCAACATAGTAATATATTTTGTCCAAATCACTGTTGGAATTTAGGAACATTTTAGAAAAGATGTATGAAATGTTTTCTTGCAGAAATATTCAATAATAGTCAATTTGGAAAACCTTTAGGATCAATCTGGAACTTCACAGCATTTTGAAGGATTTCTGAAGAAACTCCTCAGACTGATTTCTACATACTTCAGTGTTAAACAGAAATAGAAAGAATGTGCTACATATTACGCTGGTATATAGGATTAATGATGACAAGAAGTGGTGAAGTCCATGATTTTGTAGAAGGAAACTTTTTATATTAATCAAAATGGCAGGATATGAGAACCTATAAAGCTCACAAGCATACTGCACCTGGCAAACTACCCTAAAAAAATCTCTTTTCATACAAAAACATTTGATCTCTAGTTTACTGGGTTTTGCACTGCAAAAATGTCCTTCTAGAGACCTTGAAAATGTCATGGAACTGATGTTTAGTCAGTGCTCTTCCATTTCTACCATGACTTTGTCCCTATTTTATTCTCAAAACCACATATCCTTATGCAAAGATTGAAAAATACAAACACTTCGATGACTTTAAAACTTGTTGAGGGGTCATTGCAAAATACTATCCCAAATCTTTGATAGAAACACAAGAATATGGACTATCCCCTATTTAGTCTTCTACCTGGAGAATGTGTTTAACTTTTCCAAAACTTATTTTATCATTTACTATTATGCTCTAGACACTCTTCTTACCAATTAGACAGCAAGGTCTTCATGACATTTTGCTGAACTCTTGGCTCAAAGGCATCCTGTGCCAGTAGATTCCATAGCCTAGAACCGTGCTCTGTGAGAAAGGGTATTTCCTTTCTTCCTGACTTGCCATTTCTCAGTTTCACTGAGTGATTACTTGTTCCTTTGTTGAAAGAAGAACTAGAGTTCCTCTCTTATCATCTCTTCACCAATTATAGTTTTATAGGCTTTTATCATGAACCTTCTTACTCCTTAACTTTCTAAGGCAAGTAATCCCAATCCTTTAAGCCATTCTTTCAAATAGGAATTTTCCAAGGCTGATAATTATTGTTATTGTCAGTCACTGATCCTTTTTCACAGCTTTTTTTTTTTTTTTAAAATAGAATGAAAGATACTTCACAGTATCTCAGTATCTCAGCTAAAAGCGAACTTGTATAGAATGTTTTCTATAGATGACTATAGATATTTCTGGTATGTTTACTTTGCCAAAACATTTTTCCAAGCAGATGCTTCCATTTAAATACTTTAGCCTGAAAAAAATACTTCTATTTAGCACCCAAAAACTGTATGATGATATTTTTCCCTTTAGTGTGCAGTACTTCTAATGTGTCAATACTGAATGCCGTGTTTCATTAAGTTATTTTTTTCAGCCCACTCTGAAGTTCCTCACACTCTTTCGAAGAGTAAACTGTTATAGGTCATATTTGGTTCTTTTAGCAAGTATTGTGGATTTGGTAGAACTTAGAAGTGAGGGCAGTGAGGTGGACCGTGAACTGGCTGAAGGAAAGAAGCCAGAGAGTCGTAGTCAATGGGGCAGAGTCTAACTGGAGGGCTGTATCTAGTGGAGTGCCTCAAGGGTCAGTACTGGGGCCAGTATTGTTCAATATATCCATCAATGACTTGGATGAGGGAATTGAGTGTACCATCAGCAAGTTTGCTGATGACACCAAGCTGGGAGGAGTGGCTGACATGCCAGAGGGCTGTGCTGCCATCCAGCGAGACCTGGACAGGCTGGAGAGTTGGGTGGGGAAAAATTTAATGAAATATAATAAGGGAAAGTGCATCTGGGTAGGAACACCCCCAGGTTCCAGTATAGGTTGGGGAATGACCTATTGGAGAGCAGTGTAGGGGAAAGGGACCTGGGGGTCCTGGTGGACAGCAGGATGACCATGAGCCAGCACTGTGCCCTTGTGGCCAAGAAGGCCAATGGCATCCTGGGGTGTATTAGAAGGGGGTGGTTTGTAGGTCGAGAGAGGTTCTCCTTCCCCTCTACTCTGCCCTGGTGAGACCTCATCTGGAATATTGTGTCCAGTTCTGGGCTCCTCAGTTCATGAAGGACAGGGAACTGCTTGAGAGAGTCCAGCGCAGGGCAACAAAGACGACTAAGGGAGTGGAGCATCTCCCTTATGAGGAGAAGCTGAGGGAGCTGGGTCTCTTTAGTTTGGAGAATACTGAGGGGTGACCTCATTAATGTTTATAAATATGTAAAGGGTGAGTGTCACGAGGATGGAGCCAGGCTCTTCTCAGTGACAACCAATGATAGGACGAGGGGCAATGGGTTCAAACTGGAGCACAAGAGGTCCCACTTAAATTTGAGAAGAAACTTCTTCTCAGTGAGGGTGACAGAGCACTGGAACAGGCTGCCCAGGGAGGTTGTGGAGTCTCCTTCTCTGGAGACATTCAAACCCACCTGGACGCCTTCCTGTGTAACCTCACCTAGGTGTTCCTGCTCTGGCAGGGGGATTGGACTAGATGATCTTTTGAGGTCCCTTCCAGTCCCTAACATTCTGTGATTCTGTGATTCTGTGACAGTTTCTTTAAATCCTGGTAAAATGTGTTACTGGGGAACAGGTCAGAAAACAGCTGGACGCAATTTTTCTACAATTTATTTGAAGGTGTGAGCTAAAGCAAGTGAGGTGTATTGGGGAAATTGTTTAACAGACTTTATATAAAATATTTTAACTACTAAAACACAGACTTATCTGGATTTTGTACCATCAAAGGTACAATGGCTTATAGCAAAAGTTAGTCATTGCTGGCTTATCCTACCCTGGACCCGCTCCTATGAACTCCTCAGTTTTCCAGAAATTATTACTTAACAAGTAATGCTAGAAGAGATTTCTATGGGTTGATGTCTCTGCTGTTAAAGGAATTGCTGAGAGGGAAATCAGGTGGGGTGCTTACTTAAAGAAATTATTAGCTGGTATTGTCAAACGCATGCAACATATGTCCATTACCTAAACTACACCGTTTTTACAGCTGCAGATAACTGTGCCTGCTCCAAACTCTTAATTTTCTTTATAACTTCTGCTTACTTAGCAGTGGTTATCTAGCAGAAGTATCAACACTGGAAAATGAAATCCACCTTTGCTGGTGGATTATTTTTTTTTCATGAGTCTGACCTGTACATTGTATAATCAGCGTATTTCTGCTGAAGATTCATTGTGCAATACTGCTGCTGTTGTCTTCTCTGTAAGGCAGTGGGAGCAACCCCCTCAGTGACCTGGGCCTGATGGCTGCCTGTTGCCAGGGCCCATCTGTGGCTTGGGGAGCCTTTTCCAGGAGCCATTTGGCTGTACCTGGCCACAAGTCCCCTCATGCCAGCCTGATGTCCCAGCCTGTCCTCTGCCCATCCCCAGTGAGGTGCTCAATGCCTGGGCCTGGGGCTGCCCCTGCTGCCTCTGGTCTACTCTGGCTGACATGTCCTGCCCCCCCCGGCCCGGGAGCCCCTGGCCTGGGCAGCTCCTGGACACCATCACACAAGCACAAGCACCAGAAACTGGCCGCCAAATCCAAACACCTGGATTTAACTACAAAAGGCATTTTTTCTTTCTTTCTTTTTTTTTTTGAATAGAGGCAACAGCTGACCTAATGTTACACTGTGTGCAGCAGCTCACAACCTCAGGCAACTGAAATGCTGACACTTTGAAAGACACCCTAGAAAGTAAGTGGGAGCACTGAGATTTGTGACTGGTGTCCCAGAAGTAAATCTTCCCGAGTGGGAACATCACAGGAAACCCCCAGTGTTCACCTGTTGATGCCTATCAGTGATTTTGACTCACAGGGTGGATCCTGCAGGGATTTAAATTATTGCGAATTAGGGGGAGAAATATTGTCTCTCCCTGTGGTCAGTTTTCACAGAATCACAGAATGGTTGGGGTTGGAAGCGGCCTCTGGAGTCCGACCCATCTGCTAAAGAAGGTTCATCTAGAGCAGATCACACAGGAAGGCGTCCAGGTGGGGTTTGAATGTCTCCAGAGAAGGAGACTCCACAATCTCTCTGGGCAGCCTGTTCCAGTGCTCTGGCACCCTCAAAGTAAACAAGTTTCTCCTCATATTCAGATGGAACCTCCTATGCTTCAGTCTGTGCCCATTGCCCCTCATCCTACCTCTGGGCACCACTGAAAAGAGTCTGGTCCCATCCTCTTGACATCCACCCTTGAGATATTTATACACACTGATGAGATCTCCTCTCAGCCTTCTCTTCTCCAGGCTGAACAGAGCCAGCTCTCTCAGTCTCTCCTCATAAAAAAGATGCTCCAGACCCCTAATTGTCCTCGTAGCTCTCTGCTGGACTCCCTCCAGTAAAGCCTCGTCTTCTTAAACTGAGGGGCCCCGAACTGGATGCAGTACTCTAGATGCGGCCTCACCAGGGCAGAGAAGAGGGGGAGTATAACCTCCCTAGACCTGCTGGTCACACTCTTCTTAATGCACCCCAGGTTACCGTTGGCCTTCTTTGGCTCATGGTCAACCTGTTGTTGACCAGAACTCTCAAGTTCTTCTCTGCAATGCTGCTTTCCAGCAGGTCCACCCCTAACCTGTACTGGTGCCTGGGATTATTTCTCCCCAGGTGCAGGACCCTACACCTGCCTGTGTTGAATGTCCTCAGGTTCTTCTCTACCCAGTCCTCCAGCCTATTCAGCTCTTGCTGAATGGGAGCACAGCCTTCTGGTGTGTCAACCCTTCCTCCTAGTTTGGTGTCATCAGCAAACTTGCCAAGGGTCCTCTCAGTCTATTCTTCCAGGTCATTGATGAACAGGTTGGACTGGACTGGACCCAGTACTGACCCCTGGGGAACCCCACTAACTACAGGCTTCTGAACAGACTCTGCACCATTGATCACAACCCTCTGAGCGCTGCCATCCAGCCAGTTCATGATTCATCTCACCGTGCATTCATCCAGCCTGCACTTCCCGAGCTTGCCTATGAGGATGTTGTGAGAGATGGTGTCAAAAGCCCTGTTTAAGTCAAGGTAGACAACATCCATTGCTCTTCCCTCATCTACCCAGCCAGTCATACCGTCATAGAGGGCTATCAGGTTGGTTAAACAAGATTTTCCTTTGGTGAACCCGTGCTGACTACTCCTGATAACCTTCTTTTCCTCCACATGCTTGGAGGTGATGTCCAGAATGAGCTTTTCCAGGAATGAAGGTGAGGCTGACTGGCCTGTAGTTTCCTGGATCATCCTTCTTGCCCTTTTTGAAGACTGGAGTGATGTTGGCTTTCCTCCAGTCCTCTGGCACCTCTCCTGTTCTCCAAGACCTTTCAAAGATGATGGAGAGCAGATCAGCAGTAACATCTGCCAACTCTCTCAGCACTCGTGTGTGCATCCCATCGGGGCCCATGGATTTGTGGATGTCCAGCTTGTCTAAATGATCTCTAACCTGATCTTCCTCGACCAAGGGAAAGTCTTCCTTTTGCCAGACTTCTTCTCCTGTCCCTAGGGTCTGGGATACCGCAGGGCCAGTCTTAGCAGTAAAGAAGCAGGAAGCAAAGAAGGCATTCAGTAACGCTGCCTTCTCTGTATCACCAGTCACCAGGGCACCCTCCTCATTCAGCAGTGGACCTACATTTTCCCTAACCTTCCTTTTGCTTCTGATGTACTTGAAGGAGCCCTTCTTGTTGTCCTTGACTTCCCTGGCCAGGTTTGCTTCCAAATGAAGTTTGGCCTTCCTCACCACATCCCTGCATACTCAGCCTCTTTATATTCCTCCCATGTGGTCTGTTCCTTTTTCCACATTACATACACATCCTTCTTCCACCTGAGTTTTGACTAGAGTTCCTTACTTATCCATGCTGGCCTCTTACTCCCTTTAGTTGATTTCTTGTTAATAGGGACTCATCTGTCTTGAGCTTGGAGAAAGTGATGATTGAGTATTACCCAGCTCTCTTGGCCCCCCCCTACCTTCTAGAGCCCTATCCCATAGGATTCTTCCAAGCAGGACCTTGAAGAGGTCAAATTTCATCCTGCTAAAGTCCCTGAGTTTAGTCTTACTTATTGTTCTGCTTCCTCCATACAAGATCCTGGATTCTATCATCTCATGGTCGCTGCATCCGAGGCTGTTCCCAACCATGACATCTCCAACCAGTTCTTTTTGGTTTGTTAGGACAAGGTCCAGCAGCATAACTCTCTTCTTTAGCTCCTCCACCATCTGTGTCAAAAAGATGTCACCAATGATCTGTAGGAACCTCCTGGACTGTGCGTGCTTAGGTTTGTAACAGTTCCTAATAGTCCTAATAGTTTCTAATAATCCTAATAGTTCCTAATATAGTTTCCCAATAGTTCACTACAGAAATAGTTGCGGCACTGGCAATTTCAGTAAAAAGTTTCCAGTACTAGCTGAACAGGATCACAATTTAGAGTTTTTTCTAGGTGGGACTGACAGGATAAAATGGGAAAAAAACACACTACTTATATGAATCCTCTCTGCAAGGTTCCTCTTGAATAAGAAAACAAATAATTTCATTCCTCTGATATTACCAGAAGAAGGCATAAGAAATTTAATTATAAAATGAAAACTTAGCTCGGGAAACCTGTAGTTTTGAGTGGTAGTTAGCTGATAGATTTTTAAATTTAGTTTTCATTTCTGTTGCCACTAGTTCTATTGAAACAAAATAAATCCTTTAATAAGCTAGCTCCTCTCTGTGTTTTTTTGGGTGATGGACCCTGTCTGACAGGACAGGGAGGCTAGAGCAGCTCTGTGTACATTTTCTTCAGGGCTGCAAGGCAGTGACTAGGTTGTAAATCAGAGAAATCCTAGGGGACTTTGAATTTGCAGTGGTCTTTTAGGACTTCAAAACTACCCAGAAACTTCCACAGGGCCTGCAGCCAAGCCATTTCTCTCACTTCTAGCATGCTCAGGAGTTGCATATTAACTTCATGTGGTATGCACACCAAAATAGCTGTCCTTGAGTCACACATACCTTTGCAGCTTTCAGGATTTTCACAGTAGCATTTTCACTTAAAATAAGATACCCTTGAATTAATAATTCTCTGTCAAATCCTTTCAACTGAAATCTGGGAAAAGCAGTCAACAAACTGTAGAGGAACTATGTTGTATTTTCTGTGTGTATTGTGAAACTGAATCACTGGCTGACTCTGAGTCAGAAGAGGATTACCGGTACAGGAAGGAAGGAATACAAAAGTGGCATCTTCTAGAGCCAGATTCTCACTTTTATTATAAATGATTTCAGATCAGCTTAAGTCCAGGTGGCAATCACATATTATGTGAGCTCCAAGCAGTGTCCTCCCTAAGCTTAAAATCTAACCCATTTGTTTTTATCCTCTGAGGTGACGTTTATTTCTTGGCAAGAGCTTGCTCAATATAAGGCCCTCAGAGCACTATTAGGCTGTAATGGTCCTGACCAGACTCACCTGGGGCTTTCACCCACACCCCTGCCTATGTGTCCAGGGGTTCAATTTAAGCTCTGCCCAGGGTATTTGTCTCTTCTCCGGGTGATGCTGTAGTTGTAGTTGTCTTCAATCTTGTTCTTTTGTGGGTCTGAGTTGCTGCTTGATTTTCCTGTCTTGACTTTATATCTCACCTTGCCTTATGATCCCTGAGTGGTTGGACCTGTTGCTCTCACTAGCCCTGCTCAGGTACTGTGGGTGTGTGAGGGCACTACCTTCCCCATCACCTGGGAGCAGTGGTGGATTCACCTTGCCTTCTGGCTCATATCCCTCCTTCTGCAGCAATCTGTCTTATTGCTCCACAACATCGAGGACATGAACAATAATTTAGTTCCAGTGCAGTACTCTTTCAAGAATAATGCTTAGGGCATACACCTGATTGTTAGAGTAATATTGTGAGGAATATTCTTCAAAAGTTCTCTCTCACCACCAAGGCTAGGCTTGTTATAAGAACCTGGTCTGAGTGGTATCAGATTGTATTTGGAAGAGGACGTGGGAACCTAGGGAGATAAATGTGCTGCTAGGCTTGCCTGGAAGGGCTGTTCCTAGTCATCCCATAGGCTTGCTTACATGGCATGGTCTAGGAAAGAAATAAAAGATGGAGAAGTCAAAGTACATAGCAAAAACAATTGTTCCAGGGAGGGCTTTGTAGGCTATTGTTCACCATCATATTTTGTTCAAAAAAAGGTATTCTGGGTGTTTGCCTTTGAAAGTTTAAAACAGATGATCCAGGAAAACATCAGATAGTCATTTAAAAAAAAAAAAAAAGTTCTCTGCACAAAAGAAAGTCTTCCTGAATAGGATAAAAATTTTTCAGCCTGTCAGCAAGAGATAAAACAGCTTGAATATTAAATTAAAAAAAATCTTCTCTGCTATGTTGTAATATAATAATGGCATATGATATGATAAAACAGGATTACAAAAAGACTTTTGACCTTTTGCGATTTAGTCTGATATGCTCAGACAATTCATTATGAAACAAACAACATAAGGGAGGAAAGAAATAAACCTGGCAAAATCTTCTGTTGCAGCTAAATAAATCTCAAATGTTTACTATTGTCTGTACATAGATTTAGGAGAAAGCAAAATCTTACTGAGTAATCTCTAAAGTTTGCTTTCAAAGCAGGCTTGAAAATGCATTTGTTTATGGCCAGCTCTGCCAATTTGTAGACTATGCGGCTAGTTAGTATGTTTTACAATTTTCTAAAAATGTTTATAAGAATATCAAATTACCCTTCTGCATAAATCAAGAGTTTTTAAAGGCATTGCAGAAGACTGCAAAACCTCCCATATAAAAGGGAGCCAGTAGTAGAAGAGCTTGTTTTTGAAAGTGTAGATTTTTTCTGAGGGTAATCAGAAGGAACAAAACATGAAATTTTTGCTTCCAGAGGTACCAGCTGGCAAAGTTCTCTCTGCAGCTGGGTAGTCTGAAATTACTTAAGTGGGAATTTAGTGATAAATAAAAGATTACCCAACATCATATTCTTATGCTTGTTGCTCTGAAGATCTTGAAGGCTAAACATGACATTTGTCAGATTTTTTGGAATTACCTCATTATTCCTGTGTAAATCTTGGCAGATAGAGAAATAAACTAGTTTTGCTTATGACTGTCGCAATATTGCTTCTGTTTAGGATACCACTTTACAAAAGTACTTTGTGTGTTTGTCACACTTTTGGGTTTGTCTGCAATTTCAAAACAAAGTATGTACTTCTTTATTGTTGATGGCTATAATGGCTTTGCATGCATTCACATACATTATCTCCAGAAGTGGAGTCTTCTTATGACCTTTCGCTTACATGGATAATTGTAGAAGCCGGGCTCTTCTGCTATTTGTCTTTGATAAATAAAAGGAGTACAGGGCTTTAAGTATATAAGAGAAATTTAGACTTTGAAATCGCCAAGCCTATAACTCTCCTTGAATACCATAGCAAGCTGATCTCAGATTGTAATGAACACTTTCTTATAGAACAGAAATTACAGTGGTTTGCCACATAGTACAATCTAATGAGCTCAGACACAGGAGATGTGGATCATATTTCTGTTTTCATTATGATCTTACCTGGTTCAAATCTCTCCAATTTCTGTTTTAGATTTTCAAGAGTAAATAATGTTGCTAACCTTTATAACATTGTTTTGAAACCAAAGAAGCTCTGGGAATTACTTAGTCAAGGCCAGGAGCAGATGTTTGGAATGGTTCTTATTATTGTATCATCTGTGGTAAGAGCTGGTTGACCAAAACAAAAGTCTTGTTAGTTATCATTCAGGATGTTAAGCCTCAACTTGGAAGCTTCTTGAATGGAATGGAACAATAGTTTATTTCATGGCTATTAGACATGGTAATTTAAAGCTACAGTAAGTTATTGAATTCCCAGTGTAAATTTTTCTTCCTATCTAGCATAGGTTAGAAACATCACTTTACAGGTGGTGACTTCTGAAATACATTTCTATTTGCTTATTTGATCCAGGAATTTGCCTACTGAATTGTGTTCATCTCTTCTAAAGTTGCTGGACTAGACTGTCACATTGATGAAACTCTCGAGTTCTCCAGCCTGTTCTTGAAAGGAATTTCTCCCAGATCAATGATCTCTGTACCGTTATTTATATGTTTTCTGTATGAACATCTTGGCCTAATGAAAGAAGAAAATTTTCACCTGTGTGAGGCAGGTGAGAAATTATTTGGAAGGTATGGGAAGACTCTCTCTTCTTCAGAAAGAGCACTAGAGGATTTGAGTTGACAATAGAATTGCAAAGAATAAGGTGTTTGTTTCAGTAGTCAGTGTTTTGGGCAAGTGGATTATCTCAGCAAAAACAAATAGTCAAGTACATGGAACCATGCAGATATACAAGACCTTTAAAGAGAAGAAGAAAAATATTTGCTCTTCAGGCTATTTCTGGGAAGGATGTTTGTGCAAGAGCAGTTGCCCTGGTGATTAACTTAACTAATAATGGCTGGGATTCCTTCCACAAGGGGGAGATGTGTAGCACGGTATGCTTATTCAGTATTTGTTCCTGTTGTTTAATACATTACTTATTGCATTCAAACCCAAATATTCAACTACTAACTTTTTCTGGTTTTAATGTTAAAATGTCATCTTTTCCAGAAACTTACGAAGATGTTTTAGTATCTCCATTAAAAAAAAAAAATAATAAAGGGAAAAGAGCTGAACCTGTCAGGGACTGTACAATTTGTTTACTGTGAGTCCTTCATATTGTTTAACTCTTCATTGGTAACAACTGATGACAGTGACACAAGGCTCACCTGAAATTAGGGCAGTCCCTGTTATATTTCAAAATGAAGTGCTAGATTTTGTTGATCCTTTAGCTAGGTGAAAGAACACATTTCTTTATGACGAGCTGACTAGTTGCCTTAGCAAAATTTCATCCTGAGTCATGAAAGCTTGCCAAAACCACAACTCATACGAATAATTTACTTTGAAAGGAAGTATTAAACAATACTAATATTAGCCATGTTATTTGTTCTGTCTACACTGAATTCAGCAATACATCTGCATGTCCGATTAAAAATTTTTACATTTTAATGTTATGCCTGTACTTTTTTCATAAAATTATATTACATTTTTCTGAGGAAATTTCTGAGTAGGTCACATGTACGTGCGTAGACATACATTCGCAGTAGTCTTGTAAATACATATGTAAGTTTTTTAAACTGCAGCAATTAAGTGTGTCTGCATTAAATTCCTGTGGCTGTCAATGAACATAGTAATGTACTTAGAGTATTCATCAATGATGCTTCTAGTTTTAAACTGTTAAACAGAAAGGTAATATATGTCGTATAGTAGAACATGTAACTGGATGTCTGACTAGAATCTTCTTTTGCATGAATCAAAGTGCAGAAGATCTGATTATAAGCTCTTGAACATAGAAAGAAAATGTCCATTAAAATCAGAAATATGCTTTTCTGACTTTAGCAGATCTCATAAAACAATGATTACAAACCATCAACAAATAAAAAATAATCAGTAAAAAGTGATTATGGAATATGTAATCAGGAAACTTGGTTTTTCTTCATGGTAAAGTACAAGTCTGAATACCAGAGGCGGAAAGAACATACAGCTATCAGGACCAGGATAAAGAGGTTCAAAAATGAAGAGAATCAACCAGGATGACTTTTCAATGGCAGGAAAAGGGATTGATGGACAACATAGACAAACAATTTACATTTATGGACCTCATGCTTATCGAATGCAAACTATACATTGCTGGTTTTGTTTGGAAATCTTCCTGCTAGTTATATGTGATATGTGTGCAAAGAGACTGGGTTAGCAATAATTACAACTGAAACAAAGTCTGAGCAGCAAACAGAAAATGTTATGCTTCTATGAAGTTGGAACATTTGCAACAAAAGTGGTCCTGTAGAAATAAGGTGTGGTAATACATGGCCATAGTTGCTATGAATGAGAGAAAAATCTTTTTACAAATAAGAAAGTTGTTTTACTTTTTGGAGAGAGAGTTTGGAGGTTTTACTCAAATTAATAGCCCTACATATTGAGTCCTGCAATAAAGCTGTGTTTTCTTATACATACTCAGTAATGGTCCAGGTAACAAATATGCAATGCTCCTAACTATATACTATAGTATGAATAATTGAAATACTGTATCGTACCTGTACAAAAGTAGATTATCTTATTTTCCATCTTTCTTCTGTTTATGTAAGATCACAGAAGACTGAAATTACCTCTTATTTAATTAGGCAAGTGCCATCACCAAATGTCATATAAATATGATTTTTCTACAGTTGAATTGTTCCTTTCTTTCCATGCCAAATTTTGTGAGTTTTTGTTCTCCCCAATTCCTCCTTAATAATCTGAATACTAAATTGCACTGCTAATTTCAAGTCTTAACCCTATTTCATGAGTCTGCCAAGTATATCTATCCTTTTCCTGTTGACAGCTTATTTTAAGTAACACTTGAGTAATTTGTCTCTGTGAATAATTACTAATCAAAATTTTCACGTTTCATAGGCTGATAAAATTGCAAAAGAAACTTTTGACTTTTTTATTTCTTTCTTTGTTTCCTGCCTCCCAGTAATAGAAGATACTGGCAGATGCTTCAATTCACTGATATAAAATAAGTTTTAATAATTATTTCAAAGGTTCTTCCATATATTGGTAGATATTCACACACCAGTTCTTACAGACTTCAGTTTGGTGAAACATTCACTTGGACCTTTCATCAAAAACAAGTAGATAGGAGTCAATTTAGAAACTTGTCTTAAAATAACATAATATGACTGTGCGATTTGGGGTTTCACTGTCATGAATCCACAAGTGGAACTTCAAACTTGAAATCTTTTTGCTGAGAAATTCCAAAACTGGAGTTCACTATTTACATCTATAACCCAAAATGGATGTTACTCACTCTACCTACAACTATTTGATACAACAAGATTTATAGAAAGAAGCAGGCCATTTTGTAATTTTTAGTTTAGCATCCACTTTATCATCAAGATTAACTTAAATATAATGAGGTTATATTCCTAAACAAATAGTGGTGTATAATTTGTGTGTAATGATTACAGAGTGGATACCACGACAAAGGTTCTATACCCCAGTGGTAAGAGAATTAGTGCTGTGCAGAGTGAGTTGCTTGTTTTATTTTGGAGGACCAACTACATGAACTGCATCCATTAGAAATAATACTCTGGTTTGGATACAGGTGAAAAATTCAGGTACTAAGCAGAAATATCAATCCCAACACTAAATATTTTGTGTTGCATCTTGGCCTTTCTTGTGCTTTTCACATGACCTTCTCTTCTATTACAAAATTCTACAGTGAATGGAAATATTGCCAATCAGGTAAAAAAGTGTCAACCTTATGTGAGAAATTTAATGGTATTTGAAGGTTATGGTAAAAATCAAACATTAATTTCCAATGTCTGCCTTAGTGAGGCTAACAAATAGAGGTTTTTATAAAACTTTTTATAACTTTCGTGATCAAAATATTTTATGCAAACCTCTTTCAGGCCTTGACTTATCACTCAAAGAAACATTATTCAAACTGATGTCATGGATGTATAACACTAGACTTCAAAAACTGTCATGTTAAGACACATTTCTTTTCATTCTTTATGAAGTTTGCATGTATTCTCCTTTACATTTTCTTCATTAGTGTATAAAAGAACGAGAATGAGCCAAAGAGTTGATCAGGCAAAGGATAATGGCAATATCTGTGTATAGCAATGCCAACTTATTTTTCAGGCCATAGTGTAGTTACATTAGAAGCAAACTAATAAGAGAAGGACTGTTGAACCACCCCAAGCCAACATTTCACAATATACCATACAGCTGGGGGGATCAGACTAAAACTTTGAACAATAATTCGCCTCACTCCAGTTCTTATCTGACAACACACCATTAAGATCAGCATAAATCATGTACAATGCAAAAGGCAAGAAGCACCACGTGTATGACCTTGGTCTCTCAAAGACATATGCTGATACTTAAATTTATAATATTCTGTGAGCAGTTCCACTCAGATCACTGGTACAATTTCCTCAACAAAAAAGTTAGATGGATGACTTAGGCAGATTGGTGCATTGTCACTCTTCTCACAGTTAATAAAACTAATCTTCTGAATGAGTCTCTGCAGGCTAAATGTCTTGAACTACATATCCCTTCAGACAGGAACCTTTCTTTATGATCTATATACAGCATCTAGCATAACAGGGCTTAAACTGCAGTTGAGACTTTACTGCTCATGCATTTAGGGTGCAAACATGTGACTAGGTAAAATATAATGCTATTAAGATTACATATGAATGTGGAAGGACAATTTTATTTTCAGATAGCTTGCAGCATTTAAAAACTTCTTTTCCTGTGCCACATTTAAGTTAAAATAAACTCTTTCTGCAGAATTACTTCAGCAAAGGAGACAATATTGGTACAAGATAAGTAAACCTCAGGTTCAATTTCTTCTATGTCTGATTTAAACTAGGTTGTAATTTCCCAGAAGAGGCCAATTTGATTAGTACTTTTCCCACATTCTAAGCCTGAAACCAAAATTAAGGCCAGACATTAATGGCTCAAGGGTACCTATGAAAGCAAGATACATCTGCAGCAGCTAAAATATTCAGTGGTTGGTAAAATACGACATCAAGAGCTACTTTGTGTGGGACCTTTAATAGTATGTTGCTAATCGACATGATACCTTCTTTCCAACACTTCTTCTCAAGAGTGGACATAAAGCCACTTCTTACAGTCTTCACTTGTCTTGAAATGTTCACAGAGCTTACAAATAGTTGAACATAGATTGAGCAATGCATTCCAGGACTCAAGAAAGTAAGATACCAGATAAAGTGAATGGCACTGCTATCTTCGTCACAGGAAAAGTCCAGGACATGAGTGAAAATGTTAAATTTTGAGAAACCTTGTATCAGTCTCTGTGAAATCTGAGTAGAAGCGCTCTTGTCATTCTCCACTGGAAACTACATTTGAGAATTAGTCAGTTAGTAGGTGGTTAGTCAGTTAGTAGGTGGTTTGTAATTTGTTTAAAGGCATTCTATTGATGTTGCATCCCTCTGTATCTTTAACTGGAAAGTTGCAAAAGTTCATATATATTTGTGTGTGTACAAATACATATGTTTTAAAAAGTAACTTTCTACAAATATCAGAAGAATTACTTTACTGAAAGTACTGTATTTTGAAAACTAATCATCCTATACTGATAATTTGGATTATCTTATCTTTTTTTTTTTTTTTCATGAACATTGTCATAATATTAACAGTCATTCAGTATTTTCGGTTTCAATAGTTGTGCCACCCCAAAAATGACAGACTTTTTGGTTAATATATTAAATTTTATTTATTAAATTGTACACTTTGTTGCATATAGTTCATACAAACAAGTACGTTTTTACTGTTAGCTAGGGTCTGATAATTTTTCATTTCTAGTTGCAGTTCTCTGGGTTAGGGCAAACTTCTAGGCAAAGATGCTGTTATTTTTGAATATGGAATCATGACTTAGTAGTTATATAGCAAGCTTCTTTGTAAGAACTGACTACAAAGGTAAAAGCCCCTACCCAATTCAGACAATAAACTTAAAAATTAAACAAAACCCTCCCTAGATTAATTAATTCATTGCTAACTCAATACCAGCCAAGAAAAATATACTTTTGAATCCTTGAGCAGTGACATGCAACTACTGATATATGAGTTGTGTTGCATTTAATTTATCCACTGAATTTTGACATTTTGCATTGAATAAAATATTTACAAGTCAAGTTTGTTATTTATAAATTAGCTGAATCAACGAGTAAAATATTTATACGAAATTATTCTACCATCAGGCTTTCCTCATAAACAGTTGCATAAATTATATATGAATATATGTTTTACATCTTTCTAATACTACTTACTGAAATTCTGCCTGCATTACTAAGGAGTAATGTAACATTAGCATAAATTTACATGTTGGTATTTAAATTTGCCAAAGTGCTTTGAATTTCCATGAACATGCTAAGTTAAGGCAGAGAGTGGTCTCCCTTCGCTGTAATATGCACTGATGTTATTAAGATTTAGTAACTTATTCTCTTATACATCAGGATAGGAATTTTCAAAATGTGGAAAAAACAGCAGTAGATCCCCCACAGGACAACCAGATATGCAGCACCCCTCACAGAGGATAAGAAAACATTCATTTTGCTCTTTTTCTTTGCTTTTAGCAAGAAATTCTGATTTCTGTTGAAAGTGTTGCAAAAACTGACAATTCATATGGAAATTTAAATTTTTAATATTTTTTGACCTATTTTTATTGAAATAATACTTTCTATGTTATGTTCCAGTGCTTCATAAATAACAGCAGTCAACTTTGTCATTTAGCATTTGGGTAGTTATGCAACCATGCAGAGCCAATGAAAGCAGAATGGTACAGCAGAAAATGTTTTGGAGTAAATGACCATTATAATGGTTAAATTGATATAGTGACTGTAGAGGTACCACTAAAAATCATTCATTGATCATGTAGGTAGAGATGTTATCTGCTATGGCTTCAGGAGCTGCATTGCTCTTTTGAAACTTATTAATAGAAGATATTATTGTCTTATTTTGCTTTTCTGATTTTTTCCTTTTCATTTTTCTTTTTTTTTTTTCTACCCCAAAACCAACAAATAGAAGACAACTTATCAAAAGGATGCAGAAGATGCTTAAGGTTTTGCTTTGCCCTACTACATATCAGTCTAGCATAGTTACAGCTTTCTATCTATAGAATATATCTATCTATATGGCACACATATATTTGCTCGTTTGTGTGACTGCAGAAGATAATTTAGATAATCCTTAGATCAAAATGTTGGCAAGTTATTCATTCAGAAAGGATTGTTCTAAAAATAAAGGTCCAGATTTTTACAGATGAAAGTGTACTGACTCATATAAAACCCTTTTAACCCATGCCACAAATGATTAATGCTAAACCCATCCTACCCACAGGCATTTACCAAATGTCAGCCAATCGTAGGCATCCATATCATGAACATATCTGTGCCCACTGCCCACATTCTGTGAATGATAGACACCCACAGCCTTGTTTGGATTTATGCCTTCATAAGATCTCACATGTGATTACACTGGCTAGACTCCACAGAAACATGACTTGGAAGGCACTACAGAGATTCTTCAGGATGCTGTTGATATGCAGAGGAAATTACTTTTCAGTGCCTGCTAAAGGCAGATCTAGAAAGATGTTCAAGCAGATAAAAACGTGATCCCCATTAAAAGCAATCCTGCAAACTAACTAATTTTCTTGTATTTCTGCAATGGTAAACATAGGAAACCTCAGAAATCTTGAATATCCATACAAAAGGCTTTCATTTTACACATTCTTGAGCTGAAAGCTAGAGTCTACTGCCCAATATCTGAGTGGATCCAGTTTTTCAGTTTCGCTGACTAAGTGAAAGATCAGATATTTGCAGAGCCCCTGGAGCGGCACAAACATACATAAAGTTTAACTTATATTACTCTTTTGGAAAAAGACTGCTTTGCTGCAAGCCAACACACCTTTTTCTCTTAAAACTACATTTTAAGTCATGAAACACAAGCCGAGTAATCTTTACAGAGTTTCATTAAAGCTCTGAATTTTGTCAGAGGTGTCTGACTTGGTGGATGAGTAGCTGGTTTTTTGCCAATCCAGTGAAATGTTGTATAGGTCAGCAGATTCTGTTATTACTGCAAATCTGATGTTTAGGCAGGATATCTGAAAGACACACGGTTCACAGTACAATTCTTAGTATGAAGACATTTGAAACATACTTATTATAGAGACAAAGAGGAAGCTAAGCATGGAAACCACAGTTTTACAGCACAAAAAATGTGGTAGATACTTGCAGCATTCAGTGGACAGAAAACGTCAACATTGCTGCCCAGATCCCTCATGGGTCTTATCTGAAGACCATTAACTTATGAGAAAAGATCTAATGCGCTCTGCATACTGTTCTGAATTAGCAGATTGCAATTAGCATCATTTAATTTGTTCACTTCCGTAAAGGTAAAGTTCAGTAAAAATTAAACCATCTTGTATTCCTGTCTTGAGCACACTACATCTAGCAGTTAAACCGCTTCAATTTTAAGGCTACTTTAGGAGTTTTTAATCCTAAAGCATTTAAATAAACATCACCTGTTGTTTACTACTATAGACTGGCGATAACATCGTTTATGTAAGTATACTTTCCACAAGCTGCCCAACAACTTTTAAAAATTAAATTGCATGACACTGCAAGATTTTCATCCTCAACTAAGTAGTAAACACAACTGTTTGTTTCTCCACAACCCTCTTTTACAAGCTCTAGCTATAGCAAGGTTTAAAATTTTTCCCTGTCTTACTGACAGGATCATTAGAGCTTTGAAGGTGCAGTTTTCTGTTGGATTTAGGCAGAACTGCACTGTCACTGGGAGGCTCCTAAAGAATGTCCCCTAGCATCTTCCAGGTATGCACAATTTCAATATATATTCAGTCATCTCCATTACCTGCTTGTGGGGCTAAGCATCTCAAAAGACTGTTCTTGAAAGGGTAAGAATTAAAACTGCAACCCTTACTCCTTTACTCATGCCTAAACAAAGTATAAAGTAGTTGCTGTATTCTCTGAGTAAAGATGCCATAACCTATGAGACTTTGCTTATATCTGAAAAAACACAGGATACTTGACCTCATTTATTGTTTACTCGGTTCCATGTTAGGTGCTGGCATCTGTTTATAGTGAATATGTTATTTAACACACTTTTCCAGGTATGAGAGCAAACAATAGAATTCAGCAGAATGAGCCTGTTTTTTGCTCTATGAACTAGAATCTGGATACTTTTAAGATATGATGCGGCGTGCAATCACCATTTGTAATAAGTTGAAGAAGCTTTAAAAGCTTTAGTATCAGTGGAAAGACTGACTTGGTGGCAAAAAAAATAAATCCACAAGAGTTTCGTCTGACAAAGTATTTTGTTGCCATGTAACCCAGCAACACGGTGCCATTGCTGCTAGTATCAGGCTGTAAACTTTGTACTGAGTTTGCAGGACCTCAGGACTGATGCCTCTCAGATTCAGTCTGTCTGAACTTCTGTTCAGATCTCATCTGAATGGACATGATGTTAAATCAGATTCCTCTTGCTCTCTGGAGAGACGGAGCTGACTGGCGACGGTGTAGAGTATAGACCTTGGGATATCTGGCAGCTCTCTGCAGTCTACTGTGTTATGATGGTTATCTGTATCACTTTAATAATAAAAATTTAAGTCATTTGGATCCAATTTTTAGATAGAATGTGTACTTGTCATTGTTTTAATGTGGAAAAATACCTTTTTTTTCCCTCCCCCGCCATGGGAAATGCAACTTGTTATGTTCAATCTTGCATTGAAGCTGTCATGCAGGAGAACATGAGGATTTGAATAACTGCTTCGTCTATATTAAAAGATATTTGGATTAGAATACTGTTTACATTCTCAGGATTTTTGCAATTTCTTGTACTGACACAAGGAAGCTTTCAGCTTTCCAGGCACTTAGACTGTCTAAAAACCACAAACATCAAAGATAGGATGTATATTTTTGAGACAAATCTGTTTAGACAGAACACTTTTTGTCTTCATGTGATTATTGTTGTAAATGATTTATAGAATCTTTATTCTGATAAACAGCAATATTGTGTCAAATGGTTGTGCAGCTGCAATGGACCCAGGTAAAATGTATTCAGAGTATAGTTGATCAAAAACAAAAATATAAAGCAGAATACATTCAGAAACCTTTTTGAGATAGAGCCAGGTTTAATTTTTTTTTTTCCTGGTGCTGAGCAGAAAATACCAATAAAATATTGATTATGGCTCTATCTTTGAAAATTCAAATACATATTAGGAGACTGTCTTATGACATGTTCAAATTATCCCTAGTGGTCATACATTAATGTTAAATTATTCATATTTTATCTTGTAGTGGTTGTCAGAAACATTTGCATAAATAACGAATGCTTCACAAGCTAAGGGAATCAATATAGTGTCAAAGGAACTTGCATGCTTTCTACCAGTCTTCTGATACTGTATTCAAGCAGGCTGTGGTTAGTTGTTCCTTTTTCAAGTACTGAAGCCAACATAAAACATTCTGCAGCTTTTCTCTCATCAGTGATCTGTTCCCAGAAGAAAATGAAAGACTGCATTTTTGCAACATTTTCTGTTTGATTCTTTCCTTAAACAGCTGTATGTTAGACATACAACCTCTCTTTGTACTACCATTTTTACTCTAATTCCTATTTGAAAAATGCCTTAATCATAGTCACTTCTTTAGCAGCTTTGTGCTCAACAATAAAGAAAAGAAAAAATGAATTAAAATCGTCTATTCTTAATGTACCCAGTTGCAGGCTGATTCAAATCAAGACTTTAATTCATGCTGCTTTGTCAGTAGTTCATGGGCACTGTCTACCTTCACTCTCAAGGCTTTTCTGAAGCTAGGATGCCTGTTGACATAATCTTTGCTCATATTTAATAGCTCCTGCTGTGCCAAAGATGCACTGGTGTGACTTCGCTGTGGTTATTGTTCATGTTTGAGACTGGAAAGATTCAGGTTATGTCTGGGCAGTTTTATGCTTTCCTGTCTCTTTTTAGAGTAGGGAGGAATAGTTACAGGCCTTAGAGATGGATTTTCAGAAGCCAGTAGCTGAACAGAGACGGCAAATACTCAAAGAATGCACTTGTCATGCTTGTCTGCTCTTGACTACAGCGCTTTAATGGGCTGTTTCCTGTATTGGAACACAATTAATAGCTCCGTCCACACAGGGAAAACTTATGGGGACCAGACCAAATGAAAAGGCTCGAACAAATGGGCTTATTCGGCTATCATATTTTTGCTTTACTTTCTTTATTACAAAGACAGCAAGGCTGGCCTCTTGAGGAAGGACGGAAACTTCAGGTGGCCTATAGAGGGCTTGCTGCCACTTAGAGTTACTGAGTGACATGTAACCGAGCCTGGGAGCAAGGAACAGTGGCTGCAAAAGAATAAACTGTATTTTTTCTTTTTTTCTTCTGCCACGCCCCCACTTTGTGGCTTTTTTCTATTTTTTTTGGTGTTTTTTTTCTATGTAAAAAAGAATTTTAGTGACTATTCTGTTAAGATATGGATTTTGTGTTCTTAGAAGCCTCAGATTATCTTTGGGAAGCCCTCTTGAAACTCTGGACAGATCTGCTTCAAAGTCATTGCTGACTGAGATTTCCATAGTACCTCTGTCTGTGACAATCTTTTGACAAAGGAAGGAACACTTTTGTCTCTTTATGATGTTTCTCTAATATTCCTCTTAATGAGTCATTCCATATACTATCGAAGTCAATAAGCAATTGATTATGCATTTGTAGGGTGCTTCTTGGAAAGTCCCGTCCTCTTCAGTAAGACCTGCATTTTATTTTTATGCATGAAAACATGGTTCCTTATAGTATGTACTAACAGGGCATTTCATAAACCTCTTTTACTTTTTCACATGATCTGGTCACAAATCTTGTTTCAGTATAGGACTTTAGACATATTACAATTTATTGTGGTTGGTAATATGAGTTTACACTTACCTGTTAATTATTTGTGTGTAGTGCATTTCCATGTATATTTCTCCATGAAGGACATCTATTTTAAAGTATGTATTTACATGCCTCCTTGGTGTTAAGATCAATTTAGAATGTGCTTTTCCCTATACTAGCTAAGGAGTAGTAAAGTTTGACTCTAAACATGTGTTTTTAAACTTTAATTCCCAGAGAATACATTCATATTCTGAAACCATTACTAATGCCCCTATTAGCAGACATCATTACTGATTCATCTTTTATTGTTTGATAATGGGAAATACCTATTTCCTATCTTCAGCAGTGCTAACAGTAATGTTGGTTTTAGTAGTTGTCTCCTGGTTATCTTGCTCCAATATATTAGGCATATAATTCCTCACATCTCACTTCTGGTAAGTTGTCTGAATTTCTGGAGAGTAGAGAGAATAATTCATTAGTAGAATAGTCCTAAAAAAATATATATATTTTTAATGGGAGGGAAAAGATCTCCCTTTAGAATATAGGTGCTGAAAAATTCTAATTTTTCTCATGGCAAACCCCAAACTTGGAAGAAATACCGCCTCCAGCCCCCAGCTTCCAACACCTTTAGATTAATTCTCAGTATCTTTCTGCTTTAAACGACATGGAAATTCAGATAAACTGTACTTTTCACATTTAAAAAGCTACACTGTAAGGTGTCGATATTTAAAAGTTAACGTGCTACTTCCAGAGCAAAACTGTTAAGTGTTGAAAAGAGAAATAGCAAGAGCAAAAAAACTCAAAATAGCTGAAGATGGATCTTTTCAAGTTCATGCCACATTTTCTTCCAACAGAAGAGGACAGATACACATAATCCAGACAGTTCCTTTCTTGAAGTGTTACTTTGATATTTCCTAATGATGTTACAGGCAAATGTTGGAGAAAAAATGTCTTATTCTTTCTCCTTATGCTGCTTTATCTGTTTGGGGGTTTTGTTGCTGTTGTTGGTTGTTGTTTTTTGTGTGTTTTGTTTTGTTTTGTTTTCCCAGCTCATAAACTGTCTGAACACACAAAACATCTCCCCAAGTTCAAACTGAAAAAAGGTTTAAAAAGTACACTTCAAAACTTTCTTCTTCTTTGTCTTTTATCCTTATAAAATCATTTTACAATTTTTTGTTTCAAAAAGGGGAAACATTTATATGCAGTCCATTACCAGACAGTTTTTAACCACCTTATCTGGCACAATAGAAAGGAGTTTTGTTTCTTCTGTCATGAGAAACTTAAAGGGGGTAGTTACAGTTCTAGAGAGGTCTTCAGTTTTGTCTTTTAGTGACTAAATTCAGATTCTTGGATTTGCATTAAAATATTCTTTGTTAGATTCAGCCAGATGGCAAATGACAATGAAGTGTTAACAATCCTCTCCTTTTCCCTCTTCTGTCTGCTTTTTATTGCAGTATGTGTATTCATTTCAGTGTAAAATTATACTATTTACATGCGAGTTCACTGAAAGGCTGTGCTTGTTCTGGAGTTGGATGTTTCTCCATATGGAGTAGGAGGAATGTGTCATTTGGTAAACCCATTACCTTGGTGGCAGGGTTGAGCAGCAGTTATTTTCTGTGCAATTTTTCTATGATCAATGACTCTGCACATATATCTTAGTGATTTTGTTCAGTCACACATCCCTGTGTGGAGTTGGATCATTCCTCCTGTGCACTGGTCCATTGTCCCCGGAAGGTCAGAGATGAAGAGCTGAATTAGGATGTGAGGCTTCTATATTCAGATGCTTGTCTATTTAAATAACTCTTTGGAGAATGAGTGCTATATGTAGGTATAGCTAGGTCCTTAATGTCCTGAGGGAATGGATGGTAATGTTTATAGTTGCAAAATTATTCAGAATAATCAGAACCTAATGTCCTCAAGGAAGTTTGGGGGGAGAATCTTATATATAAGTCAGGCATAGGGAGAAGTCTCATGAGAGGTGGAGTTCTTTTTTTAAAAAGTAGAAATTGGTACACTCTGAGAAAAATCAATTTGTTACTTATGCACACTGAATTCTGTATTAAGTAACTGAGGAAAACAGTGTGAGGATTAATGCAATGAAAACCTCTCTTTCTGAAAACTGTGGACAAAGTACTGGCCTAAGAACCAAACCAAAAATTAGTCTACAATGAAAAAAAAAGATACAATCCTTCTTGGTCACTTGATCTTAAAAACTGTTAGCTATTTTTTAGTTGTTGTTGCTGCTGTTTTTGTTTGTGTGATTTTTTTTTTTGCCTTTTTTTTTTTTTTTTCCTTAGATCACTCATTGCTGTACACTAAGGAAACAAACAGAAAGAACTCACAGCCTGTGTTGACCCACTAGCTGTGTTGCCACTGAGACTGCAGCGGCATGGTGCATGTTTTGCAGCTTATTTGACCAAAGTCCTGTGAGGGATGCTCCAGGCTCTTCCGGGAGGTAAGGTGGGATGTACATCCTGGCCCAAGTGCACAGATCCCTGCTCTGCAATGGCTGCAAGTCCTGATCAGAGATCCTGCATAGGGCCGGGGGGATTGATGGGTGATTCCTCAAGACCATCAAAATGAAGTGGTTGAACAACTGGAAGACAAATTAAAATAATTACAATGGAGAACAGTCTTGAAGCGCTTAGGAATCAAAATTTGTTAAAATGTAGTTGGGGGGAAAATACATACAAGAAAAAGGACTGAATCAAAACTGAGACTCTGGTTCATACTCCAAGAAGCTTTTTAATGGGCTATATATGTGAAGGACAGCCTTTGGAAAAGTCAGTTTTAGGTCTTGAATTTGTATTATACTATCAGAAGATTTTCAGTCTAGTCTTTTAGCTCTTCTCATTGAAGAATGCTGATATTCTCTGTATGACTTATGTTCATCCAAAGTACAGGATTACTTTAATAAGATACCAGACCAATACATGTAAAACGACAGTGTATTTAACTGAAAGATGGCCCTCAAATAAAAGATGGAAACCACAAATACAGAATTTTAAGAATATAATACCTTTTGTATCTATTGTTATATTTCATCTGTGAAATGGGCCCAACTGGAATCTTGAGTGACAAGTGCTTCATATTTGAGACCTGCAAGGGAAATCAGAGCTGGAAATGCAGTAGCTGCATTTCATTGGATCCTATTTTTGTTTGGTTTACACAGTATTAATTACATTTTTGCTAAATTAAACATGAATACACAGCTGTTGTTTCTACTGTAACATTGTTTCAGTGAACAGTCAGTGATAGCTTGTCTTTGGAACAAGGCATGTCAGGAGCCATTTTATTGCTATTCTGTGTATAAAAAAGAACACTAATTTCCATTGGTGCAAGATATTGCCTCTCTGAGGAATGCATTTCTGTCTTTGCAGGCTGTGACTTCTGATCATTAAAATTCAAGATGTTTGGAAAACTTAGTAAAATTAGTTTTAAAAAAAGATTTTGTTTTAAATATGTTTTGCTGAGGTGAAGCTTCTGTAGTGCTATTAAAGTCTAAGTTGACAAAGATGAAGAATGTATCATGTACTTTGAAGACAAAAATAGAAAACTACAAAAAAGTATAAAGGACTATTTTACTATGCACAAGAACACTTCACATGTATGTGAATCTATTGTTAGTTAAGAGGAACACTCCTTCATTTTCTTTTCTCCTCTATTTTTTTTTCAGGAAGGGTGAAAATGAAAATACATATAACAAATAGTTCAGTACTTTTTTTTTTCCCAAAGCTGGAATTGTGGGGTTTTTTTCTTTTGTTTTGTGTTTTTTTTCTATGTTGTTATGTTGTAGCATAATGATTGTCTTCACTATTTCCGTTTTTTACATGGCAAAATTAACAATTCTTTTGAAAATGCTGCTGGTTGTGCAATAAATGGTATATCTCTGAAGAGTGAGTAGTTATTAGAGTTTAAAAGGTTGTCGATATATAATTATTTATTACCAAGCCACTGTTTTGAATTTGGTCATTATGCAGATACTCTACATTGAATGAAAGTGCTATTTGCTAACGTATGTACAATGAGCTTAGTTTGGACCCTAATGAACAGGGAGAGCCTTCAGTGCTAACTTGATGTTGAATAGCTTCTTATTCCTATTTTCCTTGCATGGGCTCATATTTTTCATATTGCTGGTGCATTATGCCACTTAGGCACTACAAGATAACTCAATTGGGACATCTTTTTCCTGTTGTTGTTGTTTTTTCTTTTTTTCTTTTTTTTTTTTTATTTTTTTGTCCGCTGTTTTCACCCGACACTGCCTTTATTCTCAATCTTTTTGGCTTAGGCTAAAAGTATTAAAACCCATATAGACCATACCTCACTGCATGTCCTTGTTTTGAGTCTGTTCATCTTCACTGGGATCTATCTTTTTCCGATCCGAAAGCTGCTCAAGTTAATTGGAGTCTCTTCCTGTAGTTAAGCAAACTTTCAAACAAAAAGTCTTTCTTACGCAGACAAGCATTACATCTTCATGGATTCGTAACTGTACTATGTTGACTTGTTCTTTCTAAAACTTCCAGATTTTACTGTGACAATCTAATCTCATCCTTTCTTTTGAATTAAGAGAGGTGAAAAAAAGTCAGTTCAATGTTCACTTCACTTCTTATGGAAACGAACCCATTTATCCATCTATACATTACTTTCTTCTCCTAATCTACAAATAAAAACTGAGAGACAGGAGATTTATTTCAAGAAAAGTGGTAGAGGCCTTCAGAAAAAGAAATCTGTTACGGTCAATACAACATATTTTTTTCCATGGACATCAGACTTACTTTGCAAGAGGCTTTTTAGGTCAAAAATCCTGGTTATTTTCAAAGTGGTTTAGACTAGGAAATGATCAGATCTAGCTCTGAAAGCAGCTCATCATTATGTCATAGCAAAGAACTGTGATGCCTCATGCTAGACTTAGTCATCTCTATTGGCATGTGAGTGCTATCCTGGGTCTTAAAGAAACATTTTGTCATAGCCATATCACAGTTTAATAATCTTACCTGACTTGCAGTCCAGTTTTTATGTCATAAGTATGTGCTAAGTGATAGGTAATCCTGATTCTTTAAAGAGCAACCGTTACACCAGCCTGACATGCAAGATTTTTTGAAAATTTCCTACATGTTTATACATACTATGTAAAATACATTTTTAGGGTGGGGATGGAATAGAGTGCTGCAAAGCATACGTCTTAAAATACCTTGACCTTCCCTGTACTTTGCATGAAGGAAGTACTGAATGTACTATATTTCCCTCTCCCTTAAGAATATCATTTTTGTCTACATTTCTCATGTTTTTGTGCATCAACTGCTACTGGAATCAGAAATTCATAATTAAATTCAGAAGCTCATTCATATAAAATATTACTTCTGATATTTCAAGGAAGTATTTTGTAGTGAACATATTAAAAGTGTGTATCTTTGGCTGTTTGAAAAGTGTTGTTTAGAAAATTGTGGTCAGAATTGTACAAATGGAAGAGTACATTGGATAGGACAAGTGCAAAGAAACAGCAGCGTGCACACCTGCCTCTTAGATTTTTCTCTTCCCATTCATCTTTGTGATCCATGATGGGAGGGAAAAATAACCATCTTTCCTCCTATGTGGATTTCCTTTTTTATAAACAGTCCACTGTATAGTCCTTCCCTGCCTCCCCCCTCCCCCCCCTTTTAAGATCAACACCTGTACTTTTCAAGGCAATACATAACATATTTCATAATTTTTTACATAAGATGGTAAGATGGGGTGTTGGCAGTTGCACTTTCCTCCCCCACATGCCCTGAGAACTGGTGTGGCAGTTGCACATCCCCCTCTCAGAACTGGGGCCTTCAATGGGGCAGCTGATGGCTCTTTGTGGAGACCCAGAGTCGGTGGGCAGGTTCGTCAGCAGAGGAGGGGCCAAGAGCGCCCACAGCCCAAAGAAGCTGAGATGCTTCTGGAATGCCCACAGTCAGATCTGATCAGACTATAAATGGGGTTCCTGCCGGAGACCCCCTTTGTGTGGTCTCCTCGGAGCTGCGGGTCTGCCATGCTGCCGGAGTCCTTCCCCTTAGACAGAGAAGCCGTCTAAGGTATAACCTCCCTGGATTGAGAGCGCCTCACCTCTGTGTGTGGGTGAGTGATAAATTACTGAATATATGCTTCAACAAGTCCTCGCCTGGTAGGTGAGCGTAAATTCCTTGTCTGGGACAGACAAGTGTAAATTCCTCATCTGGGACAGATGAGTGTAAAGTCCTGGCCGCAGCTGGCTAGTGCTTCTCTCTTATGGGCAAAACAGGGCAGAGAGGGCTCTGGTTTGTTTTCTTCTAAGTGTGTATTTGCATGCTGTGGATCCTCATTATTCTTATTTCGCTGCACACCAAATAATGTCCTAACATAATATCTGAACCTGTATCTTATGTTATCGGAATGCTAACTAATTGTATAAATCTCGTTTCTAACCGGTTTATCGGCGGTATTTTCCAGCCAGAATAAAGCTTGTTTTGGACCCTGTTGCCCGCCTAAACTGATTTTGGGGTGCCTCCGTGACAGATGGAACAGGGAAGACATCAGGAAGGTATGTCAAAGTCTCTTTCCTGGCCAAAGCCTCTGTGCATTGGTAGTTAGATTGTGTCCCTATTTCTTTTCTTGGCATATGGAATAGAGAAACCTTAAATCTCGTAATTGAGATAATACAAAGCCTTATTAAGTTAGTCTCCTGTAGTTTTCAACAGAATTTTCTTTATCCTTGGATCTGTCACCTTTCATTGATTTTTGTAGGTGGATATCCAGCTTCAAATAACACCAGAAAAATAGTTAATCTTGTGTACTGTAGTTGATGCATTCTATTAATGCTCTTGTTTTCCTGCTAATAATCTTTGTACCGATTCATAAAGCAGAAACTATGAATTCCTTGAACAATTACTGTCAGTTCTTGCTCTGCTACCAGTGTTTCGATAGAAGCAGCTAGCAATTAAGATAAACTGCTAGTCTAAGGCTGGCTCATGGAGGTCCCCTTACCTTGGTGAGCCTTTTCTCACAAAAGTAGTATCTTTGAGATCTTTTAGCTGCAAATTTCTTTCTCAAACTGGTATTTGGCTTAAAGTTTAAAAATCAAGAATCATCCAGTTACATGAGCAGATATAGGTCATCACAATGTAGCTAAAGTTGCTATTACTATTTAACAAAAGTGAATCTGTGGAAAATTTGACAAAAAAAGATTTTCAGTTTTAATATTTCTCTGACACAACCGTGGTTATTAATGTTAACTAACATAGCATAACATCTAAAATTACAAAATAGTTCTTTACAGTTTTTATGCAAAGTAGCTAGAAAGTCTCAGATATTTTTCTAGATGAATTACTAACGAATGTGTACTATTAATAGATGGAGAAGCAAATGTATATCTAGCAATTTCCATTATTTTCCTGTATAAACCAGGAATATTTCCTGTTATGCAACTCCTATTACATCATCATCTGTAATATTATGCTGTGGTGTTAACAGGTTAATGCCTAGATGAGATTACTTTATGTAACGTAAATGCGAATAAAACTTCAAAATATATCATAGTGACACTTAGTCACTTATTTAAGATGCATTTTAGTTCTATGAATGCAGCCAATATAAACTGTGCCCTGTAAGTTGATTATCAAAGTATTTATAGTGTTTGTTTATAAGACAATATGCTTCAATTTAAAGGACCAATATTTCCTATGAAAAACTTCATGTTGTCTGGAGAAGTTGATAAGGAAAAATTTGAATTCTGGTCAGATGCTTGAGGCAAGGATCAGTAGTAAATATTCTTTATTTAGAGAAATGGTGGGAAACAAATATCTAATTACAGCTCATTGGTTGATGAGTGCACATGCTGATTTCGCCAAAAACAATATTTGTTTTCCCTTTGTAGTTTAGAAAAAAGTGTGTTTGGGAATCATATTCAGAGTTTGTACTTTGATAAGGTACAAGTAATAATATTTTGCTGCACCGTAAAAAAAAGAGAAAATGCTAATAAAGATGATTCAAATAGGAACAGCAGGAAATAAAAGATTCTGTGGGTTGCTTGTGAAGAAAGGTAAGTGTATGGCATGAGAGTTGTTTAGTAATTTCAGGTGACTATATCTGGCCATGACTATACCTACCCAGCTTTCTGACTGTAGCACTTGGCTGGTAGCTGGACAACCTTTCTATTTATGACTGAAAAAATTGCATTTGGGAATCAGTGAAAATAAATATTCATCAAATAGTCAAAATTCATATTCTGGAGCATTATAACCTCTGAAAAATAATCATATACAATGGATCTCTGTTTAAATTTGAAAGAGAATTCTAGTAGTCTTGAAAATGGAGTTCCTTGAGGTGTAGTACTTATATATATAGATCACACATATGAGTGATTTTTTTTTTTTTTTACCCCAGAAGGTGAAATGTGATTTAGTTTTAGAAATATCCAGGTGTTGTCTCCTAATGGGTTAAAAATGGGAAGGTTTCATTATGATCATGGGCTGCTGAACTTCAGTCTAATTGTTTATGTGAGTTTTAATAGCTGGCTGAGTCTACTTTGTGTACTGCAATTCTAAGACTTCCAATGGGAGTTTATGACATTTTTTGTTACTTCTTTCCAGATTGCTTATTAGTTTACTGACATTTTACCCATTTTACATTTCAGAGGAAAACACAGCTCGATATAATTTTGTTAAATCAAAGAACAAACAGGCTTGAGAAATAGTTATGACTAAATATTATGAAACAATATTTAGAAGTCATTATGTTGTTATGTCAATTAAAAATCCAAATGCAAAGAAGGAACTGAAAGCTGGGCTTATAAACCCTGCACAAGTGTAAAGTGCATATCTGTTATAAAAAATAGTGAAAGTTAGAAACAACAACAGAATTCTCTTTTTCTTCCAAAGTAATAGTCCACAGATGTATTCAAAGCAATTGTGTATTATTTTGGCAAGGAAGAAACATTTCAACTTTTTTATTCCTGTTAGATCTGCAGAGCCGATGAGGCAAAAAAGGGAGTGAGTCTGAGTGCTCATCACTATCATCGAGAAAATCATTCACCCTAGTCTGATTGTCAATCTCTTTACACTGGTAATAAGACACTATAGGAACCATAAAGCTGCACTGGTGGGTAACTGGTACAATGTGAAGGGAGCTAATTTACCAGGCCAAATTTTGTGTTTGCTTGTACTATTGCAGTCTGAAACTGTCCCTCTAAGGCTAAAATGACAAGGGGAAGGAGCTGATATATTATTGACAAACGCGGGACTCAGTACTCAATTATTTGCCTATGTCCCAGAATGCAGTAAAACCATGGAAACCCACAACTGAACTCTGTCTTAAATATACTGAATAGCCTTAATTTAAAAAATGGTGGATATGGCTCTTTCAGGATAGTACCACCTATTGGAACTAATCTTTTGGAAAACGAGTACTTGATAGAGCTTGCTGTGTGTGCAAGTCTGATAACAGTAGAGGAAAAACATCACCATTGTCTTGAAATTGCTGCAACCTCAGGCTTCCTAATTGCAGGCATTGTAGTAGGGGTGTTACAGCAACATTTTCAAACAATCTATTTCTTAAATCAGATTTTATATGCAAATATGTAGGTATGCACATACACATATATACTGCAAATATATTTTTGCAATCAGGAAAGTCCAGAATTTAGTTGTATTATCCAGCAAGTCACTGGTATAAAATTGGCAAAACAAGCGGCATTAAAATGGAATTGTATGCAGAAGGAGGAATAGGCAAGGTTTAGTGATTTATTTAAACTGAACTGGCAAGAACAGTAACTTGTTGTTTTGAAAACACTGGAAGGTGACGGCACTCCTGTTTTCCTCCCCTATCACAGGTTGGCCCATTGTGCATTGCAATCTTGTACTACAAGCATATGTCCAGGATATGTTTCCGCAAGACCAATATGTAAATACTTAGATTTGGTTAGCCTCTACTGTAACTTGTCTGCCTTTCGTGTTAAAGGAAGACTAACAGTTGCAGATTTTTTGACAATATGTTTTATCAGTATGACAACCTTGGTATCTGTATTACAGAATTATACTATGCTAAGGGATTTTGATATTAATGTTTCTTATTGTTATTTTTCTGAGTAGGTAATGGTTGTAAAGTCTGCTTCAATTTTGGAGGTATGTGTTGCTTCACAACATAACTGGTGAATTAGCCAGCTTGGAAGACAACATTTAACATCCTCAGCACTTGATGCATCAAATGAAATAATCTACTGAAAATGCCTGGCTGAATAACTCGTGTAATTCCTTGACAAGATGAAGGGGACACCTGATTTAAAGCATTATTATACAGATATGTTTATTCCTTTTCCTATATGTGTTTATTATGTGTCTCTGTAAATTGCTCTGTGCTACACCTCACAAGCCCAAGTGAACACCCTCAACTTTGCCAGCCCCAGCAGAAGCTGCCTCTTGAGTGAGTGGGAATATATAGGAATAGCAGAAGAATAGTGAGGAATAGCATTGCAAGTACCCTCAAGCAACTGCAGCTGGGGTGTAGAAAAGCACATAAACGTCTGTGTTTAGATAATGGGCCTGTGAATAATCATAAAGGTACTTTATCATACATCCTTGAGATTCCTACAGGCAAAGATCAAAGCAGTGGCGCAAAATGTAGAATTAGTGTATGATGGATTTTCCCTTATTTCTAGTGGGATAACCTTTCCGGCAGACCCTGCCAAGACCAGTCTATTTCATCTTTTTGTTTTGCAGCTTCCTCTAAGATGAAAGTACAATATACCATCCTATTGCTGCTGAAGGTACATCATGTCCCGGTGGGACTGAAGGGGAGGGGAAAGTGTTATCAGTGGGAGGCCTTATTTGGATGATCACTGATGACAAATGAGAACTTTGATCCTAATGCTTCATTCAGTTGTGTCTTTCTTAGCTCTAACGGTATTGTTCTTGTTACTTGCAATCATTTTACATATAAGAGTCCGGTAGACTTCTAAGCAAATACTCCATGTTTGTCATGAAACATCTCTCAATAATACAATTGATCATGACATTTTATATTACTAAAGCTATTTGCTTAACACAAGTTTACATGCATGTTAACACCGTATATAGATAATATTAGCTTTTAGACTGAGTAATTTATCAAACAATTGGATGTTTACCTCTGATCTGCAATATGCCACATATTTATGAGATAGAGGCAAGAGGTAACCGCACTATCACTCTAGGAGAGAATAAAGTGGGTTGACTGTAGTCAGGGGATGGAGTGTGTCGGATGCACTTGACCCCCCTCCTCCAGCCAAACCAGCAGCAGTTTGGTCCGGGCTCCAGAGGAGGTAAAGGCCTGAGCCCCAGCCAGGCCAAGAACTCCTTTTAGGAAACCCACAAGGAAGCAGAACAGCAACTGAACACCAATAAGTTGTGGGTGCAGGGAGTCTCGTGCATACTTTTCCTACTGTATGCAATTTGGCTACGAGTCAACCACTTTATTCGATAAATATGACAGCCTGGGTGAGCCTACTGTGAGCTCTCTCTGCTAAATAAGTGGGCTGTATGGCAATGGTTTTGTTACTCACAGGTCAGTGGATGAGCCCAATATAAGTTTAATGCTAATCATTTAGCTTAAGTAAATGCACACTAAATATAATGAATCATTTAGAAGTATAAGATTGCATGATTTTTAAGATACTCTCTGCTTCATGTTACTTAGTAAGCTGGACTTGCTGAAGTCTTAAGCTGTACGGTTCTGCTCATATTTACCAAAGGCAACTACAAGCGACACTGAACGCTTGCAAGATAAAGTCTAGTTTGCACTTTGCTGAGAAGAAAAGGATTTATTCAGACAAAACAGCACCTGTAAGGCTATGGACCGTAAACAATGTCTACAGCTAAACAAAACAAAGGCAGATATAAGATCAGTGAAAAAGATCCAATGAGAAGCAAGAAGACCCCGAAGTGAAATATTGCTATTGGACTGAATCATGGTATGAATGATCTGTAAAGGTTGAAATGTCTATGGTTTTCTGTACTCAGGTTGGACCTCTGTGCAAGCACTCAGCTTGAGCCAGAGCCCTCTTGCTATTCTACTCCATTAAATTTTTTTTTCATTTCTGAGAATTTTGTTTCCTGAAAGTCTGCTCTGCAAAGAGGTATCAGGCCTTGCCTGAAAGTTTGCCTCCGGAGTTCTAAAAGACAGACTCCGGTGCAAATGGTTATTGGGGGGGGAAGATGCCTGAAAGTTTGCTTTGCGAACAGGTATAAGGCTCCTGGAGAGAAGGTAAGCAGCGTTTGGCTTTGCATATTTCCTCCATGCAGTAAATAATAGAGTGAATCTGTCATCAAACTCTTTTAAGTTGTGCTTTTCTTTGAGAAATCTAAACATTGTTCTGCAGTAAGCAGAATCCTAAATCACTCTCCTGTGACAAACAGAAAGGCTCCAAAAACCTTTTACCTATAAGGTAAATGACAGAATGGTGTAAGTTTGGCTTCATCTTCTGGCAGATGACCTCATGAGAAAGCCAGGCTTTACACAACAATGAAGATGCATTTTGTTTTACTTTCTCCATTGACAGTGTAAGAGGCTTCTGAGCCTATTCACCAGTGCACTTCCTTTCGTCGGGAACAGTAGGGCTCTTTTTTGTGATGAGGGCAATTAATGCAGCCAGAACGTCTTAATATTCAGGGGAAAAAACCCAAACAAACAAACAACAAAACCCCCACAAAACAACAACCACCAAACAAAAAAACCCACCAGAAGATGATAACTCACATGAACTCATGCACTTGCATAATTAACCTATTCTAAAAAGAAAGTATCGTTAGAGTAGATAACTCTGCAAATACTAGAGGGGCTGGAGGTGACAAAAGAGAAGAGATACCTAAATCTTTTAAATTGTCTTTATCTACTACAGATGGAAACAAAAGAGAGAAGCCCACAGAAAGCACAGAGAAGCAATGAGAGGACAGTAGAAGATAAAGTCAGCACTGTAACTGCTAAAAAAGTTTCTTGTTGTCGGTTTTGTTTTTTTTTTTGGTTTTGTATTTTTTTTCTCCCCTCTATGGGCAAAAATTCTCATTGCAGTTGATCTTAAAGGGAAAATATGGAGAATGCATTCAATTTCTATTAAAAGGGGTTAAATGTAATACACCGACTTGAGACTTTGGGAAATGTGTATGATTTAGGACAAATTCTGACAAAATAATTGAATGAGAGTAGATATGAAATATGTACTGGGACACTGAGGTTCAGTAGTTAATGTAGTTCTGTCAAATGAATATATTACTTCCACTGCAAGTCACCACAGTTCCTTGAGCTGAGTTGTTTGTGCTTAATTGATTTGGTCTGATGAGAATGATTAGTGTAGCCACCTTTTTATTAAACTGCTTGAGGGTAGGAAAGTGTCTAAAATGTAGATAGATATATAAAATTTTCCACTTGATCAGTCTGTAGAAAAGCAAATTTTGTTGAGCCATCTCCTATTATGTGTGAAAGGATGGAGATTCAATAATGTTGTTTTCAAGTTTTCACAGACTGAGGTGAACATCTGATTTGTGTGAAGGGGAAAAGTTTGGATGGGTATGAGCCAGCAGTTTGACTTGTCCTATGGAACAAGAGGAGAAGCAGAGGAAAAACTGCATCTTAGCTCCTTTATTTTTTGCCTTTTAATGGTGTGATACACATATGCTCCACCCTTGCTAGGATTAGGGGAGGTATGCCATGCCAGACCAGAACAAAGCAACTACATTCAAATTGTATTTGCATGGGGCCAAGAGGGAGGAGGAGGCATAAAAAATCCACCAGAGAGGTCTCTTGCTCTGCCTTCTGGTTCTGGCTCTAGTAGTGGGAGATGTCACCTTCTTGCTGCTTATTGGAGTCTCCACAGCCCAGCCAGCTAAAGCAGCATTAGTGTGCTACGCCTACCTCAGGTGTCTGAGTTTTTCCTGAATTTAAATCATCAGTGAAAAAAGTATTTGCAGGCCATCTGCTTGGATATATAAATTGTTTAATGAGTGTTCACAAAACGTTTCTGTATGGCTGAGTGTAAGGTGCCACTAAGCTTCAGCAAAACAGCGGGAATGAAGCAGTGCCTTTCCCTGCTAGCACTTAAAATGATCCTGGTAATTTCCAAACTGTTTAGGCACTCATCATTAAGCTTTAGATACCTCGAACTATTCGTTATCATTCATTATCAAACGCTTATTTTAATAAAGATTTCAAAAACCGAGTCTAAATTTTCAAAAGTTATTACAAAAAAAAGTTTTCACTGGATATAGGTCAATTTTTTTGATTACTGAAAAATGCAGGATTCAGGGCTAAAAAACTCACAAATTCAAGTTAAATTTAAAACAAGTAATCCTGGTTGAGGAAAAAAAAAGCTTAGAATAAGCAAAATATTCCATAAAAAAATATTTGAGATTCAATAGGAATTTTCCAAGGAAGTCTTTCAATGTAGAAAATAACAGACATTAATTATAGAAAGATTAGAGAATATTGAACTGTAATACAACATAAGAGTCCCTTTCAGTAGAATTCTATTCTTTTGGCAAGAAAGAAAATGGGAAAGTTAATCACGACCAATTAAAACCAAATGCCTTCAAATATCCTTCTTTCAATCAGAAACTTAAAGGAAAAAAGTTATTCAGTATACTTTACTCCTAAGTCCTAGTGACTTTCTATTGCTTTAAGTTAAGAAGCCACTTAAATATTTTAACTTTTTACAGTTAACAGCTTGACTGAAGTGTATATGCCTACTGGTATTTAATTTGAACATTGAACATCTAATATACTTAGAAATATTTGATTATGTTCCTATGATTGATGCCTACTGTCTAGTAAGTAGCCGTTTAATTCATCAACAAATTAAGATTTTTTTTTTTTTAGATTAATGCTCTGCAAAAATATTGTCCTTTTGTTCAAAATTATTAAAATTATTTTTGTTTTCAAATCTGCTGCAGGTTTGATGCCACATCTGACTTAAACTTTTGTACTTTATATTGAGACTCCTTCAGTTACTTTTTGCTTTCACCATGTGTTTTGAAAGAAAAGTTCCTCATGGCATAATCTTTTATCTTTGGTTTATGTATCTAAGGTCATAGCTGGAACAAGGTCCATCAAGTAGAGATTTTTTGCTGGCAAACAGTAGCTGAAATTGGTGATGGAACACAATAAGCAATATACTAGTTAGAGTAAAGTGAAATTTTTTTTTTTTTTAAAAAAAAGATCTATTACATTTCTGGCTCATGGTTCTCTAAAGAAAAAACAATCAATGAATAAATACTAATGAAGCATGGCTGGCAGGTAGATTTCTTGTGTTTTCTTTTTGGATTGCAGTGAATTTCCTTGAGTGGCTCAGCTGCCCATGGGAGAAAGAACTGAAACAAAAGTAATCAACAGTTATATATTAGCATAACAGTTGAGCTTGAAAAGAATGTGTTTTTTGTAGACTGCTTTCATGTTTGACATCATTTGTCAATGGATTAATAAATGTTGGTGGAAAATGTTTTTATTACCTTGTGACCACCAATAGCGTTAGTACGGTCGATGTAAACAAATATGAAGCACATGAGCATAAAAGGAAGAGGAGAGTTCTGGAAGGGACCATCACAGGCAGCAATCCCAGACTGGGAGCAGTCCACATATAAAATCATCATTACGCAGGCAGCCCGAGCCAGTATACAGCTGGAAGAAGCCCTTAATAATAGGAAAGGGCACCAGGACTAAATAAAGTAAAGGGAAGGGAAGGGAAGGAAACAAATCAGGATAATAGCAAGTACAGCATGATTTTTTTCCATGAGAAAGACCAAAAAATCCCATGCTTTTAGAAATTATGGTGCATTATATACTGACAAAAATTCTTCCAGCTCTTTGGCATGTAAATGAACAATGTGGTAGGTATGAATAGTTATGCTTGAGCAAAGTTTGCCAATAACTCACCCAGATCCCACTAATCTCTTTTTATTTTGAGTGCAAATTTTGCAGTTGGATTGCCATTTTTGTTATACCTCAGGAATCACTCCAATTTCAAAAAGCTGACCGAAATAAAATAACTTTCAGTTCAGTATCAGCTTAGATGTCTGCCCATGGCAGATTGATGAAACTGAGACGTGTTAAGAGAATAGGACATTGGACTAGAAAAGAAGAAATGGCGAGGTGACCCTCCTTAACGTGAAGGATTTCAGGATTTTAGCTGAACTGTTCTTATTCACAGTGTATGCTTGTCTCAGGAAGGATGAATTTGTCAGATTTCAGGTGATTTAAGAGAGGTAGGTGTAGAAAAAAGACACACACACATCAGCAGAATTGCTATCCCGAACACATAAATAAACCTTTAGAAAAATAAGACTTCTTTTAAATGGAAAAGCAAGTCTCTTCCTGTTCAGGAAGCAGCTAACTAGGAAGAGCTCTGTTTTATAATTTATTTCAACTCAACAGACTGACAGTAGCTAATACAATCAGGTAAGCTGTGTGGGGACAGAAACAGTATAGGTATCTTTGCGAGATGTAGGCGCTCTGAAAAATTATCAGTTTCCGCATACAGTTGGTCAGAAGAGAATCTATAATACTACAGGCAATCCAGTAGTTTATAAAATGCTAGCTTTGAAGTTTTTCCTGATGAGTTCTCCAGTCTGAATATTGACTTTTCTTTCTCCAGGAAAAGCCTTTCCTAAGCAGCAGTGTGGATGAATGCCTGTATTTCTGAGGCACTGAGCAAACTTTTACAATGAAAATTCAAGGTATAATAATTAGAGTGAACAAGCTTGTGGGGAAAATTGCTAACCAAACCAAAATACTTTTATTTCACTGAAACCTGGAAATACAAATATTCAAATTACTTTAAGAATAGAGAAAGGGGAAGATCGAAATTGCACATACTTTTGGTTGTACCCAAGAAGTTAATGCATTCAGAGCAATAGTTTTGTACTGTTTAAGAGAAAAGGTTAAATTTAGGTTTAGCCAAATCTCAAAATGCATGAAGAAATATGGTACACAGTATCTGTGCATAACCTGATACAACAGTGATTTTTGACTTTTGAAAAATCTACATTCAGGTCTAAACTTTAAATTTTAAGTAGGAAGAAACCTTGACTGGGGTGGATACTTTTAGTTCTTGAGAAATGATGATAGGATGGTGGGGGAAATTTTCACTTTAGCTTCCTATTTCTTTCCTAGTAATTTTGCAGATTTTGCTGTTTTCCTTACTAAGTAATATAAAAATGAACCTGTTTCCCATTGTCACAGTCAAATGTTAATTTTTCCCATGAAAATTTGACTATCTCTGAGTCCTAAATTAACCCTATTTATTGTTTGGATTTACCATTTCAAGCTTTCTATAAATATTTTTTCTCTACCTTGTCATTTGGAATATTAAGGTTTACCTTTCAAAAGTAAAAAAAAGTATATAAATAATAAAGACAAGTACAACATAAATATTGTTGTTTGTGGAATTATCAATTTTTTTAGCTCAAATTAGGACTACAAATGGCAACCTCTAAAATCCTGTTGCACACTACTGTGGCCATGAGGGCAGTTGGAAGAGATAGTCTGAATTACTGAGTGCTGTGGTAATCTCTGGCTTAATTTGGAAGGGCTAAGAGCTGTGGAAGCAGTATACGCATTTTCCAAAACAAGGTTTAATTAGATAGAGGTAGTTATGGCACCATCGATAGGGATTTAATACAAAGAAATCGGAGGTAGAAGTCTGAAAGCTCTTTATTTATTATGATGCAGTTGCACACTTACTGCTTTGAGGAGGATCTTATGACTATCTAAAAGCAGTTGTACATTAAATCTTCACATCAGCTTCAGTTTGCTAGAATGTCAGTATCCTCTACACTGGGCAGGAGTTCAACAAGACAGGGGAAGAGAGCTTTGAATCTTTATCAGATACTATGATAGACTGCTCCAATCTGTCTCCAAGCTTGCACTTCCAGTACACATATTCACAGTTCACAAATTTACCTTAAGAGCCCTGATGAGAATTCTGTTTGAATGCTTAGGATTCTTCTTCCCTTTTTATTACGCTGCGTTATATTTTCCTGAATCCACTGCAGTGCTTTATGCCCTTGCTTCCTTTGTTTAAGCTTGCATGCCAAAGCTAAGCAAGTTTTGTGTTAAATAGCAGTTGTCTCTCTCAATGGGAAACAGTGACATTGCAGTGCTCAGCTGGAGGTGTTTCAAAGTCAATTTGTATCAGTCAATCATCAGCTGGCCAGAGCATACAGAGATTTTAGTTTTGGTTAATTGTCTTTCAAAAGGAAGGAGGAGAAAACAACCCATAAACGGTTCTGTTAGACAGAAAAAATACAGGCAGAAAGTACAACTAAAAAAGCTGTCAGGAAAAAGGGAAATCTACCTTTCTCAGCTCTGCTGAAGTGACTTCTCCTTCAGTGGTTTGCCCTACATGTCTTTAAAATACTGCTGTCAGATACACTTCCCTCAAGAAAAATATCTGTGAAATACGTAAACCCAAAATATTTCACCTTGGAAAAGCTACCTCACTGCTTTTTCTGGCTGTAATTCAGGAATCGTGTATCCATTCTCTTGTCTATTATGGTCTTAGGTTAGATTGTATCTCCTGTGGTACCTATCTGTCAGTCCTCATAAGGAGTTGGTGATTATAGTGGATCACGGAAAATATGTGCATGGGAGCTAAGCCCACTGCAGACAACGGAAATATTGAGAAGCAGAAAAATAGATCCCATGATGTATTATACAACCGTGTGATATTTCTATTGGGAAGATCTTTCCATGGATTTATTTTTAATTAATTAAAAGTTAGCAATTTCTGTTTAAAAATGTTATTAAGTTGGAACCTGATATTTTTACTGAAGAGCTATTTAATAAGCTGATTGGAAATATCTGATCTCAAATTTATTTTGTCTCGGGATATGTTACAAGATGTGTTTGCCAAGACATGATCCAGAAGTTATCTGGATCTACTCTGTAAGGAAAGCATATCCAGTTGCTGAGACTCAGCCATGGCACTCATTTATCTACTGGTGGTTTCATAGAGCCTTTTCCACTGACAAGAGAGCAGTGGTGGTGAAGTCTGCACGAAGGAAAACTGAAGGAGAGTGAATTCTCTTTCTTGTTGCTCCTGCATAGGGCCTTTCTGAGTATTTGTGGTCTATGTGTGCATGTGAATGGAGGAGATGGGATTTTGAGACACTGGACTGGAAACAAATACCATTCAAGAGATTTGCACTAGCCTGCTTATGACATCAAGTTACCCCTTAGTGAGAAATAAGACCTACCTTTGCTATGCCTTTATCTGTGTCCTGGGTACATCTATTTCTCCGAAGCTCTCAATCACTGAAAATAGTTTGTATGACAAGCAAAAAAATCACCAAAACTGAGAAGTCATTGGTGCAAGTTTTCATCATCAGTCTCAGGGGACTAGGCAGTGCCAGGTCTATTAGTATTGTTAACGGCTGAGGCAAAAAATGCATTGAATGCCTCCACCTCTTCATCATCCCTATTAGTCGGACGACCATCTTCAACAAATATCTGTCCAATATTTTCTTTAGACCTTCTCTTGCTATTAACATACTTTAAAAAGGCCCTTCTTGTTATCTGAAACAACACTGGCCAGTTTCAACTCTAAATGAGCTTTGGCCTTCCACGTCTTCTCTCTGCATAAATGAGAGCAAAAATGCTCTCTACTCTTCCAGTGAAGCCTGACCTCTCTTTCTGAGATTGTACAGTTTCTTTTTCCTCTTGAGCTCCATGAGGAGTTCCCTGTTCAGCAAAGCTGGTTATCTGCCCCACTTGCTTGAATTATGATACAGTAGAATTGCGTGTAATTGTAATATGTAAGGAAGTAAGCAGGCAAATTTATTTTTTACTTACTTTTGGAGCCCTAATAGACATAAATTACTTACAACTGATTGTCTCTTCGAGCTCTCTTGTTAAAACCAGAAGCAAAGGAAAAGTCCTCCCCAGGCAAATCTTGGGCCACCTGTAATGATCAGATATAGAGAACTACAGAAAGAAAACATTTTGTAATACGTAGGAAGTTTTATTTAGCTGACTAAATCAAGTTGCTGTTCTATGCTTTTCGAATGTCATGCATATGCTCATAATGTTGCGTAAGCATTACAGGTGACAAACACGACTGGCAGCAAAGGGGTTAATTTTTTTTCAGTTAAGGCTATCTTGTCTTTAAACAGAAGTGTGGCCCCATAAGAGAGCCCTAGATAAGAGCTTTAAGGTTTCAGAGAGGATATGCTAGAGGAATCAGATAATGACTTTAGTGTTAGAGAGGCTCAAGGTTTTAGCATTAGAGTAGATGCAGAGACCATAAATTAAGGATTTTAATTTTTAAGCATCATAATACAATTGAGTAATGTCAGGAAACACCTTAAAAATCAAGACATTATCAAAACTATGAAATGGAAAATGGATTAACCTGCCTTTTTGGTCCATAATTTTGCAATCCTTTGCAAATGCTGCTTGCCAGTAAGAGTATTTAATTTTTAACCCAGTTATATCTGGTCTGCTACAAGCTTAATTCCACTCTAGCCATGTGGGAGCTACTTTTTATTGCCTTGTAAGTGTTCTTTTTTCTTCTTGGCATTTGTTTGGGGTTTTTTTTGTCATTGTTTTGTTGTTGTTTTTTTTTTCCTTCTGCAAAACCAAGTAGGCAATTCAAGATATATATTTATTTTTATTACCTATTTCTCTGAGCTGCAAATTGTCCTCCCAAAACTAGAAGTTTCCTAAGTACATATAAAGACTATTCTGTATCTGTAGAAATCTAAACAGTAACATGATGAAGCTTTTTTCCTCATCTCAATTCTTCCTTATTTGTTAGATACCAGATACTGAGGGCAAACATAGTGGAAGGGTATCTGTGTTGCTACTTGTGTGAATTTGCTCAACTCTTGCATTCAATAGACCTGTACCAACTATCTCATATAAAAAAACCAAAACAAACCAGAACAACCACTTATTTCCATATACTTTATCTTCAAAGGCTTTGATTTATCAGTAGAGTTTACAAAACTGTTGACTTTTAAATAAGGAAATAGCCATAATTCATGTTTGCTCCCTCCTCCCTTTTTAAAAGTTGAAAAGAGATCACCTGTAAGACACACTTTGAAATAACTATGCCCTTTTTTATTCGTTATCTGAAGTTATACTAGGATCAGTTTTCTATGGCTAGTATGTCCACATTCATGACTGGGCTTTTTGTCTGCTTGTGGTGTTTGTTGTTGTTGCTGTTTTTCAGAATAGGATAAGTCTGACCAAACAGTCTGAATAATTTAATAGCACATGAATTTAGGGGAAAACCAGAGGGAGGATGCACTATATAACAGCAAATACTGACATCGTGTCTCAGCAGTCTAGGTGGCAGCTTATTGATCTTACTGTACGTATGAGACCATGGCTTGATTTCCCAGGTCACCAGTTAAGTTGAGAATTGAAACACTTGGTAATTAGCAGCCAGTTTTAAGATCTCAGTGTACTGAGCAAGCAAGTTAGAATAGCTGTCTCCTGGGGAGATGGAAAAACAAGTGAAGGAAATTAGGGAGATGTTTCTGGATTGCATCTCAGGGAGGAACTAGCAAGTCTGTGATTCACAGTACCTATGGCTGAATTTCTACAATTTATGGCACTAGGGAACTCTTCTTGTGAATACCATAAACTTCAAAATTCCTGCACTTTTTCCCTGACAGCTATGAGTTCATGCAGCTGTAAACATCTTTTATTTGGATTACTTTATCACATCAAGACAGATCTGAATTATTTATTTACATGTTGATTACAACAGTATGCCAGGATCCTTATCACCAGGCAAAGTCCAACACGGTGATTCACTTCTGTTTTGTTTTTCAGAGCTTCACTTGGGCTCTGGTAAACCTGGAACTTGCATGCCCAGGTTATACTTCACTGAATGTGAAAATTTGAAGTGCCAGTTGGGATCCTGGCCTTATTGAAGCTATTGGAAGGTTTGCCAATGACTCATTGGGGCCAGGAGTTTGCCCATTGTATACAAAATTGTATCAAAAAAACCTTTTTTGTTTTCCTGTAAGAAGCAAAAACTGTCTGGTCCTTATAGTAAGCCAGGACTGATATGACCTTGCCTAGATCTTTTAAACCCCAACTCATTACTATAAGGTGTACCTTCACATCAGATGGATATGCATGAAGCATCTTCAAGCCTTTCTAAGTAGTAGGTTGTCTCTCCACTGAGTGTGTATGCTGGATTATCTAAAAAGAAGGTCTAATAAATGGGAAAGTAATAAAATGGGGGAGGTTTTTTTTTTTGGGAGGGGGGAGGTGGTGGTGAATTTTTAATTTTTTTTCTCATGGTGTATGTTGGTGAATCATTTGAAAGGGACTGTGATGTATAGGAGGAAATGTGTAATTTTTGAAACACTAACTTTGGTTTCCTCAGATTCTAAAATTTCTTTGCACTGCCTGCTTGCACTGCACTTATTGCACTGCTTGCGTGCTCACGCTGTCTACTTCTGGAGATCTGCATCTCTGGAAATTTAGTCAATTGTATCTTGATACATAAAGACTTGCCTGATTGCTCTGCATCCTCGTTTGCCTGTGTGATGGATTGGATGTATGGCATCTGTCCCCAGAGGCCATCCTGAAAATAAGATGTTGCAACTCATGAGTTTATCCAAGTGAATAAAACTGAAAATATCTCATAAGTACACAGAAAATGATTTTTTTTCTTGCTAATAAAGAGAGATTAAGATGCAATAATGTCAGTCATACAGGGGAAACTTCTTTAAATACCTGAGCCCATTATAAAAATGTGGAAGTTGGGACATGCATTGTGCACCATGCATTGTGCAGCAGGATGTCACCATGGACACCAACACAGAAAAGTCAAATATGATGAAGGAGAAGAAAGGGAAAGAGAAGAAGATGTAGTATCCATGACAACAAGTGGAAAAGAATAAGACTCTAAAAAGTTGAAATCCCTGTGCTTGTCTGTATTATTAAAATGAAATTTGAAAAGTTAGATACACACAGAACATTGTTTCTGTGCAGCTGGATTTTGTGCAAGTTGTCAGTGTCAGACAGGTACAAAGGAAGTTCAAATGGTGCATGGATCTTTTCTATTGTATATGTATATTCCTGGAGTGATTTGTATGAAACCAGACTGCAGCTGGGTGAATAGTGGAGATCAGATCCACTTATCATTTTGTGTACATATGTATACACATAAACCTGCTCTTAGTCTGAATGTCTGCATTGGCTAATGATGTGACACAGTATATTGCAAATGCATGTGACAGCCTGTAATTTGAGGTACAACAATGTGGTAGGGATGAGTTAGATGGATTAAGAAATAATTTTTCTTCTGACGTGACAGGAGCTCTGCTTTTGAAGCCTCAGTATGTGGTTTGAAGCAAGTGCAATGGACAGAGAGTGACAGGATAAGTGCTTGTGTTATCTGATGCCCAGAGAATACTATATGTTTCGGTCTCTCTGAAATGTTTTGGGCTACTCTACAGGCATCCAAATGAAACTTCTTTGCATTTGCTACATCATATTTAATTTGACCCATTGGAGCTCTAGCATGTAGTCCATGTGACATTGTAACACCTCCTTGCAAGGGAATATGCTCTGGGACTTCAATGCATGTTGCAGTGAATACATCATTGTAGAATTTCTTTCCTAAAACATAACCCTGAAGCAGAAAGCATTCTTGTACAAGTGGAAAAAATGAGATTTTTTTTTTTAAGGTTACAGTCTATTTCATTGTAGAAGTATCTGTAAATATTATTAAGTAAAAACGTGAAATAAAAAATTGCTAGTTTAGAATTCAGTAATACGAAGCAAAGCTCCTAAAAACATCAGTGAATATATGTTGTTTTCTTATATACAGTGAGAGCTTGTATTCCCAAATAGCATGGAACTTGAGAGCTTTTTTATTCAAATGCTTAATTGTGTTCCTGCATGAGCTAGATCCAAAGCCCATTCAAATCAGTGGACAGAATCCACTGTCTTTGATGGGAACTTGGTTAAAGCTTTAAATGCAGAATAAAATGCACATTTGTGAAAGAGGAGTAGTTGGTGGGTAGAATCCAAATTGTCTACTTGAAAATAGTTTCAAATGAGAGTTTTATGTTGACTGCAAGCTACAAATATGTTGCGTAAGTTCAACCACAGAAATATGTCTGACCATACTTCTCCTTTTAGTTATATGTACTAGTTAACTGAATGATAAAAATTTAAAATATCAAGCCAGCAGAAAAACAGAGGAATTAGCAAGATTTAGGGCAAATATGCATTTTAAAAAATGTGTTTGCAAACCTGTATTTATTCCATAATAGTTGTATAATCCAATGAGTCTTTTAGAATTACAGAAAAGAGCAGTTTTCTTTTGCAGCAATATTTAAAGTTAACAGGTTTCTAACCATAAAACTTAGTCCACTTGAACTAGAGAGGTTTAACTGGCCCATATTAGGTGTTTACTTATATGGAAGATCTCAGAAAAAATAGCCAGGAATCACAAGAAGTGGAGTTAGTAATTCAAGTGTTGATGTTATGTCCATATAGATAATGTTCGCATACGATAAAACTTTTATACGTTCCTTGAATAGCCAACATTATGGGATAAGGAAGACATGGAAGTATAATACTAATGTTAATGTAGAAAACTGGATTAAATGAGAGATTTATAGAGAGGATATGAAAAGGAAGAGAGATGATAAGCAAGAATAACCACAATATTAGTAGAATTCTTTCCCCAAACAAGAAAGAAAGGAACTTTTTAGAAGTTGCAGTAATCATATGTTATCACCTGCACAAGAAGACTGGAAAGAGCATAGTGAAGTCTTGGATATGATCTCCTTCATTTTAAGTTAAGACAAGAAAAGGAAGATAAGTACTAGTCTGATATAACTTCCAAAACCACATGAGAAAGTGTTGGCTTTTTTTTTTTTTTTTTGGTGAAACTACCTCAAGAGACTTTTGCATAACTGATTTAAAGAGATATATATTTTACCATTCATGGTAATGAATGCACAGAGCACAAAGCTAGGTCACATGTTGAATGTTAATAGAATTAACATGAATGAACTGAGAAGCAAAACTTGGAATATGGAATTTAAAATCAGACTTTATATTATAAAGTTAATTGCTGTAATAAATGTAAATGTTTTGCTTCTCAAAAATATTTTGTCTAGAGTTTGCGTCGTTTGGTAGTAAAGGCAACAGGAAGAAATTTGGATACTCTGCATTCCAGTCCTAATCTTGACACAGATTTATCCCTGATGAAGTCCACTGGGGTCCATGAAATTTTGGTCACTAAACTTCTTTAGGTCCACAAAGGAACCCTGAGGCGATGATTTCATGCACATTGGTAAAATATGCATGTTTTATGTATACTCAAATCTAGGATAATCCACCACTTCTAAGCAGTATTGCTTCCAGAAAATAAACCTTTATACAGCCAACAGTTAAATAATTCCAAGGAAAACTATTGGCAGGTAGAGGCAGGTAAATGAAGGGAGAAGGAGAGGATAACCAGGTACCTCTGGAGAAAGCAGCGTTAATCTTTACTCTTAAATTCTTTCTCCCTTCTACATGTACACACATCACACTATTTTGATACATATTTTTTTAACAACTATATAATGAATTACAGGCAAATATGTTTGTGTGTGTGTCATTTTTCTTTAATTTACATTTTATTTATATGAAGATTGTGTTTATACTCAAATGTTGTTAAATCTTAGCTCAATAGCTCATTGTAGGTATATTCTATACCCAGTATAAATGTCTGATTGTGGTTCAGTTCTTTTAGTACTGCTATAATAATAAGCGCAAAAAAATGATGTTTTTATTTGTTAGAGACAGCTAAATAGATGTAAGGAACATTTTTGTGGGTTTTTTTTTAGTCAAATATTTTCAGTAATTAAAAAAAATCACCATGTAATTCTAATTAGAATGTATAGTTGCAGAGTACAATTATAGATACGTTCAAATGATATTTGAGATCTTTGTCAGATACTTCCTTTATACTTTTTCTATTTTTAACTGAAAAGAAAACAAAGGGATTAATGTCTTCCTCCAACCTCTTCATTTAAGGTGAAACCAGTATAATTGGCAGGTTGCTGGGAGGGTATCAGCCAACCTGAAAATATGTCAGAAAGGCTCTATATGAGTTTGTACATGAGTTTACTTCACCTTTGTACAGTGAATATGGATCAATAGCATCCTTTTGAAAAACTACTGTTGCTCATTGTACTTCGTGGTTTGAAGACTGAAGACGGCAAATTAGCAGCATATTTATAGACCGGATATGTTTGCATATATTCAGTAACACTGTTCTTAGTGTCTTTGGCTGATTTCTTTACAGCCTTTATTTTTGTACAAAGAATTGTTATGCAAAGCCTTGACACTGATGAAAAGTTGTAGCTCCAAGAGTGTGCAAAGCCATACTGCATAACAGAAGACTGAAACATCTGTGTATGAAAGTCTGAAAAGTGGGAACTTTTTACTTACACATATCGCTGGTATAAGCAGCTAGAAAAGAAATCTTTCTGGATCTACCTGAGTTTGCACTTTGTGAGATTTACCATGAGAGGCTGTTTTTGACTGTGCCCAGAATGAACCTGATGTAAATGCTGAATTTCCTCTTGTTTACTAGGTTTCAATTGAGGGAAAGCTCTTGTCACAAAATAAAACTGAATACAGGAGACATTGTTTTTAAGATTCTCAATTTTCATTCTGTGCTGGAGATACAATCAAGTCTAGTTTTGTGTGTGTTCAGTTATCACTGTAAATATTCTTATGATATTAAAGTTTAAGGTGAGAAACTAAATCTTTATGGTAGCTGCAATTTGTCTAAAATACTTCCGTATAGCACCAAAGGAGAAAGTCCACAACAGATCACTGTCTTTATAAAAAAGAAATAATTCAGGTAGTTTAATGATGTCTAGAAGCATGGACGTGTATTGCAAAGGTACCTCCCTGTTCAATCCTAGTATAGCTGAATAAGGTGCTGGCACAATTTTCTCTTCATAATGATGCAGTTTGGGATCTATGTTGTGTAGCAGTTGCACACCACCCAATGAGGTCTGGAGCTTTCAGTAGAACAGCTGATGGCTCTTTGGCACCTTTTGTGCCCCCCTGTGCCTGTCCTCACATATGCACCTGGTTCAGTGCTGATTGTCACATCCCCCCCACCCCAGGGCACTGTGAACCCTCATGTTCATTTCCTCCAGCTGGGGAAGCAAGAGGGGTGGGACCCCCAGTCAACAGACAGGGTCCTCAGCCAAGGAGGTGCCCAGACCCATAGAGGCTTCTGGACCATGCTCGTAATGACCACAGCCAGATCTGACCAGACTATAAAATGGAGCCCCGCTAAAGACCTCCTTTGAGTGGTCTTCTGGGAGCAGTAGGAGTGTGATTAGAGCCCTCCCCTTAGATCAGGGATGCCATTTAAGGGGACTTCCTGGGATTGAGAGTCCTTACCTTCTCCTTGGTGATTGAGTTTTCTTCTGGATATATCATGGAGTGAGCCCTTGCCCCTGCCCAGGTAAGTGGTTATTCTGAGTACCCTTGAGTGATAGCGGCTTCTGTTTTGAGTGAGTGTGTACATACTGTGAATCATCATTCTTGTGTGGTCATATGGTAAAAATATTCCTAACTGGTATATCGAGGCTGCCTGTTTTTGGAGTGCTGATTGATTTAGGATTATTCCCTCCTCCTGTTCGCATTGGTTTCCGTTTGGTTTTGGTTTCAGTTCCGAATTGAAGTTGGTTTAAGTTTCCAGTTGCTTGGAATCGTTTTAGGGTGCCTCTGTGACAGGTTGTGTATCTTATACATACAAAATATTATATATATCATTTCAATGGCATTGAGGCAGCATCAGACCTTCTGCCTGGATCAGTATATGACCATGTGTATTTCCCATTGTGAATACTGAATTTGTTAAATGATAGGGAATCATGTTTTGTGGGTAGTTTTTTGTGGTGTGGTGTGGTGTGGTTTTTTTTTTTTTTAAGTATGTTCAAGTAGATTGAAGATACTGCTTAATACAATTTCCAGATTTTACTTCTGATGTATTTTATAGTCTCTTGCTTACAAAGTGCTCACATGATCTTGTGAAAATACTAACAAAAGATCCTTTATGCTTATATTTATTACTATATACCAAGTGCCTACACTTCATTGAGGATAAGCATCTGACAGTGTGATTTGAAGGGTCCTGTAGAAGAAGAGTATTTCATGAAAGAATTTTACATGGAGGTCTTTTTGGTACAACAAAATTAACATCCAGAATAAGTAGCTAAGCAGAGCAGAGACAGAGGAAGATTGTGCAGGGAGAAGAAATAGAAAGAATCTTTCTTTCCAGTAACAGACTTTTCCCTGTGTTTTGAATACAGATGAGATTAACATGGTTGTATTTGTGGTCATTCTCCAGAATTACTAATTAAATCAGGATAGAAGAGTCGTTTTGGTTAACTGTTGAGATAGACTGCAAACAGAGCATAAAGCTTTGTTCTGAAAAGTGACGGGAGAGCTAGTGCTTTCTGTTTGGTTTCTGTTCCATTTTGGACCCTAATATATGAAATGCACGGTAACATTTCTTTGAATATGGAAGAGTAATTCAGCTTGATGAAACAATAGAATTCTGTGCTTAAAAATAGCTTTCTACATTTCATATTTTAATTAGTGATTTAGAAGCAGACTGATATCAGATAAGCATGGAAGAGTAATTAATACACAAGAGGAAGCAGACATGGAACACAGGAAATAATTTTAGTCATCATTTCAGTTTGGAAAGCTTTCCTGATGTCTAGAAAAGAAGGTGAGACATATTTCTTCTTTGATTTTATAAATTAAACTTTTATCTTTTTTTCTCTGTATGATGTTCAATAACTTCTTAAGTTGTTCATACAGTGGGACTAAAATCTCAGTGTCTGTAAATAATAATCGCTCTAATAACCGCAGTACTGCAAACCCAGTTCACCTTATTGATTAATTAGTTATTCTGCAAATAATCCCAGTTTTTATCTTTAAGAACACATTTTTTAAAAGTAAAACAATTATACTGATAGCATGGATACAAATACAGTGTAGGTATATTTTACACATTTGTGAACTATGCAGTTCCTTACATTGCAAATCTTAAACTTCTCACATGGCAGTAGAATTCTAGTGGCAAAACCATGCAAGTGCATTTCTAAGGATGTGATCAGAGATGCTATTCTGACTGCAGCTGAGTAGCTCACTAGATCACTGCCTTGAGTGGTTTGTTGTAGTCTCCTTTGCCCCTCTGCCTTGGTAAGGTGGAATTTATTACCGTTTGGATCTGGCAGCTTAACTATGCATCTGCTTTCCTCTCATTCCGTCTGTGTGATGTGTGGGTTTTTTTGTTTTTAAACTTGGAACATTTGACAACTGGAGCAGGCAGAGACTGTGTATCTGCTTTGAAACCAGCTGATCTGCAGCAGTAGCCTTCTGATGGGAGAAATAAGCAGCTGGGGCTGAGCCATAGACCCTTAACCCAGTATTTGTGCCATAAATGTGCTTTTATTGACCAAGTTCATAAACGAAATAGAGCAATGTGTACTTCGCAATTTGCACTTTGTAATGTTCAAAGGTTTGACACCAAATGTATTACAGAGTATAGGGCACAAGAATCAACCTCTAGACAAATAGTTCTGCATGCCATATTAATTCTTAATTTATGTTGTTTGAGGATAGCAAAAAATGGACCACCAGGTCTCAGCCAACAAAAAAAAAAAGACTGCTGAAGCAAAATGTGTGTTCCTGTTCTCATCTGTTGGTTCAGAAAGGCAGATGCAGACCTGCTGCTCCTGTAAATGGGAAACGAAGCTTAGAAAGCAAGTATCCTCAGGAAGACTAGAAGACATGCAGCATGAATTAATATTTTCAGCTGATTTCTATGAATTCCATAGTGGGAACTCAAGCTGCTATCCCTCCTCATGCTTGTTGATACTTGGAAGCATAGGGGAAAATGCTCACAAATATACGAGTAACATAGCTCATCAAAAGCCCAAACTCAGAATCACAGAACCATAGAATGTCCTGAGTTGGCAGGGACCCCAAGGATCATTGAGTCCAACTCCTGTCCCTGCATAGGACAACCCCACAGTTCACACCATGTGTCTGAGGGTGTTTTCTAGTCTCTTCTTGAACACTGTCAGGCTTGGGGCCGCGACACCTCCCTGGGGAGCCTGTTCCAGTGCTTCACTGCCCTCTGGGTGAAGAACGTTTTCTTATGTCTAACCTAAACCTCCCTTGGCACATCTTCCTGACATCCCCTCAAGTTCTGTCGTTGGTTGCTAAAGAGAAGAGTTTGAGGCCTGCCCTTCCTCCTCCCCTTGTGAGAAAGCTGTAGACTGTGAGGAGGTTGCCTCTTAGTCTCCTCTTCTCCAGGCTGAACAAACCAAGGGACTTTAGCTGCTCCTCATATGTCTTTCTCTCCAAATCCTTCACACACTTCGTAGCCCTCTTCTGGACACTCTTTAGTAGCTTAATGTCTTTTTTTTATCCTGTGACACCGAGAACTGCGCACAGTGCTCCAGGTGAGGCCACACCAGTGCAGAGCAGAGCGGGACAATCCCCTCCCTGCCCGGCTGGCCATGCTGTGCTGGATGCACCCAGGACACGGTTGGCCCTCTTGGCTGCCAGGGACACTGTTGGCTCATGTTCAACTTGCCATCGACCAGAACCCCCAGATCCCTCTCCACAGAGATGCTCTCCAGCACCTCATTCCCCAGTCTGTATGTACAGCCAGGGTTGCCATGTCTCAGGTGACAAATCCAGCACTTGCTCTTGTTGAACTTCACGCGGTTGGTGATCGCCCAGTTCTCCAATTTGTCCAGATCCCTCTGCAGGGCCTCTCTGCCCTTGAGACTGTCAACAGCTCCTCCCAGTTTTGTGTCATCAGCAAACTTACTAAGTAATCCCTCAAGTCATCTAGGAAGGCACCTTTCCTGGTCTATTCCCTTAGTAACTGCACCAAGAAGTTATTGTCCAGATGCTTTAGGAATCTTCTGGACCTGTTGATGCCAGCTGTGTGATATTCTCATTTGACATCTGGCAAGTTGAAGTCCCCCATAAGGACAAGGGCAAATGATTTGGAGGCTTCGCTTAGTTCCTTAAAGAATAACTCATCAGTGTCATCATCCTGGCTGGGTGACCTGTAGTAGACACCCACGATCACATCTGCTTTATTTGTCTGATCCTTAATTCTTACCCAGAGGCTCTCACCTTTGCCATCACCAACTGCCAGCTCCATGCATTCCAGCCCCTCCACTACACACAGTGCCAACTCCTCTGCCCCATCTCTCCTACCCTGCCTATCCCTTCTGAATAGCCTGTAGCTGTCCATCATGGCACACCAGTCACAGGATTCATCTCACCAGGTTTCACTAATGTCAATTATATCATGTCCCTGGGACTGGGCCAAGGCTTCTAGTTCATCTTGCTTTTTCCTCATGCTGCTCACTTTAGTGTAGAAGCACTTCAAGTGTGGCTGATTATGCCTTCACCTCCTGGTGCAGTCTGAGGAATCTCGCTGCCAAGCATCTCCTCAAGATTTGGTGTGCCATCCCGCTGCTAGATTTTCTCTCTTTTTGTTGTTATGGTTGTGAATGTGGTTTTCAGTCAAACTTGAATTGACACAGAAACAGAAGAGGCTACACTTAAGATTATTAAATATAATTTTTGTGCTCCAGCAGGTATCTGCTGCAGTGTGAAGGATTTGGGTTCAAATCCTCTATCTCGAGTACAAATGAATTTCTAAATTGATGAGATTCTTTCTGAATTAATCTGTTCCATTTAGTCTACATGGTTAAATAATACTTTGCTCTGCACATGCCTAGCTGGATGCTGGACCCAGAGTAAATCTGTGAGAAAGGCTTTTTCATGTCATCTCTCCTAACAAAGCAGAAGATTTGACTATCCCTGACCACTACAACTTCTTGGCTAGTTGACTCTGTGTGAACATATGCTCATGCAGACATGCTTGTCTGGTTGGCTTTTCTTCCAGGAATCTGTGGTACTTCTGTTTGAACTCATACCTGTGCCCATACAAAGTAGGAATTATTTCCACTTCTCTGTGGACAGGGGGAATAAACATCTTTGCAGTTTTTTATGGCTATTACACACTTTTATAAGAGATGTTTTAAACAGTGCTTCCCTCCTTTGTTAGAACATTTGCTTTTCTAGAAATTGGTGAGAATATTAAAAAAAATAGGAAAAGGACATTTTAGTATAAGGTTTAAAAACAATACCTTTACCCAAAACTTGCTGAAGTCAATGGAAAACTATCTTTCTGATTTCCAGAAAATCCTGAATATTCATCATACATATTGCAGTACCTCTGCTTCAGTATACTTTTGTTTTTGCTGTTCGTTGGCTACAGAGATGGTCACAGTTTACTGAGGTAGGTAAGCTAAAAGTGTTGTATAAAACTCATGCATATTGGAAGCTATAAGGAGAATAAAAATCATGGGCATTGTGGGCTTTAAGCTCAACACTTCAGTGATTCATAAGCTGAGTGCTGTTCACTCTGTGAAGAGGGGCAATTTCACCCAAAGTCTTTCCTACAGTTCCCTTCATCACTATCCAATTATTTGTAATTGCTAATAGAACTCTCTGTCACTAGTCAAGCTTTAAAATGCCATCATTAATTAAAAACATATTTGTTTTTAACAGAAATGATATAACAGCTGTGTACTGAATGCAGCCAGTAACAACTGACTATCTGAATCATGTCTTAAAAAGTAAGATTTTTATTAATGTTAGAGAGTATGAGAAGGATTTTTTGTTTTATTACTTCAAAACCATTAATTCCTCTACAATTTCCTTTCTAATCAGAACACAGCATGGCTTCTGATGAAAATAATTGATTTTTTTAGCAAGTCTTAATAGATAGCACAGAGAAATGCAATGATTCCAAGACAGAATGGAGTGAACTGTCATAGAGCATGTCTGTCTCTGAAAAAGGAATGTGTTGCAGGTAAATGTTGCCATGCATTCAAGATCTACTTTTTCACTGTCAGATATTAAAAATGTGTCTCCTGCATGGACAGTTCTCAATGGAAAAAAATAATATCCCGTGTATTGACACTTGCTTAAGAATATGAATGCTACAGAAGTGTGGTTCTCACAGGAAAGACTGGGATACAGTGTGGCACATTTTGTAAAGCTTCAGGATTCTCCCCTCCCTGTGCACCATAAAATCATTATGAAAACAAGTGTTTCCTCGTTCAAAGCAAACAGTAGCTGCCATTCATGGGCTAGCCACATTGATTATTTTCTGTTTATGTAGAAAACATCATGTCAACATACATATTTATTTACTCATATTTATAAATAGAGTAAAATATACCAAGAGCTTGGCAAGGAAACTGGCTTACCCTGCCAGATATAATGGGATTTCAGCTCATATAATAATACTGAGAGTAGAGCTAAGCCCTCTGGGTTTTACAGCACACTACCAGCTAAATCCTGTTTTTCATCCCATAGAAGAAAGTGTATCACAACAGGAAAAAAGCTTATCTTAAAATTCAAGTAGCAATGTAGTTAATCCAAATGTATTCCAATAAATGTTTTATAATATGCTAATACCAACAATACCATTTTTGAAATGAGGAAAACTGAAGAATTTTGATTTTGAATCCTTTACCAAAGATAACTATGCACATCTGTGTATTATTTCAAAATTATTTCAAAATTCAAGTTAGAAGAGCAGAATAGTCTTGGTAATGTGTGCAGCATATTACGTGTAGGCAGAGATAGTCCTGGAAAAACTGTTCTTCCCTGTTCTTCAACAAAAGATGAAACTGTGGTACGAGACAACTAGAATTCTAATACCTGATATATGACATCTCACAAAGCACTTTGCTCCATCACTCCTCTGAATTCAGCTCTATACATGAAATTTATCCATGTGAATTAAGCAATCTTGATGTTTGTTTTGTTATGAAACATGAAGGCTTCCCCAATAAACTTCTGCAATAGGAATACTAGCAGAAGCAGGATAGGAAAAATAGGAATTAGTCCAGGAAAGGCATAAAAGTGGTGACAAGGTGAATTTTGGGGTAAAATGATAACAAAAATGATAAAATTTCTATTTGCTTCATTGGAACTACAATGTCATCCCTGTTTTCAGAGAAATTGCCTATACTTAGGGAAAGTCTTCCCTATAGGTATTCTTTAAGATTACTATACCAGCATTAATATTGGGAATAGAGACATCTTCACCTGAATCAGAAGGCGTTTTTCAAAGATACATATATCCAAATTAAGTATTTGTTCAGGATGACTTCAAGATTTTCTGAAAACTTGAAATGATAAAGGTTACAAGTTCTAATTTAAAAAGCAGCTCAAGCATTCAAAAGGTGAAGTCACGTTTGCTTGAAAACTTAGCTTCAGGAAAATTCTTCCTTAGATATGAACTACTGTGTTGAAAAATACTTGTGAGACTATGCTGTGGTTAAAAATACTTTAGACACTAGCAACTCGCTAGCTAACTGAAATATTTTTGTTTTACCTTACTCTTTTTATTCTTTCAGTATATTTGCACTTTTTTTAAAAAAAGATACCCGCAGAGAGATACGAGATAAATAAAAGATGGTTTTTGAACATTATCAGCTATTACAAGATTTTACCAGTAAATATTTGCAAGAAAAAGAGAAAAAAAAATTGAGAAAATATCAGATTCAAAGGGCAAGTACTGTTTGACTTTTTACAACCAGAGATTTTTTTGGAAACCCTATCTGTGCTGCTCCTGAGGCTGTGGGTTTGGTTAGACGTGATTCTTACTTTATGATTACTTTTCTTATTAAATCAATACAAATTAAATCTTCACAAAATCTGCATGGTAGGCCTCATCCTACTAACATGACTTAAAAGGATGAAACTGCCATTTTCAAACCAAAGTTGGGTTCATCTGAGATTGAGATGTCTGAAAGAGAACCTATGGTGTTAGCTCAAGTGAGATAACAGACCTTCTCTATCAGCTTATTCAGATTTTTGTCCTTAACTATTAAGAGCCTTCTCTATGTGTGTCACAGCATTTGCAACACCATTATAATTTTCATTTAATAGGATGAGAGGAAATGGCCTCAAGTTGAGCCAGGGGAGGTTCAGATGGGGTATTAGGAAAAATTTCTTCACGGAAAGGGTTTCAGGCATTGGAACAAGCTGCCCAGGGAAGCAGTGGTTGATTCATCAACCCTGGAGGTGTTTAAACGATGTGTGGTTGAGGTTCTTAGGGACATGGTTTAGTGCCAGTGTTAGGTTATGGTTGGACTTGATGATCTTGAGGGTCTTTTGTAACCAAAATTATTCTGTGATTCTGTAATCTTTCTGGTCATGACCTACTCAGTATGATGAAGTACCTCCCTTTTGTTTATACATGCTGACTTAAATGTATTTGTAAGACACACTGTAAGCATCATTGTTGAAAGTCTTCCAACATTTCTTCCAGTTTGTGGTATGGCTGCTGGGTACTCTAGTCATATAGTAGCAAGCCAGTCATGCCTGCATTGCACAGTCATAGTGTGGTGGATGTTCTTGCTTGTTGTAAAATTCATATTCTTACAATGAAGTTCAGTAGGCATGTAGATGTACAGCATAGAAATGACAGGGTTTTCTTGCCTTATCATACCATTCCAATAAAGGCAACATTGGAATTAATTTTACTACTTCTTTCTTTTGTCATTGCAGTTGTTAGATTTTTACACATACACACTAGCATGTATACATTTGGTGCACTGAGTTGTGCTGGCAAATAACCTGGGTAAAAATATTCTTGTTTGACTCTTTTTCCTTCCTCCAGTTACAAATGGAACCTCAGATGATCTCAAGAGAGCAGTTGTCTCTCCAATGAATTTAAAATCAAATTTACCTCTGAAAATACTGCACAGATGTACCAGAAACACTTTTTCTTGTTTGTTGTTTTGTATTCACTGTTCATATGAAGAAGTTTAGCTACAAGGAGACATTGAGCAGAAATGATATTTAGTTTCACATGCAGAATATAAATGAAGAGTTGTGGATTGTTTGTATTATTTTTCAATCTTGAGTGAATCAAAACAAAATCAAACCAGAAGTTCTAAAAAATAATTCTAGTTTATGACTACTAATTATAGAAGGCAATTACTGATGAGCTTGTGTAGATAAGTTATTTCAGGTAACAAAGTGTAAGTTACCAACACAGAAATCACTGCTACAAGTCTTACTTGTCTTATTTTCACTGATTTATAGACAATTAGAAAAAAACCTTAAAAAATAAACTTAAAAAAATAAAAATAATTTTAAAACTCCAGCATCCTTTGCTAATTAATACTTTAAGGGAGTATATTGACCTGTCAGTCAATTATTACAAGAATGCTACTCCAGTCACTAGAACCTGCTACCAGCTCAAATCCTTTTCAAAGTGTTGTAAATCAAATCTTCATGTGAAGGAACTTTTCAGGATGAGTTAATGAGAAGAGATGTGTAGCTGATCTCTTGGAATGTGGAGTAGACTTCACAACTGAAGTCAAAGGATTGGTACCAGTTACAAAAATTCTGCTTAGAACAGCTAGCTTCACCTAATTAAAAGGTTAATTTTTCACATCTCATTAAGGTAACATTCCATAGACTGAAATTCTCTATGTAAGTTTTGCTTTGCAAAAGGTCAACATTTACATATACCGAAAAAGGTGGAGAAATAAAGCCCCACTTCTGTGCCTGGCAAAATCATAGAGAAGAGTTACTGAAAAACACCCGAACGACAAAGCAGTCATTGGTCCCAGCCAGCATGGGCTCATGAGGGGAAAGTCTTGTTTAACAAACCTAATTGCATTCTGTGATGAGGCTACCCCCCCCAGTTGACCAAGGGAACCCTGTCAATGTGATATTTTTGGATTTCAGGAAAGCCTTTGATACTGTCTCTCACAGTATTCTCCTGGACAAAATGGCCAGCACACAGCTGGGTAAACGCACAATGCAGTGGGTGAGAAATTGGCTGAGGGGCCAGGCTCAAAGGGTTCTAGTAAATGGGGTTATGTCCCGCTGGTGACCAGACACTAGCGGGGTTCTGCAGGGATCCATCTTATGGCCAGCACTCTTCAATGTCTTTATAAATGACATAGACTCAGGACTTGAGGGATTACTTAGTAAGTTTGCTGATGACACAAAACTGGGAGGAGCTGTTGACAGTCTCAAGGGCAGAGAGGCCCTGCAGAGGGATCTGGACAAATTGGAGAACTGGGCGATCACCAACCGCGTGAAGTTCAACAAGAGCAAGTGCTGGATTTATCACCTGAGACATGGCAACCCTGGCTGTACACACAGACTGGGGAATGAGGTGCTGGAGAGCATCTCTGTGGAGAGGGATCTGGGGGTTCTGGTCAATGGCAAGTTGAACATGAGCCAACAGTGTCCCTGGCAGCCAAGAGGGCCAACCATGTCCTGGGTGCATCCAGCACAGCATGGCCAGCCGGGCAGGGAGGTAATTGTCCTGCTCTGCTCTGCACTGGTGCAGCCTCACCTGGAGCACTGTGCGCAGTTCTCGGTGCCTCAGGATAAAAAAAGACATTAAGCTACTAAAGAGTGTCCAGAAGAGGGCTACGAAGTGTGTGAAGGATTTGGAGAGAAAGACATATGAGGAGCAGCTAAAGTCCCTTGGTTTGTTCAGCCTGGAGAAGAGGAGACTAAGAGGCAACCTCCTCGCAGTCTACAGCTTTCTCACAAGGGGAGGAGGAAGGGCAGGCCTCAAACTCTTCTCTTTAGCAACCAACGACAGAACTTGAGGGGATGTCAGGAAGATGTGCCAAGGGAGGTTGAGGTTAGACATTAAGAAAATGTTCTTCACCCAGAGGGCAGTGGAGCACTGGAACAGGCTCCCCAGGGAGGTGTCGCGGCCCTAAGCCTGACAGTGTTCAAGAAGAGACTAGAAAACACCCTCAGACACATGGTGTGAACTGTGGGGTTGTCCTGTGCAGGGACAGGAGTTGGACTCAATGATCCTTGGGGTCCCTTCCAACTCAGGACATCTATGACATTCTGTGACTGTCTATGACATTCTATGACATAAAATTCCATGAGGATTGTTAATCAAAATACCTAGGTCCCAGTTAAGAGGAAGTTAAGGTACAAACATTTCATTTTAAGTGCAAATAATGTCTTTCTCACTTCAAAACAAAAAAGAGTTTAAAAATACCTTAACGGTAAGAGAAGCTTCTAAGTTTTGACATCCAGTAAACTACATAATTATCTGAAGTATAAAAATTTTGCTTCTTGTTCAGCCATATCATATCTTTACGTTTTGCAATGCTTTCTATAAGGTTTCATCAAATCCTTCCAGCATGCTTTACCTCAGGTTCGCTATATGCATTTGGCCAGAGATAGTATTCATTAGAGGTTCCAATAGAAAACTGGAGCAATTTATACTCGAATATGCCATAAATCATGAAAAAAAATCAAGTAAATTAATTGCAACTGTTTCTAAAAGTTGGTTGGTTGTTTTGGGATTTTTTTGTACGTCGGGAGTTTAGAAAGTCTTTGGGAATTGCAGCCTGCTATGCTTCACCAGAAAAGGATGTGAAACAGAATGAAAGGTTTATTAAAGTTAAATATTGCGTAATAGTAGGATGAGTTACACTATGAGAAGATCAAGCCTACACTACTTCTTGAAAGGACAATTGTGCCTACTAAGTTTTCCTTAAAACTTAGTAAAAAAAAAAAAAAAAATCAAACACATCTAACAAAACACATTAAAAAAAAGATATTTTCATTAATCTTGCAGAGTGGGTTTAGATAGCATTGTTGCACTGGAGTCAACAGAACTTATTCCAGATAACAAGTGGACCAAACATGCCTCAGGGAAAATAAACAAAATTGTAAGAAAGTATGTCTAGTCATAAACTATATACACTGGCTAAGCAATAGGAAACAAAGAAAATTACTTGTTGATATTATTCACGGGGAGAAGAGATTTGTTATGATTGATATCACATTTGTTTTGTTTGTGTGAGGTCGTGAAGAAAATGAAGAAAACATCATGAAGAAAACCTGTAACGCCTTTAAAAGCATATTTCTGTAGTTTGGCCCTTTCTGTGCTCAGATCCCAGGGGTTCTTAACTGAATAAAGAATACTGTGTGTCTGGAAAGTTAAGATATGCTGAGTTAAATTCAGTCAGAACTGTGTAAACTGATATTAACATAAAATGATTTACTGTTACTGTCACAGGTGATGTCTCAGAATGCCTTTTGAAGATATATATAGATTCTGACTAGCAAGTTAGCAAATGTGTACTTGCTACTGGATATATGTTGTATTACAGTGAAATTCATTTTGAGGAATACTATCATATAGAACAAACAGCATCATTTTGCAAGTATACAGCGATTGAACTAACACTATTATTTGTTATATGTATGTATAATAAAAGTGAATGTTGTCTCCCTTTCACTTGTCTGCCTAGGATATACAGATGTCTGCCTGTGACCTTTATATTTTGCTGTTCTAATGTACTTTAAAAAAGAGATTAGTAAAAAAACCTCACTAACTTTAATTTTTGTCTCCAGGATAACACACACCACTTTATATTGCTTACTTCCACGTCTTAGCATACTTCTCCTAATCCCATTCTAACTTCATCTTTTGGATCTTCTTAGGTCAGTAGCATGGTCTGAACTGGGGAAAACAAAACAAAACAGAACAAAACCAGGAAAAAAATAGCATTCTTAACAGAGCTTTTCTGCGTTACCTTCATGCAGATATAAAGCCAGATGCCATAGAAAATTACTGTCAAGCAATGCATCTGGCAGTTAGAAAAGGAAGTGGACAGTGTGTTTACTAATACTTGCTGATGACGCTGAAGTTCTGCAAATAAAAATTGCAGATGTGGGAATCTCTAACTGGCATTTAAATGTACTGGAGGAGTCCTGGCAGTCTGTAACAGATTCACTTTTATAACAGTAGCTGAAACTGAGTATGAGCAACAACGTTAGTGTATAGGTAGACAGTAATTTAAACTCATATACTTATGAAATTTGAACTCATACAAACTTCCAATAAGAAGAGTTAAGACTGTTTGGGGAGGATCGGTGAACTATTATACTGCAGTAAATGAAGAAGAAAAATAGTGTATTTACCATAGCTATGTAAAAAATGATAAAAGAATGAACCTGTCCTATTCTCGAAGGATATGTCAATACTTGTGGTACTGTCTTACCTCTTGTCCTCCTGTCCTCTTGTCAGATGTGAATGGAGATAAAGCCTGATTAATAATGAAAAGATGTTATAACAATTATTCTGAATTAGTTATTAAAGAGAAATGTTAGTGGAAGTTTGCCGGAACAATTTGTCTCAAGGATATTGGTGTAAATTGCTTAATCACACAAGTTTAATTTAGAGTTAGGATTAAAGAATTCACCATGTGTCACTTAAAGGAAACCACCAGCATTGCAAATTCATTGAGACTTTTCTGGACCACACTCCAAAAGCGGATGTGCAAATTCAAGGGTTGGTGAGACATAAATTGAGCTAAAACTCTTTTGCCAAGCCTCTTTCTAATATTCGAATGAAGTGCTATTATAAGAGTATTCTCTGAACTTCTTTTGCTTGTAACTTTTATGATATAATAAAAAATGGTTATAGCTCTTGTATCAGCTACCTGTTAATCACATGGAGAAAGATACAAATTATAGTAAATTGCATAATGTTCTTAATGTTTTTTTCTCTCACTTCCTATAAATTTTCATGAGGTACTAAATATTGAACAATTTAAAATTTTAAATATAAGCATCAGCTGCTCAGCAGTACATCCTGAATCAGCCAGGGAAGTATATATCGGTATAGCTATTGATTCAGTCTCTCTACAAACTCAGTCAATTATTTCTGTATGACCAAGAATACATCGATCTTTTTTGTAATCAAAGAGTGATAACTTTGTCGCTAATGAACATGTATAGACAGTGGAGATAGTGAGCTGTACCAGTGGGAGAAATTTGATTGCTCCTGCCAATATGCACAGGAGTCTTAATGCCTGTTTGCTAGCTTCCAAAAATGACTATGCAAGTAACATAGAATAGCTGCCTAGACAGAGGGTATTAAGATTCACCACTTGAGGCTCAGTTGTCTGCCTCAAAAAAGCAAGGCTTTTAAGAAAAAATTTCCTGTTGCCACTGATGCATTTGTTCCTTTGCTTGTGTTGCTGAGGGCCACGCACCAATATGGCCATGGAGCAATATGAGAAGCTGTTACCCTTTCCTTCTTCCTCTAAACCTAGGAGAAATCGGAAAACCTTCAAATGCCATAAATATCTTGTCAAAAATTATTACATATTGTGACAGTGAATTATGATAATTTCTTACTGTTTTTAATCGCAAAGAATGTGTTCAGACTAGAAGGGTCTGTCTGTCAGTGTATCGACAGGGACTCTGAAGGCACATCTGAGGTGCAATGTCTTTTGCAGATAGTTGTACCTTGGATCCAAATCTATTTTGGTTTTTTTATCCCATTGTTCCCTAGAGACACATAGGAGACTACCTTTGGTGAACCAGTTTGGAATGACTTTCTGGCTTTGCTTATACTTAATGTTTCCTTTGACATTGATGTTTGAATGTGACATTGCCATACCTCTGAGTATGACAGTCAGTTCACAGGATTTTGCCATGGAGAAAAAGTCATTGATGTACGCTCTGGATATACTCTTTATGAAACTCATTTTATCTACATTTCTGAGAGAAAGATCATCAAAAAGAATGGAATGACAGGCTATTTTTCCTAGAATTTCAATCTGTCACAAATATGCACATCCAAGGGAGTAACATTGCTACCAAAATTATCTCTAATCAAAAATCTAAAGAGAGGACAAATATATGCTATTTTCTTCTTTTCCTATCTATGCGGCATCATGATAATTATCATACTGAAGCTGTAAGACCTCATGGACCAAAGATTCGATCGGGCATACAAATTTTGAATTCCACGAGATCGTGTCCTTTTTCTAGTGAGAAGGCACTGGGATTTAAGAGGAAATTATTAACTGCTGGGGAACTTGCATTGTGCCTTTTACTTAAGGAGTAATTGGGAGCAATCGGTTGAAGGGAAAGGAAAAACTTAAACAGAATCCAAGGAGCAACAGTCTGAGGGTGAAATGCTTAGACTGCGGAAAATAAGGGACCTGATGATACACTAGACAATGCACAAGGAAATCATTGTCATCTGGATATATAACCTCAAGTAAAACAAAAGGCTACTTTAAGGCACTTAAAGTGACTTGAAGGACACATTTTGGATTGTGACTGTTCTTTTCCCACAAGCTTTGTTTTGCTAAAATATTATTGCACATACCCTTGGGGCCGTTTTACCTAGGATCATACAAAAATTTGCCTTACCTGATACCCTCAAGGGCATATTTACAAGTTCTTAGACAAGATAAATCAAATCTTTAACATGAGGAAAAGTTGAAATAATAAACATGAGAGTGGGAACACAACTTAAATGGGAGGCAATACCCATTTATGATTTTTAATAGAAGTTATATTCTTCTGTAGAGATTGGATTCTGATTAAGGTAGGGTTTATGGAAAAGCATATTCCTGCAGAGGTTTTTAAGTTAAACAGATGTCAAGAGACAGAAAAACCTTCTAATTCCTTGACAGCTGGGGACTCAGGTGCTTAGTACCTGCCAGTGGAGATCAGGTTTTCACACTTTATCTGCACCCAGCACTTCCCACTGCAATCAGACATTCAACATTTTGTAATGTCTAGTGTAGTTGAAAATGTTGAGTTCTACTCATTTTGCTGAACACCAAACAGGATATTGTGACACACCTAAAAATTAAATAGTATTATGTAATTAAAAGATCACCCTTTCTTTGATTCATAATTTTTTTGAAGAATTTTTTAAAAGTCAAACTTAAGCCCAACCAAGTACTAAAACAATTTTATTACAGACCCATCAGAATGGGGATAATTGAGCCCATGCCTTGAGCAATAAGATAAATTTAGCTCTGTGTTGTTCTTAGAAACACTGTCCATGTGGAGCAGATCTAATACAGCACTGCAAATGCCCTTAGAAGAATAGCGATAATTAAAAAAAACCCCCACAAACAGATCCTCAAGTCTGCTTAATTTAGTACCTGAATATCTAGGGTATATGTTAAATTAACAGCAGGTCACTTTAAGATCTTATAAACTCATGAGCTTTGAATGCTGAATTTTTTTAAAGTTTGTTCATTAGCTAAGACCTTCAAATACCTGACTTTTCTTTTACTTGTTGAATATGGACCCGTTTAACCCTACACATATTAAATAACTTCCTTATTCATAAAGATGATTTTAAACCCACTACAGTTAATATTAATCTACAGATTTTATAAAGATGCTGACTATCTGTTTTGATTCTTTATAATATATTGGCATATAAAATCTGAAGGGATTTATTCTAGTTATTTGGTTTGGACTAGATGAAAATAAAAAAATACAGTAGTGACTGTATATAATGAAAGCGTCTTTAGGCTATTTCAGCATTTAGGTATAAGTGGTCCAAAACATCTAAGATCAGGGAGCTTCTTAGGCTGCAGTCATGGATTAGACAAGGATTTGGGGCATGATGTAGCTAGGGAAGAACAAGTTGATCTGCTCTTCTGTTGTAATGGCTAGCTTAGCAAATGTACCATGATGTTAATGCTTCCACAAAACTGAATGTGTCATTTTTTTTCTATTTGATGCTGCTGAGTCGTTATTAGTGTGTTCTGAGAAAAAAATGAAGTATTCAAGCATTTTATATGTATTTTTTTAATGAATGTATGACTCTAAATCAATAAAGAATCATGTTTGCTATTACAGAAGCATATTGAAGGCAAAACCACAGGTGATATTACTTCTAGACACCACAGTTTATGCTTGCAGGTATGTAGACTGTTAGAAATTTCCCTGCCTTTTCAAGCTTCTTTACTTTCAAGGTGCTCAACATCTATTCCTCCCTTTACATTCTGGATATGAAATGAGGGACAACTTTTTCCTTAGTACTATGTCACGTGTGGTTTTCTTTTTTCCCAGTCTCATTTAGGTCAACAATAGAGCAGAAACAGAAGTCCAAAGTATTTCTTCTAAGCCCGTTTTGTCTATTCTTGAATAAAAGACTGAGTTCTGCATAGGGACTCAGAAAATATTAGAGTAGCCCTTACTGACCAAAGGATCACTCATTCTAGCAGTGGGGATGTTCAGGTTTATCACAGCCAGAGGTGTTCTGCCCGCTTCTCATCTTTACTGTGGGAGAAGTATGAGAAAATATTCTGGAAGGCCAGGTCAGTCCTTTATACAGTTATTTGCTTTGTGCTGACAATTGGCTACAGTGAGAAGCTCTTTGTAGCATCTTGTAAAGCAGCGCCTGCAATTCTTATTTTCTTATAATTATGTATAAAAATTGGAGAAAAGCTAAAAATCTCTCTAAGCCAACTTTCAATTTTTGTATATGTGCTGGTAGTTCTAAAACATCTATTCAAAGAAGATATTTTCTCTGCTTGTTTATCTTTGCATTCTGAAACTCCGTTCAATTAAGTACATATTTTTTTAATTTTACCTCATGTTATGAAAATAGTTTGCCAGACATTCAGTATGGAGAACAGCTGACTATAAAAGCAACACATCAAAAGAGGCAAATGCATTCATGCATATACTACTGTGAGGTATTGTTGTGGTTTAATCTAGCAGACAGCTGAACACCATACAGCCGTTCTCTCATACCCCATCTCCAAGTGGGATGGGGGAGACAATTGGAAAAGGAAGAGGTAAAATATGTTAACATGAAGACAGTTTAATTATGACAGAAAGAGAAAATAATAATAAGAAAAGAATATATGAAAGCAAATGATGGAAAATGCAATTGCTTACCACCTGCTGACCGATGCCCAGCCAGTTCCCAAGCAGCGGCCCCAAGTTTATATACTGAGCATGATGTCATATGGTATGGAATATCCCTTTGATCAGTTGGGGTCAGCTGTTCCAACTGTGTCCCATTGTCAGGCACCATATTTTAAGTTGTCTCAAAGTCTGCTTGCTCCTGTCTCTGCTGCAAGCAATGACATCACTCCCCAGAAGCCCATGCAGTGACAAGCTGTGGGAGCCTGCAAGTCTGCCCAGCTACAAGAACTTTGCCTGGCTGCAGGAGGCTGGGTCAACAGGGATCCAGCCTGGTGGCAGGCAACGAGAAGCCTGCCTGGCCGAGGACAAATCACCTGTCCCTGCCAAAGCATGTGTGGTGCTGCAGGGACCACGCACTGGAACAGAAAGGGAGGGCCACGTGGAAAAAGGTGTGAACCAGGCATTATAAAAAGACCACATGACAGGCGTGTGTGTGCCCTGGAGACCACCACCACCGACTGACTTCCCCATGTGTACGCCTCTCAGGGACATGAGGGGCGGTCACCTCCTGAGCAACAGAGGGACTGCCTCGCTGAAACATGCTGCCTAATAGAGAAGCTGGCTGGATCCTGGGTCCATGGTGGTAACCTGTTTCTCGCCAATCTGTCCTCATTGCTTGCTAAGTTTCCTGCTTTCCTGATCTTCTCATTTTCCCCATCCTATTGCTATTTTCTCTACCAAAGTTCAATAAAGTTCCTGAGTTAAGCAACATTTGATCTCATTTGCATCTTAATCTCACTCCAAGCAATATCAAAGAATCTCTCCAGCTTGGGGCTTTCCGCACCGGACCCCAACACCCATCCCAGCTTCTTGTGCACTCCCAGCCTCCTCACTGACAGAGTATGAGAAGCTGAAAAGTCCTTGACTTAGTGTAAGCACTGCTTAGCAACAAACAAAACATCAGTGTGTTGCTTCATGTCTGGAGCATCTTCCTTGGGAGGAGAGACTGAGAGAGCTGGGTCTGTTCAGCCTGGAGAAGAGAAGGCTGAGAGGGGATCTCATCAATGTTTATAAATATCTCAAGGGTGGATGTCGAGAGGATAGGACTAGACTTCTTTCAGTGGTGCCCAACCACTGATGAGGAGCAACAGGAATGACTGAAGCATAGGAGGTTCCATCTGAATATGAAAAAACTCATTTACTTTGAGGGTGACAGAGCACTGAAATGGGCTTCCCAGAGAGGCTGTGGAGTCTCCTTCTCTGGAGACATTCAAAACCCACCTGGACACATTCTTGTGCAATCTCCTCTAGGTGTACCTGCTTTAGCAAGTGAGTTGGACTAGATGAATTGCAGAGGTCCCTTCCAACCCTAACCATTCTGTGATTCTCTGTTATCAGCATTATTCTTACACTAAATCCAAAACACAGCATTATAACAGCTACTAGGAAGAAAATTAACTCTGTCCCAGCTGAAACCAGGGAAGGGATCTCAACTGCTTCATTTCCATTCTATGAAGTCACTCATTTTTGCCTAGAAACCTACTGCCACTCCAGATCCCAAACGATTGTGTTTGGCAAGCAAAACCACTTTCTTTTCTGAAGATCACTCTGCTCTCATTCGCAGTGTCTTGAAGCTTAGTACTGGACCCATGATGAATCTAAGGTCTGTCACTCTTAGTTTTGGGCAGAAAGGCTTGAAATCATAGAACCATAGGGTGTCCTGTGTTGGAAGGGACCCACAAGGATCATCAAGTCCAACTGCTGTCCCTGCATACGACAAACCCACAATTCATACCATGTGTCTGAGTGGATTGTCTAGTCTCTTCTTGAATACTGCCAGGCTTGTGGTCATGACTGCCTCTTTGGGGAGCCTGTTGCAGTGCTCCACCACCCTCTGGGTGAAGAACCTTGTCCAAATGTCCAACCTAAACCTCCCCTGGCACATCTCCCTGCCATCCCCTCGAGTTCTATTGTTGGTCACCAGAGAGAAGAGATCAGCAACTACCCTTCCCCTTGTGAGGAAGCTGTAGACCCCAATGAGGTCTCCCCTCAGTCTCCTCCAGGCTGAACAGACCAAGTGAATTTAGCCACTCCTCATACAGTTTCCTCTACAAACCCTTCACCAACTTTGTTGCACTCTTCTGGACACTCTCCAGTACCTTAATATCCTTTTTATACTGTGGTGCCCAGAACTGCACACAGTGCTCCAGGTGAGGCCGCACCAGTGCAGAGTAGGGCAGGACAATCACCTCCCTCGCCCAGCTGGCAATGCTGTGCTTGATGCACCCCAGGATGTGGTTGGCCCTCTTGGCTGCCAGGGCACACTGTTGGCTCATGTTCAGCTTGCTATTGACCACTTGTCACCACCAGCCCTGGTGGCTCTGTGTGACAGTGACTAAGCAGCTATCTTTAAGAAAGTTCACTGATGAACTCTCGGCACTGTAGAAGATATTTCAACATTTTTTTTCCTCCACCTATAAGTCTGCTTTTGAAACCAAATAAGTGATAACAGTTATTCAGTTTTTCAGTAGGAAGTGATATTCTATTTTACACTTATTCATCCACTTTCTTGCAAGAGAGAAGTGTGCAGCTGTTGACATTATGGGCTTAAAAAGCCATCTCTGCCTAACTGTATATTGAACAAACCATCATGCAGCAGATAAAGAGGGTGTCACTGCTGTGGTGGTACATGGTGAGGATAAGTGTATAATTCACCAGTAGAGAAGTACAAATTTAACTTTCATAATGTGTGAGAGCTTGCAAGCAACATCAAACAACATGAGATGCAAGCTGCAAACTAGTCTCTTTTGCTATCGAGTTAAAATTGTCTTTTCTGAAGTCAGTTCAAAACCCAGAGAAATCTGTGGGGCTCCAGTGGATCTTATACTGGATCCTATTACCAGATCCTGTTAGCCGTACTATTTACCTAGCCTGAGCTTCATCTGTACTTCCCATTCCTCTGCTATTGCAGATGGGAAATGTTCTAACTAAATTATCTCCCAAATATGTCCAAACTCTTCACATAGGGAAGCACACAGCTACTTTCTTACATGCTTGTACAATCTGACCATAGCAAGGATGTTTGACTGCATTTGAACAAAAACTGGTTTGCTGAACTACTCTTAAAGAGGAGGATACATAACAAATTGAATTTAAGTGTTGAAAAAATAAAACAAATTACCCTGCCTACTTTCAGAATATTTTCATTTTTGAAGTATGAAAAGATGTTTTCATAGTGAGAAGTCTAGTGACAAATAATAGAAGCAAGCAATATATCTCTAAGGCTTTGTTTCTTAGCTTGAAATGCACATCACACCTGTTCTGAAACTGAGCCCTTCTCACATACTTATATTGTTTCCTCTATTAGTAATGTGTAAAACTTTGTTCAACTCGTATACTGGGAAGAAAATGATATAATGTTTTGGACTTAAAATGATTTGTTGGCTTTTGTTATTTGTGTCGTATTCCTAATTTGGTTTTTGTGTTGTTTTTGTTGGGTGTAAAATTTTAGTCCTGCACAAATATATTTTCAAATACAAATAAATTTAGTGTCTGCAAGCCTTTTCTAAAAGAAGTATAATTTTCTATCTACATAATCTTATTCTGCTCTTGAATGCACCAGTTTAAACTTAAAGTAACTCTCAAATCAGCAGAGTAGTACAAAGTCTGTTTTCGCAGTCTTCCTATGTCAATAAATCAATCCTGAATGCGAAATAACAATTTGCAATATCAGACAGTTCTGCAAATAACAGTGTATTGTATGTACTTGTGTAGCCATTTTAAATAAATTTTTATTATAAAATATCTAAATAGCTTTGAAGATTAAAACCACTTCACAGAACAGAAACAACAGGAACACATTTAATTGAAAAAGATTTTGTACAATGTTCTTTTGCAGTGGCTACTTGCCTGTGTACTATTTTTGCTAAAATAATGAAAACCTCTGTAGATGTTAATCCTGAGAAGGTTGTCTCAGCTCAAACATCAACTTGGTTAGTTTCACTGTTTCATACAAGACAGGATCATTTCTTTTAAACTTTGAGTGAGCAGATTTTGTTTCATTTAGTCAACAGGAGCTTGGGCTGTTGTCCAAAATTTGGCTCTTTATCTGCTGGGAGAATACAGCTGTTCACCTGTGGTGAAATAATTTGCCATATCTGTGTGCCTGAATATGTGAATTGTGAGTGTAAAAAGCATGTATGTTCTTTGTTTGTAATAAAAATAAGGATGATCACAGAGCTAGTTTGACTTTTTTTTTTCTTTGACTGTTTAAGCAGCTTTCTTTCATTAAAACCACATTTGCAAGAGTAATATATTTCTTATACAGCATATACTTTGTCTCTGTTTTGCACCAAAGCCATCGAATAACAAGAACTGGGGTTCACCTTCTGGTGCTTATGTAAATAAGGATTTTACTATGAGAAGCTATATTCTATGAGCTTGTGAGCATTTGTACTATGAAACAGGTGATGAAATTACTTTGATCCAACTCATCCAATCCCCATGGTCAATGTATGAAATGCAGAGCTACAAACCTTTAGCGAGAAAGTGCCTGAGAGGAGATCACAGAATGCTAGGGATTGGAAGGGACTTCGAAAGATCATCCAGTCCAATTCCCCTGCCGGAGCAGGAACACCCAGATGAGGTTACACAGGAAGGCGTCCAGGCGGGTTTTGAATGTCCCCACAGAAGGAGACTCCACAACCCCCCTGGGCAGCCTGTTCCAGTGTTCTGTTGCCCTCACTGAGAAGTTGTTTCTTCTCATATTTAAGTGGAACCTCCTGTGTTCCAGTTTGTACCCATTGCCCCTTGTCTTATCATTGGTTGTCACTGAGAAGACTCTGGCTCCATCCTTGTGACACTCACCCTTTACATATTTATAAATATTAATGAGGTCACCCCTCAGTCTCCTCTTCTCCAAGCTAAAGAGACCCAGATCCCTCAGCCTTTCCTCATAAGGGAGATGCTCCACTCCCTTAATCATCTTTGTGGCTCTGTGCTGGACTCTCTCAAGCAGTTCCCTGTCCTTCGTGAACTGAGGGGCCCAGAACTGGACACAATATTCCAGATGCAGTCGCACCAGGGCAGAGTAGAGGGGAAGGAGCACCTCTCTCGACCTACCAACCACCCCGCTTCTAATACACCCCAGGATGCCATTGGCCTTCTTGGCCACAAGGGCACAGTGCTGGCTCACGGTCATCCTGCTGTCCACCAGGACCCCCAGGTCCCTTTCCCCTACACTGCTCTCCAACAGGTCATTCCTCAACTTATACTGGAACCTGGGGTTGTTCCTGCCCAGATGTGAGACTCTACACTTGACTGCATTATATTTCATTAAATTTTTCCCCGCCCAACTCTCCAGCCTGTCCAGGTCTCGCTGGATGGCAGCACAGCCTTCTGGCGTGTCAGCCACTCCTCCCAGTTTGGTGTCATCAGCAAACTTGCTGACAGTGCACTCGATTCCCTCATCCAAGTCATTGATGAATATATTGAATAGTACTGGTCCCAGTACTGACCCTTGAGGCACTCCACTAGATACAGGCCTCCAACTGGACTCTGTCCCATTGACCACAACTCGCTGGCTTGTTTCCTTCAGCCAGTTTGCAGTCCACCTCACTACCCAATCATCCAGTCCACACTTCCTCAGTTTAGCAGCATGGATGCTGTGGGAGACTGCGTCAAATGCTTTACTGAAGTCAAGGTAGACCACATCCACTGCTTTGCCATCATCTCTCCACCTGGTTAAGTCCTCATAAAAGGCTGTGAGGTTGGTTAGGCATGGCTTCCCCTTGGTGAAGCCATGTTGACTGTCCCTGATGACCCTCTTGTCCTTGATATGCCTTGAGATGGCGCCAAGGATAAGTCGTTCCATCACCTTTCCAGAGATGGAGGTGAAGCTGACCCGTCTATAGTTACCTGGGTCCTCCTTCTTGCCCTTTTTGAAGACCGGAGTGACATTTGCTTTCCTCCAGTCCTCAGGCACCTCCCTTGTTTCCCACGAAAGATGATGGAGAGTGGTCCAGCAATGACTTCAGCCAGCTCCCTCAGCACCCACGGGTGCATCCCATCTGGACCTATGGATTTATGGATGTCCAGATTGATTGATTGCTCCCTAACCCAGTCCTCATCAACCAAGGCAAACTCCTCCATTGTCCTGACTTCCTCTGGGGCCTCAGGGGTACGGAGCTCCTCAGGACAGCCTTTGGCAGAGTAGACAGAGACAAAGAAGGCATTCAGTAACTCTGCCTTCTCTGTATCTTCTGTCACCGGAGCACCCACCCCATTCATCAGTGGGCCTACATTGCCTCTGGTGTTAGGTTTATCTGCCATGTATTTGAAGAAGCTCTTTCTGTTGTCCTTGACCCCTCTCGAATAGATTAATTCTAAGGAGGCCTTAGCTTTCCTAGTTGCCTCCCTACATCCTCTGACAACAGCCTTATATTCTTCCCAAGTGGCCAGTCCCTCCTTCCATGATCTGTAAACTCTCCTCTTCCACTTGAGTTTGCCCAGCAGTTCCCTGTTTAACCAAGCAGGTCTCCTGGCTCCCCTCCTTGACTTCCTACATGTCGGGATGCTCTGAACTTGAGCTTGGAAGAAGCAGTCCCTGAACCAACTGTCTTGGGCCCCTTTACCTTCAAGTGCCCTTTCCCACGGGATTTCCCCTAGCAATTGCTTGAAAAAGCCAAAGTTGGCCCTACTGAAGTCCAGGGTTGTGATTCTGCTTGGTATTCTCTTCCTGCCACATGAGATCCTGAATTCCACCATTTCATGGTCGCTGCAGCCAAGGCAGTCCTCAGCCTTTACCACTTCAACCAGACCCTCCTTGTTAGTGAGGATGAGATCCAGCAGCACTCCTCTCCTAGTCGGCTCCTCCACCATTCGCATCAGGAAGTTATCATCAATCCACTGGAGGAACCTCCTGGACCATGGATGGCTGGCTGAGCAGTCCTTCCAGCGAACACCACGGTAGTTAAAATCCCCCACAACGACCAGGGCCTGTAATTGCGAGGCTGCTCTCAGCTGCCTGTAGGAGGCCTCACCAACTTCCTCACCCTGATCTGGTAGCATGTTAATAGACACTCACAACCTGCCTGCCTCTTAATTCTCACCCACAGACTTTCAACTCACTCCTCATCCGCCCCTGGACAGTACTCAATACATTGTAGTTGCTCTCTCACGTAAAGAGCAACTCCACCGTCTTGCCTGGCTGGCCTGTCTTTCCTGAGAATGACATAGCCATCCATGACCACATTCCAGTCATGTGAGCTGTCCCACCATGTCTCTGTAATTGCCACCAGATCATAATCACCTGACAAAATGCAGGTTTCAAACTGTTCCTGCTTATTCCCCATGCCGCACGCATTGGTGTACGGGCATTTCAGGGAGCGAGCTGAGCACACCAAATTCACCCTAGGGGATTGGGAGGCCTCCTGGTCTTCATCAGTTCTAGAGTGCTGCCCCAATGGTGGAAGACCAGCTACAGTCCCATTCCCCTTCAAATCTAGTTTAAAGCTCTCCAGATGAGCCCTGCTAATTCCTGTCCAGGCATCCTTTTGCCCCTGTGAGATAAACCTTTCCCACGTATCACTGTCTAGACTGGTATCTTATAAAACCAGCCATTATCAAAGAAACCAAAGCCCTGCCTGTAGCACCAGTCTTGTAGCCAATCATTTATCATTGAATTCTTCTATACCATCCCACAGCGGCACCCGGAAATGGAAGGAGGGAAGAGAAAATAACTTGTGCCCCAGACTCTTTCACCAACTGTCCCAAAGCCTTAAAATCTTTCTTCATTTCCCTCAGACTACAGGATGCATCTTCCTCCCCACCTGTCTGGAAGATCAGCAGTGAGCAGTAGTCCGTTGGGTGCACCAGGTTGGGGAGCGCCCTGGTGATATCCCTGATCTGGGCTCCAGATAGACTACAAACTTCCCTATGATGAGGGTCAACTCTGCATATTGGGCCCTCTGTCCCTCTCAGAAGGGAATTGCCTGCTACAATTACGCTTCTTTCTTTCTTATCGGAGGCAGTCTTGAGGTGTGGAGTCAACTGCCTCTTCCTGTGTGACCTTGTAGGCGGCCCTTGCACCACATCCCCACCTACCTCTTCTTCAAGATCCAGGGCCTCAAACCTATTACGGAGGGGCACCTGGGGAAGCAAAGCAGGTAGGGAGGGGGGTTGCCCACGACGCCAAACTGGAACTTGCTTCCAACCCTCCTCATCTTTTTGGTCCCCTACCTCTGCCCGACAGGGACAGGGCAGGGGCTGTCCCAGGTCTCCCCCTCTGCCTGACAGGGCAGGGGGTCCATCACCTTTTGGGGAGTATCTCCCTGGGGCCTTTCTGACTGGCATGCTAGGGAGTTACTCCACCAGTCAATCTCCTTCTCACACTCCTTGATGGTCCTCAGTCTCTCGACCTCCTCCTGAAGTTTCATCACCATGCTGAGCAGATCTTGCACCTGCTCACACCTCACGCAGGTGGAATGCTGCCTCCCTCCCCCGGCAGCAGCAGGCTCTGGCACTCCCTGCAGCCGGACACCTGAACGGCCACGGTTCGGGGCAGGGCCTCCGTCTGGGTTGCCACAGTCTTTTTGTGACAAGCTCTCTGTCTGGAGGAGACCATGGTCAGCTGCAGTCTGGGACACTGCCAATAGGTGAAATGGTCTAAGAAGCAAGGAGTGACAACCTCTGCACCCTGCTGCACGAGCTACCACACTCGCTGCTGCAGCACAGTGTGGGTGGGACTCACTCGCTTCTCACGCTGGTTGCCCCTCCCAGCCTCAGGGTGGGCAGCTACGCATCACTGCCCTCCCTGAGGCTTTTTCAAGGCAAGGGTGGCAAAATTGAAATGAAAATCCTCCCATACCTCTAGGTCTGCCAATGTGGCTCCGGCTGCGCTGGCTCCAATCAGCTGACGTCGAGGACTGAGGATACTCATAAAAGTCTTTTTGGGGGACTATTATCACTTCTTTCTGTAACTAGGAAAAGCAAACAAACAAAACACAAGAAAACCAAACTCCTTGCAACTGTCTGAAGCAACAACCTGCGCCAATGAAAACGATGCATACAGACACACATACAGATACGCAGACACAGAGTTCTTGTTCGCAGGGAGAGCAGAGCCAGGCAGAGCTGAGCTGAGCTCTCTTTTATTAACAGTTCTCAATTTATAGGTTTACAGATACAGGCCTGGACCAAAAGGTTAGACAGGATGTTTTTTTTCAAAAAATGTTATTCGAAACACACCACACTCATCTTGTAACTGTTTTCAGTCACCTTCCCATGCGTATCTTGTGGGCGGCGTTCCAACCCACTCATTCACAGGCCCAGGCCCAACATTCACACATCATACATTTGGGGGCGGCTTTCCGGCCCAAAATATCATTCTCACTGGTCTGGGCTATCACTCCTTACACATAAAAAACATACTTCTGTATAACCTGTCCAAGGCCCTTTATGTTTGACTAATTGCTGTGATTTAATCATGTTAATATTATTTCTTTGACCATCTGGATGGTCATGTTAGTATAGATCTTCCTTTATCGTCCTGTCCTGGTTTTGTTTAAAACAAGTTTCTCTTTTAGTGAATTTCCCTGTCAGCTAAAGTCTTCTTACTAACTGCAGTCTTCCTGAAAGTTAGGTACATGTTTTGGTAGACACAGCAATGGAATGCAAGGTCATTGATAATGATGCATCCCGTGAGATGTGCAAGCAGGAGGTGAACTGAAAATTGACCAACTAAAGTATTCCATCCCATTCACATCATACTTCATATAAAAGTGGGGGATCACGAAGATCCCGTCCCTTTTCCTTATGGCCGACATTGGGAGAGGACCTTGTGAGTCATTCCTGCGATCTGAGGCCTAGTGACAGACTGAATCCAGTTCCAGTTGGCTGCAGAGTCCAGTCCAGGACTTTGGGTGCCGGCCCTACATCTGCCGGAGCAGTTGCCAGGACTTTCGAGATTGGTTTTGTATATTTTGTATTATTTTCTCTATTTTATTAGTAGCATTAGTAAAACATTTTTAATTTTTTCCAACTCTCTTCTCTCTGTCCTTCTTTCCCTCCCAATCGCCTGTCCTTAGTGGGAAGGGGGGAGAGGGAGGGGCTGAAGGGGGAAGGGCGGGGAGAGGAGGTTAATTGTCACCCCGCAATCAAACCATGACACATCCGCGTGGCTGGAGCTGTACGTTGTGCTCTTGCCACAACAACCTACTCCCAGGTGGCTGTTCACTGCCTAACTGAAGTTCATATAAAACCAGAGAGGAGGTGAGTCTGAAACAGATGGTAATTTAGACGCTGTTCTGAATCAAAACTAATGCTAAACTTCAAAACTATTTTGTATTACTACATATCAGCTGCTTTTTTTCCAGGTCAAGAAGAAACTGGGCTTTTGCTGTAGTTTACACTGTTGATTATGAACATACATCTAATTTTTAGTTCTCCGTACTTGCTTTAACAAACTTCCTTTATCTCTCTGAAACTTAACATACTTCAGGCTGATTTTTACTAGCACTAAAATCAAAGCTGGGTACTCAAGCAGCATAGATACAGAAATAGAAGCAAGGCAGATGAGGAGTTTTTGTGCTCCCAAAGAAATTTAATTTCATTAAATTCAGTCCAAAGGGGCTTAGGAGTACATGTGCATTTCGAAGTTTTATGGACACAGCAATGAACTGACAGATTTCTGACTATTTAAATGTAGGAGGGCATGTTTCAAGAGTTAAATGATGTAATGAGAATTGAGATGGGCCTTAGCATAATTAGTTGATTAGCAAAAGGGTCATGATGTACATGGGTTCAAGACCAACCTGCAAAGCCTGCATCTGATAAAATGCTAAAAATACTTGCAGGGAATGGATTTTTTTTTTAAGGGATAGCAGGCAAAACATGGTACTAAATTTATGCAAAATGAATATGAGAAAACATGAACAGAATGAATTATATAAAAGTTGCCTTTGTTACTGTATCGTCCAAGATGACATCCATTTGTGACAATTTTTGAATAGAGGCTTTACAGAGTAAGTAAAAAAAAATTTTTTTATTCTGAATTGTGCTTCTTCACATTCAGTCACATTTCTCAAAGATAATCAATTTTGCTGTTCTTTTTGCCTCGTTCTAAAAGGTTTAATAGTCAACTTATTAAAGTTTTCACTTAAGTATTGTGTCCAGAAGTAAAAAGAAAAAAAAACCACAACAAAAGACAAACAAACAAAAAAAACCCAAACTAAAACCAAACAAAAATAAAACCCACATTATTTCTATACCAAGCATGCTAAAACAACCTATTTTTTTTGATATTTTGATTCAAGATATTTTGATTCAAAATATTTTGTTGTATCAGTTGATTTACATCTCAATGTCTTCTATTTTTTTCAGAGCAAAGAAATTTCTAAAAAAGAGAAAAAATTCTAAATTAATATTTATAGGAGGCACTTGTTTTCATACAGTATTTATGTAGTTATGTACTGGATAATTCTTGATGAACTGCTCATATTGATAGAGTTGACCACCTAACAACCTCCACAGGTTGTATCTCTCTAATATCTTCACAATTATGTTGGCTAGCTAAAAATAACTGTTTCTTAGTAAATACCCACAGTCCTTGAGAGCTGATACTTGTCTAAAACTGTGAATGATCCATTTCTGTTCAGCTTTGTTTTATTTTCGGATGGAAACTAAACTTATCCAAGCTTCTTGATGTATGAAGGAAAGAGAGTATTTCTCCCTTATTAAACATTATAAAAATAGTGAAAAATGTAGTTATTTCCCTGAGAACTTCTGAGAAATCTGACCTTTCATACATCATCTTAGATTTCTTTAAGCAACTTCCATTGCAAAACCCCTCACACTATATAAAAAACCCATTTTGTTAATATCTGATTCTGTCTTCCTTGTCTTAAAGGTCAGTCTTTTCATATGCAGATGAGCTGCTTGATATAAATCAGACACTGATATGCAGGAAAGACTCATATGTATTGATTTTGGATAGTATGGACAGTATGTACAATTTTAACTTTCTTATGACAGTGAGGTTAATTACATATTGGTGTGGAGGTTCATCCTTTTTTTTTTTTTTAAAGTACACAGGGGCATTAACAATAGCTATCAAAAGAATAATAAACACAGTTGGAGCTCTTTTTCTTTCTTTTTTTTTTTTTCTTGAGCACCAAAACAAATTAACATGAATCGATGATAAATTTCAAGATAATATACATCTCTGAGAGAAACTATACTTATTCTGTATGTTTAATAGAAATTGATGTTCTGCTCAAATTAAAGTGTATTTTCCATGTCCTGTCTACAAAGCACACCCTTTGAGTGCAGAAACGTACCTCATTAGTGCTTTTCTCTCTCTAAATTCAAGATACTTCACAAAAATATATCCTGATCTCAGATCAGACTTCATGTACTTCATCCATGAACTCCAAAGAAACTAAGGTAGCTGCAGGCATTTAGTTCTTTAGTTTCATTGCTAGTGAAAGATCACTGGTAAAACTGGTCAGTAATTCTCTTAGTTTTACTTTATGGGAGATAACTGTGGAACTTTGAGACTGTGATATATTTTATTTTGTTAAATTTGTGTTCTATTTAACTATGATATAAACAGAATGGAATAAGCAAATCACTTGTATGTGCGTATCTAAAATATGCTGTCTGTAAGTTAATTTACATTTGAACTGAAAAAATCACGTGCAATTACACTGCGCTCTCTACTGCTAGATGGATTGGTAAACTGGCTTATAATTTTTAGTTTCCAAAGTCTTCTTGGTTGCCTCTCACAGAAATGTTTACAAATGTTCTAGAAATTCACTGGAAATGCAGCTAACTGTAATTGTCTTCCTTGTTATACATGTATGTTTTTGCTGGTCCATAGGTCAAAGGCATCAGTATCCTGCTTGTACAGCCAAGCACAAACAAGTTGAACAACCAGGACATCATGTTGTTACCAGGAAAAGGAGCTACTGATTAATGCCACTCCAGTATTTGGCAAGAAGAAAGTTAAAGACAAAAAAAATATCCTTACTACATCATCCACATTTGTGATTTGGTTTATTATTTATATAAAAACAAGCCTGTTTCAGAAATAAGAGAAATATTTTTAAATGGAATCAGAGCATTTTTTTTTCTGAAATTCAAGTAATCCTTCTACATAACTTTCTATAACTTAATTTTGCTTCACTGAAATCAAGCCTGACAACCAAACTGAACAGTGTGCTGTATCTTTGTGTTTCCAATATGCAAAATGTTTACACATAGAGAGAAGTGAGGGGATAGTGGTTCATATGGATTTGGTAAATACTTTGCTTTCTCTCATATTTGATGGACTTGCAGGTTCCTTTAAGGATACAAATAGAAATTCTTTAAAATAAACTAAGATCTTATTCTGAAAGCAATCTGTGTCTGGAGTGAGAAAGACTTTGAACAGTACCATAGACCCATGTTTCTGGGGTTCATCTCTGATTAGTGATTTCCCCTTATTTTGTGTGCCAGCCTGTATTACATCTGCTAGCCCTTCAGGCTGCTTTACCCACAATTCTTATTTATAAGAATTCTTATTCTTATTTATATTAAAACTCAATGCATGAAGACACTTGGAGTACACTTCTAAGTGACTGCATTGATAAAATATGAAATGGAATATCTGCAGACTTAATTTTTCAAGTATGGAGACTGGTTACTGAAGAAATTCCAAATCTTCCTGAATTAAAATTCCCTCATAAAATCATAGAATAGTTTGGGATGGAAGGGACCTTAAAGATCATCTAGTTCAAACCACCTGCCATGAGTGGTGGGTGGCTCTTTGTTCTCCTTGTCCCTTCCTTTGCTTTCTGTGACTTGGGCAGTGTGGCTAGAGCACTTGCCAGTGTAGACTGAGCCTTCTCCGTATCCCAGATAACCAGGCCTCCCATTTTCCTTCTGGAGACAGCCTGCATTTTCCCTAGTCTTCCTTTTACCACTGACGTACCTATAGAAGCTTTTCTTGTTACCCTTCATGTCCCTGGCCAGATTTAATTCCATGAGGGCTTTGGCTTTCCTAACCTGATGCCTGGCTGGTTGGACAATTTCCCTGCCTTTCTGCTTTCTAATCACAGAGTACTAAAATTCAAATAGACATTTTTTTAAATTAAGGATAGATTTGTGGAAAGGTGTATGCAGATGAACAATTCATAAGAAGGGTATTCATTAAAAAATTCATTACGTTTTTCAGTAATATGAAAAATTCAAGGGGGCTGAATTTGTGTTTTTAGTAAAGAAACTGACATAGATGGAGATATGTTCATACTTCAGGGGATCCGCTTCATTCAGAGAGTTATTATACTCAAAGAAAACTACAAGTCCCAAGAGACTTCACAGGAATGTTATTTCATTTTCATCTCAAGGTTATTGTAGTAGGCCAGCAGCTTTGACCATATGATAAAGCTTCTTGTGGGATGTTACTCTTCTTGCATAGAGCCTAAAGCAAACACAACCTGTTTTTTCAAAAGTGGGTATCGAGTTTGACAAGAAAATGGAATCTCTGTAATAAAACTAGGAGTGATGGGGAAAATCTATTACTTGCAGGCTGAGGATTGAAAATTACTGTGACTGTTCTTGCTGCTTTGATTTTTAAATGAAGTTTGATTTTTTGTTGTTGTTGTTATTGTTTTGGTTTTGGTTTGTGTGGTTTTTTTTTCTCTCAATGTCAGGAAAAATATACAAGCTTGAAAACTTTCTGTTATGAGAGATTACTGTAAGAAACACACCATAAAACATTTTTTGTGGTTAAAATGTACTTCATATCTTCATATTTGTTTGGTGTTGAGTATATAGCAGAGGTTTTTGTTCGTTTGTTTTCCACCATACCAAATAACATGGAATGTATTGAAGCTTGGTTTTTCACTGAATTTCTGGTTCTTCAGCAGAGTCAGGGGTTTTGATTCTCCCGCATACTTCCCATGCAACTTCTTCAGCCAGTTTGTCACCTTGTAACACTGAATTAATTTGTTCCATATTTTGGAGGTCTTTTGAGGATAAACCTACATATTCATTTAAAGTGACAAGATATTAAGGTGATAACTGTCACCTTTTAGAGAAAAATCTATAAATAAGAAAGCCCTGTAAGACTGTTGCGTTGTAGCACAATCTATTTTTACATAAAATGAATTTTGTTCTTTCTCATTACACTCTAATAGATAACCGATTTTTATTACCTTGTCAAATGAAACAAAGGTTACAAAGTACTGTAATGATTCGTGATCCAGTCTAACTTCCAGTAATGTTAACAGAACCTTTTCATTGCTATCAGAAGCCATTACTGGGTACCTTTGGTTACCTTCTCAGAAAACATTGCTGTCTAAACAAGGTAGTTACTTCTCTGTCGTCAGCCATGTTTCTCCTGAAAGACTGAAATATATTACATTGATTTGTGTAATATTTCAGACAAAAGCATAGCATCAAGAGCCTTTGGCTGCAGAACTCTGCCTCACAAGCACCTACATGGAAGAGACCCCAGTCTTCGTTGTCCAGCAGAGCACAGCTCCCTGCCGCCATATAACAGGCTGGTTTTAGGAGTAAGTGGAGATTGAAGCATGTTACAAACCTGTGGGAGACTTGAGAAAGTGGCTCTTCTGGACTTCTCAGCCATGCAAGCTAAACCATAGATGAACTCTGATGACTATATGTCCATAGCTGTGAGGTTTCCATTATTTCTTCGATCATTCCCTAATACCATATTTATTTATAATGTGAACTAAAATATATGACAAATAAAATCAACCTTGTATCCTTTAAAGTTATCTGAAAGCAGAATGCAAATCTACTTTTAGCTTTCAGAATAATTTGCCCCGTTTTCAATAATAATAATAATAATAATAATAATAATAATAATAATAATAATAATAATAATAATAATAATAATAATAATAATATCATGTGGATGGACATGATGAAGGTTTTATTTGTAAATATTGTAAAGTATTAAGCAACATCTCAACATTTCACTGTGGCATGTTGTAAATACACTCATTTGTTAATCCAAATTCATTAATTTCTGATGAAGTTAATGGAAATGTTTCCAATTATTTTACTGGGAATTTTATCAGGCTACTATTATTTAAAGGGGGAAAATGAAAATATTAAAAAGAGGGATCAAGAAAAGGAATTAAATGTAACAGTGGGAACTTCTTGAAATAATTTCGCTATTAATTTAATTGCAGATGTATTATAATTATTAAGAAGATCCAAGATATGCCCAGCAGAAACTATTTTGACTTCCCCACTTAGAAAATCAAACAAACCCAACCCAAACCAAACCCAAAACCAAACAAAAAACCCCTAACAGATAAAAACTTGAGATTAATTTGTATTCATCCAGTCATCAAACTTAATTCAGAGACAGGAATGATAAGAAATGGGACAGGTCTCTCAGAAAGAAAAGACAATTATTCATGAGTCTATGTGTCTGCGTATGCTTAGAACAGCACAAATGTCTATTTTGAATAATTTAATAGTTATGTAACTTAAAATTGCTATTAAATATTTTAAACCGCACATGCAGTATTTGCTGTTGTGGCTCTTAATATAACCTAGAAAGTTCTGCTTTTAAAAATTAGTCATCGAGTGTGCTGGTAGCTCCTATATATATATTTTTTTCTATTTAAAGGAGGAAATAATATCCTTTCACATCCTCCCAGGCATCTTTCCGGTATTCTTAAGGCAGAAATGCTAGCCGTAAGGAATGGGACACAATGTGAATATTAATGTCCTGGCTGAGCTGACAAATGTGCTCTGTTTGGGCTGTGGCCAGACATGACTATTTAAAATATGGAACTAGTCCAGAAGGCTGAGGTTTTCAGAGATTTGGGAAAAAGTCTGGCATAAATGCTCAGCAGCTACCTCATAAAGAGATGGCTCTAGAAATCAGCAATGTGAGGGTGAAAAAAATGAGCTGTGACAGGACTGGAATGAGTTGGAACTGCTCAGAATTGTGAAGGAGGACAAAGTTTCCAGTGCATCAGTACACGGACAGAGTGAGAATGACAGGTGAACAAAAGCACAAGGAGATAAACTCTACCACAGTTGTTTGCAGTAAACTGCTTGCAAATACCCACACATTTTGCAATTTTCTAGATTTCACCAGTGTTACAAATATTACTGAAACAGTCAATTGATCTTTCTTCTATTAGTTTATGTTCCTATACAAGCAAATTTCCTCCAGTGGTGTGCTAACCTTGAGAGGGATTTGGTTGTAAGATGACCATCTCATCACAGCTCTCTCTGGCAATGGCAGACCCAAGTCCAGCTGACTTGTAAAGGGAGCTGTCAAAAGCTATGTTTCTCCCCTACCTATCTGGACATCCATGTTTATAGATGTCCATCTTAAACCACCCTTTTCACAAATTCCAGAAATCCATAGGGATATTTTTTGGGCAGGGATGGCTCGTTGGACTGTCTACTGAGTACAAACAGGAAGGAAGCCCCCAGAGGGAGGGGCAGCTGGTATTTAGGATAGATTACTCCAGAGAAAAGGTGCTTGTGGAAGAGGCAAGCAATTTAAAAACTATTTGTCTGAAAGTCATTCAAACCTTTCAGCAACAGAGATGACTTGCTGCCATTGTCAAGCTTAGGTTGGAATTCCATCTATAGTATCCTTCAGTTTTCCCAATTTTTGTTCCTGCTCCTTATGTTCCTTTTGTTTATATTCACTTACTAGGAAGATCAACTTTCTAGCATCTGCCACCAGGATTTAGGTTTGCGAATGCATCTTTTAGCCAAATAAAAGAAGTATTCTAATTTAAACGTAAAAGAAAGTTACCTGGGCCCTGCGAACATTTCAGACCACCATGTGAAGATGCTGCCTTCATTCTTAAGTCAAGGTAATACGTGCTGATGTTAAGAAACAAACAAAATAGCTAGGTAGAACTTCAGCTCTTCTCTGAAACCTTATACATTCTCTTAGCTGAGCAGTTCTTTATTCCCCAACTCAAAGCTCAGCTGTGATTCACTAGCTTTTTATTTAGTGTTATGTTCCCTGAGAAGTCTACATATAATCTGTCGACATGACTCTTTTTAGCTGTAAAGTGAGTGGCATTGCTATGACAAAATCACAAGGACTATGCCAATTCAATTTTTGACCCTATAATCTCAGAAATTCCCTTGCTAATTATTTTTGCAATGCAAATGCTCTACAACTTTCCTATGTGCTTTATTCCAAAGTGCACAAATGCTTGCCGCAAAGAAAGTGCTTTATTATAGTTTTATAGGCAGCTAGTATTTTCTTTCACTGTTGCATGCTAAGAGAGCCCCCTCATTGCTCATGTCACAGGGAGCTCAGAAGCGGCTGGTCCTCCTTACTGCCATCAAAATCAGAGTCCTCTTGCCATGGCTTTTAGCACACGTTAGGGTATACTGGTTTTAAATAGCTAGTGAGGGTAGGTAGCCAACTTCCTCTCATTCTGTCATCCAGCTCTGGACTGATACACTCGAGATTTCTTTTGGGAGTAGTAGAAGAGGGACACAAATGTGGCTGCAGGTCTTTGGTAGCTATCCAGATGGACAGCATGTGTGGATGGTAATGGAGCTGTTATCCAGGAATAATGAAGGCAGAGGTTCACAGTCACAAGTTAGACAGGAGAGGTGGTGAAGTGTGAACCCTGGAGCTCTGATGTGTGTGGAGGACAGCCAGGCTCCACGGTGACGGCACTGGATTTTGTGTAGGAGCACTCAATGAGCAGGTGTCCTAGGGTAAAACATTGAAATCATCCATATTGTGTCTTTGTTCCCTCACCTTTCTGCTAGGTATTGAGATTATAGCTTTGGTATAACAAAATGTAGCAATAGGAAATACAGATGTAATTTTTAAAGGCAAGTCTTCATCTGTCCAAGCAGAATTTTGGGCCTGACCCCTCTGGGCAAACTATGACTTTTACGTATAGTCCAAACTTCGGTTTGGAAAGCTTGATATTTAGAGTTTCCAAGCTGGCCTTCCACTTGCACATTGCAGGATATGTATTCAGAATTTGCCTTATCCCAGTCCCCTTAAACATTGGCAAAAACATAAAGGGAAACCTATCACCAGCTAGCGAAAGACACATCTTCCGTGACATAGAAGTATCTAGGGAGGCTGACCATAATGACTGCAATTGGAAGAAAGGACCCTTGCAACAGCACAGTATTGAGAAAAGCAGGATACTTAGTAGTGAGGAGAACAGCAATATTGTTAAAAAAAAATCACTACCTGTACAAACCCCAGCTATATTACCTATTGTTTTCATTCAGCATGGTGTCAGTGGGGACTTGTGAAAGATTACACTTGCCTAGTTTCTTTCTAAATATTTATTACTTTTCCCACAAAAAAAATGGATCCAGAATTATTTTCTAATGAGCTACTGTTACTCTGACACACTTTTTTGTGAAATTAGGTGAAGTATTAGGAAAATACTTGGTTCTCTCCTTGATATTGATACAACTGTCTTATGATTCAAAGGCTACCAAATTAGTTTACTTCTCACCGCTTTGTTAATACTCAGAAAGGTAGGAAAGAACAGAGGTATTATGAGCTGCCACATGTAATATCATAGGAAAATCCTAAAGGTTTCAACAACTTCTCTAAAATGACAAGTATCAAAGCAAAAGATCTCATAATTTTTGAGATTATTGGTGCATGAATGTATATAATTGTCATTGTGATTTGATGTCTGCCTAGTTAGCCTGTGTCTTTTAATGAAACTGTTAGCATCTGCTATGTTAGGTTACTCAATAAATAGTAATGACAACTTGGGGAGAAAATGTAAGTGACACTTGTGACACGTAATAAAAAGCAGCAGTTGGTGAATCAATAGGAAACCTTAGAGATTAAAAAAGCAGATTATTATTAGGTGGACAGGCTACTGGTAAATTTTACTGAACACAAATACTGTTTTCAAAAAGTAGCTTTGAATATGAGAAACATGTATTAAAAATTATTTGAAAAGATACTGATATCGATCCATACTGATCTTTACCAAAATGACAGAGTAGCATTTCATTCAGTAGATCTTGTATTATGGCCCACTCAGTGCATTTAATGATGTGCAGTATCTTGCAGTTTTAAGTTGTTTCCATAGCAATACTAGAAAACTTTTAATAGGGCATACTGGAAAAGATTACTTCTGCTATGATACCCATTTCACTGTATCATTAAAGTTAAAAGTTTCACCTCAGCATTTAGTGATGACAAAGGTTATAACCGCGTAAGCAGGGTTTCAGAAAGTTAAGTGAAACCACTCTTTCCATGTGAAGTGCCTTACTCCAGCATAATGCTAGAGGGGAATTTATTTCTTAAGTTTGAAACATAAGTACATGTTCTTTTATTCATTTGGGAATATGTTCTTAGATTAGATGCAGTCTTCCATGCCATGCTGTTCTGCAAAGATTCAAAATAATGGCTTTATAGTATGATTTTAAATAACTCTTAGGGGATGTTATTGATATTATTTTATATATAATCCATTGTTGACAAGGCGATTTAAAGGTCAAAATCAAATGTCATATCCTAAAAAACTATATTTTATAACTTACATCATTTTATTTTGTCAGAAAGGTCTTCAAATATTAATCATGCTTTTCACTGAAGAAGACAAAGTTAAATCCTTGCTATATGAGTCAGGAAAAAAAACTTGACAAGTACATCTCTTACCTTCAAAACAAGCAACTTAACTGCCAAACTTTAGATAACCTAAGGTACGTGTATGCATTTTCCCCCTTCCACTTCAGTCATTATTCATTACAGCAGGGAACCTGGCTCTTTGCATTTTAAATGAAATAGAAGACCAACTGTGCTCTGATACAATTTTATGTATATAATGTGGAAAAGGTACCTACCTCCCATGACCTATTTCTGAGTGCAATTCTGGGGCTAGCATCTTGAACTAGATTGTCCTATTCCTAGGCAGTGCCCAGCAATAAAGTGACAAAAGGATAGAGAGTCTTTCCTGTCTGCTACCTGGCAATTAGGAAGCAAATAATGAACAGTTGTTTGGCTTATTGTGGGACAGTAATGAAAGAGGTGGCTATCAGTTAGTTAACATTATTTTAGTCCATACGTCTTCATATAATATAAGTAGTAATTATATACATGTTTAGGCTGTGGAATTACTTCCTGTGTTAGCTTTTATATATTCTCCATTCTGTGTATTTTTAAGGAAAAAATATGTACTTCAGAAAGCTCCTATGACAAATCACTTTCACCTTCTATTTAGGTTTTTATTTACATTTTACCATATTCCATGGTTAAATGACTAAGTGGCAGAGAAAAGGTCCTGATAAGCATTCCATATACAATGCTAAAATTAAGTTATTGTGCAAATATAATTATGATACAGTCAAGTTCACAACAACTTATGCACATGCATGTATATATGCAGAATATACATGCAGTCATATGTGAGTTCCTTTCATTCTGATTTATACAAAGTCTCTGATTTTATAAGCTGCTTTATGAAATACATATCATATGAAATACATATCACCTGACATAATGTATATGATACATTTTATTCCCTTTGATGCATTGTTTTGAGCAACTAAATCGTCATCCATTGACCATGCTTTCTTTTCAAGGAGAAATTCAATCTGCCTTAGCTGTATTTCAGGAATATGGATGCAGAATCTTCTCTTAGCTGTATTTCAGGAATATGGATGCAGAATCTTCTCACATGGATAAGGTGCTTCACTATGAGACTTATATAAAATTCAGTCTGCAAGTATACAGTAGCACTTTTTTTTTTTTTTAAATAACTGGATGCAAGTGCTAAATGGTGGAAAGTGTTTTTGCACTTTCTGTCTTTTTGGTAATAAAGTGCATTTTAGGTCCTAAACTGGTTTTTGCTGTAGTCAGCACCTTTTCTTTGCTTTCAAAGGGCATTGTCATGTGCCTTAGTCTATTGTATTTTGAATAATATTTTTTAATAATTTAGTATAATACCGGCTCTCATAAATTAGAAAATTTCACATTTGTGTAATGATGCCCAATTACCCATCACCTTTCCCCATTTATTTCAGAGAATAAATGGCACCTTTCCTTTTGTAACTGGGCACAACAGACTATTGCTCTAGTTTTAGAATTGAAAAAGTATTAATAGTTTTAATATCACCAGTTTCTTTTTGTCTCTGTATAGAATAATTTTACATTCCTGTGATTGTTTTCATGACATAAATGAGTTGCAGGCATGTATTCAGTATCAGTAGGTCAGCTTGGTTGATGTGAAGAAAATCTCAATAATTCTGATGATAGGAATCTAGGAAACATGACAGTGTCAAGGTAGATTAGGAGATGAGTTAAAATATGGTTTGGATTAAACATTTAAGGGGTAAGAGAGAAAAATAATGAAAAAATGTAACTAGATTATTGTAGGTACTATTAAAAATGTTTTGGTATACAGGTGCACAGCTTCTGTCAGTCATTTAAAAGCCTATATTCTACTTAAAAAAAAATCTTATTATGAAGTAAGTGATAAGAGGTAAATGGCTACTTTCACAGAGATAGTTCTAAAATAAACCCCTTCTTATTATTAATAGCAAAATGAGTCAGATTCATATAAGAAAATCCGCCTCCCACGGTTCATGTTGATAGTAGCCCTAAAAGGTTCTCTGCAACTGTCCAAGCAGTAATGTCAACAATCTTCTAATAATTCTTTTTTTCAAATCCAACATCATATACAATATTGAACATAAAAATAATTTACAATATACATCTGATATAAGATGAATGGTACATGACCCCACCATATAGTCGTCAAGAAGCTAATCATATCAACACTTAAGCACACATTTAATTTTAAGTACATGAGTAGACCAAATTAAGTCACCTGGATTAGTCACATACATAGAATTCGAAAGATGAAAAAGCTGTTTCTTTAAAAATTGAGCTAAAATTTAATGTTGCTTCTCATAAATTTAGAGAAGATTTTATCAAGGGAACACTGTTTTGTAAAAGCTGAAAGCTGTTCTCCTTATCGTCTGTAGCATTGTATTTATATAACTTTTCACTGTGTTTTAAAATAACAGTTACCTCCAGTAGTTTGTCAAGGAAACTTTGACTTTCGGCTTCTTCAACTGCCAAACCTTCTGGATAATTAGAGCTCAGTAAGGAGTAATCAGTGCTGTATGTGTGTAACATATAAACGGCTAAAAGTGATATGGATTTAAATCAATAAAAAGAGCATGTTCTCAGTATCTTATTCTAAATCTTGACCCATTAAATACCTAATTCAGCTGAATTTTGTATCCGAATGCATGTAAAATCTTACACACTCCTTACCCTCTGAGTAAAACTGCTTTGAAAAGTGTTTTGGGAAAAAAATATAGCAGAACTGACGGCACTAGATAGGTTTCTTTTGCCACGTATGTCCCGTGTTGCCTGTAAAAATCATACTGCATTCTGCTGCATGCAAAATTATATTTTAAAGCTCAGTTCAATCCTTTGGTGAAATGTACTGTCCCCTGCAGGATGCAAAGTCTGTAAACGCACATCATTCCTCTCATAGGTGCTATGAAACTTCTTCCAGGCCTCAAGAAATGCTAGAGCACTCCAAGTTTGCTAAGTATACCACAGACATTGGTTGTTCATCATGACAACAGTATAAGCTAGGCAATTATATTATCTCTACTTTCATAGTAGGAGAGAAATTAAACCACTTGTCCTAGGCCATGTAGCTAACCATTTCGGAAAAAGGCTTCATCTTCTTCAGAAGCTGTTTTTCATGTTTGATAATCTTCCCAGTTCATTTTGAAGTTGAAAATTTTCCATCTCACAGCAGAAAGAAATGAAGATAGTTGAAATAGTATCTTTTAGGAAAAACTAAAGGGAAGCATCCATCGACTGATGGCTGACAACTCATCTGCCAAATGCAGAGTGAGGATATAGTTTCTAGCCCTTGTCTCTTCAGCCAAATGCTCAAAACCCCTGGCTATTTGGAAAAGGTATGTCACCTTTCAACTTGAAAATTCAGCTAAGAGTCTGAGAAAAACTCAACTGACATGTTGCAGTGAAACATATTTTTTAATGAAAGACCCAACTTAAACAGCTCTTCACTGCCAGTTAAAAATTGCCAATGTCAATGCCTCTGCATTACTAATGCCTCTTTCTGACAAGCACTGTCCCACTGGGATTTGTTTTTGCTGAGCAACAGCCAATACCTGTTCCCAGCTGAAAGGATTTCTTTCCTCCAGAGGCCTAGGGTTCACATACACGCAGATCTACCGTGCCAGCAGAGCAGCATACAAGTTCTATAAAGACACAAATCTAGGTAAAAAAACCACTAACAGAAGAACTGTCTTTAAAATGTTTTTTGGAGGACCATCAGCACTGGAATATGCGCTTCACTCAGACCTGCCAGCTCCACTGGTATGAGTAGTAAGCTGTGGCTTTTAGAGACTAAACATCCAATTTGAGTGGTAATCCACTATCCCACCACTTCTGGAAATGATCTGCTGCTTTTGGGGAGGTCTGGCAGTGCAGGCTATAGATAGTTGGAAATATTGGACAAAAGGGTATTGTGTATTGTAGGTTTGCCACCCGAAAATTTGGACCTGTTGTAGTTAGGCCTGCCAGCTTTGGAAGAGTTGTAGACTGTACATTTCCAATGTACACATATGTTTTAGCCTTTAGGGAGTCATCTACAGAGTAGATGCCTAGGAATATTTGTGTGAGGGAGGGTTAGTAGCACTGACATTTAGAGGAATTTGCCATCCCAGAGCCGGTCAGGAGAACCTGCTAGCTGGAAGACTATGTTCAATTACTGGATATGAAGAGGCTTCTGCAGATTGGAAGTTCAGAGACCAGATCAGTCTGTTTGTAAAGAGTTCCAAAGTAACAAAGATTTGAAAAAAATAACCTTAATACAATATGAAAGAATCAGTATAACTAAGTGTAAATTTAATTTGTAGTAAATTTATTAGTAAACTGAAGCCACTGTTAATCAGTTAACAAAAGGATGATTTTTAGAAACACTGAGTACATCTGACCTTCATCAAATGCATGCTGCTTCTTTTAAATTATTATAAAAACCTGTTGGAGTAACCCCAATGCAAACCATATTGTTGCTTTCTTCAAATATGCCCAGACAAATTGAGAATGCAGATATGCATTAACAGATGTGAGATATTAATCAAAATCTCCTGGAAGATCCACAGAACCTGGAACAAGGTATTACTAAACTGCTATTGAAATATTATGGTAGATTCTTTTCGCAATTGTATTACGAAACTCAAAATTGAGGTTTCAGTAGAGTTAAATCCATTCTTACATGCTATGCTGTGTTCATGTGATATTATTCATAGGAACCATCAAATTTTGAATAACTTCAGGTCTATACGATACAGGCAATTACCCAATATAGATCAAGGCTCTGGCATGGTATGTAATACCAAAAGTCTATTCTATAGCTACCTCCTTGAGTAGAATTTGTGACATATTGTCCAATTGATCATGGCAGAGGAAATTGCAGGCCATATTGTTCACATTTGAACAAAATGCTATCTTAGATTTCACTGAACATCTTTTGGTGTTGATATGTCAATGACAGTAGGAAAAAAGTACTGATGGTCTCCTCCTTAAATAGGAGACAATGTCTAGTGCCTTCCAACCAACAAAGAACATATAGCACTAATAAATACTAAAAGCAGATAAAATGCTCGCTTTAACTTTTAATGTCAAGTGGTGTTAAAATTTCAGTGATGTGTTTTGTCAACATACTTCTACCTGCAGTCCTAAGATGCTTAGAAAAGAATTATCACCATCTGGATTTTTACAGAAGTATAAATCTGTTATCTGTTGTTTTCACCAAAACTTCAAATGAAATGGCAGTAGTTATCTATTTAATCAGGTATATCACTAAGTTCATATTTGTGCTAGCAGCAGATGGGTGGCAGTCTGGAAGACCTATCTCAGGGTAGTTCTAAATATTTTCTTAACATGTAAGCATATGCTGAAAGTGAGTTACCACACTTTAGCAAGTTACGGCTCGTTAGTAGAAACTGTGATAACTGATCATGTGCTGATTTAGTCCATCCAATTGCAAAGTATCAGACAGAGTAGATTATCAAGTTCATAATACGAGTAGTTTTTAAAGATGTCAAATTTGGTCTGAGAGAATGGTTTTCATGCTGTATGTAGAAAAGACTGAAAGCAGTCTGGTTATCAAGGCTCAGATTTATAATACATTAAATAGTAGCAGATATAATACAATTACTTTTCAGTGTTGATCCATGCATTATTACTAAGGAAGGCTATGGTTAAGCATTAGAGACCAGAATTATCTTTTCCTCTCTGCCACTAAATTATTGTCTGAAGCCTAAGGTTACTTAAGTTTTTCTTCCTTAATTCCAAAAATAAGAGTATAGGAAGAATTTTCTAAAGCTTTGAATACTGTCTTACCAATACTCTTCAAGCAGATGATTGTGTTTCTGAAAAGGCTTACCCCTTTAACTCTCTCAGTGTAAGACTAGGAAGGTGCAAAATAATTATAGTTTGAAAACAGACAGGAACAACTCTGCTCAGTTTCTAGTAAGGTAACTAACTTTTCAGTTTGTATAGATTTATTAATAAAAACATAAGAATTTTGGAAGTTTTTATTCTAGAAATTTGTGCCAGCACAAATTCTGATTCTGAAGATAAAAACCCATAAGTTCATCTCAGTTTCCATGGAGCCATGATGACTTCCATACTTCCATGCATGTTTTGTTCCATGAATACCAAAGCCAGAAATCAAAAAAAAAAAAGATTTCTTTGTTACATGTTCTGACTGCAAAGCAATGTACAGGATGAATCTCTGCACGCCACCACCACCAGTTCCAAGTGCCTTATACCAGATTTTCTTAAAGCCTCATAGGAGTTTCAGAGATATATTGCAGATTTCAGAAATGAGCCCTACCATTGGAAATTATAACTTTGGCCTCCACTCTCTCTTCTTCCTTTCGCATTTCCTCTTCCTTCCCCTCTCCTTCCTCCTCCCCATCCCTTCCCAACTGCATCTCAAAGGTGTCTCTGGTGATGTTATCAATCGCAATCAGCTTCAATAGGTTGTTATGCAGTTCTTTGCAATTTCCACTTAGGCTTTAAAACTGATACTACCGTGTGTTGCAGCTATTGGTAATAGGCTTTTGTGATTTGTATTTATACCACTGGGGACACTAGTATCATCCTGTTGTTGTATTTTGGAGGCCTCTGTTATGAACTTCTGAAATCGGTGGGTTTTTAGGTTTCTACTTTGACAGTGTCAAAAGAGCACCATGATTGGTCAGGGTATGTTAAATAGTCAGACATCAAGACCAGGTGGTATTCAAGGACTCAGCAGGCTTTACTTCCATATGGAGTCCTTAAATTTTATAGCCTGTTTGTAAGTTTCTTGGAAGTCTTTGTGAAGTTTGTTAAAGTTCACTGTGTAAAAGTGTACTTAGGTGCAAAACCAAACCCTACAGGGGTTCATGACAATTTTGTCCCTGATTGATGAAAACACTTTAATGGATACTTCCTCTAAGCATTTTCTTATGTCTGTAGTCATTAATTTGCCCTCAATTAAAACAAAGCAAAGCAAAGCAAAGCAAAGCAAAGCAAACCAAACCAAACCAAACCAAACGAAAACAAAACAAACCAAAACAAAACAACACTTCCAATAATTCTTGAACCAGTTGAATTGGTTTTGGAATAGAAAATTGAATCTTTCTAGAGGAGATGTAATAATAGGAAAAAAATGATAGTTTGCAAAATAGCAGCATATGCCATGTTGTTAGATTAAAAAAAATTCTGGTATTTGTAATATTATTCCCAATTCTATGTCCAATACTTACTTTTTCTTGTGTCACTAGTCCCACAGCTTGGGCAGTTTATATTAGCAAGACCAATATTTAAGACTACTTATGAACAGTCAGACTTGGATAGCCTTGAGACCAAAGTTGTTCAACTACAATAATCACTCTTCTTTATGTTTAAAAATTACTAAAATTGATATATTTTATTGTGACTTTTCTTTATCTCTTCCTACATTCACACTTGAGGATGTGACCTGAGCTTGGCAGGAATTTTTCCAGTAAGTGCTTCTTCAGCAAATTAGGATCTTCTGATGGAAACATAACTTTTGCAGTAACACACTGATTTTTATGAACATTTCAGAAAAAAAAAAAAGAAAAAAGAAAAAAAGGTTTTCTGAAATAGCTGATTGGAGAAACAGGTCCTTTCTTACAGATAGCTGTATCATACAGTCCTTCGTCTGAAACTGGAGCTTGCATTTCTTAAAAAAACCCTAAGATCAGGATTTCCTTGAAGTACTGCACCATTTCTCTGCAAGGTTTCCAAAGCAGACAAAAGGTTGGTCCATGCTCGAGAAAAGCATGCAGGAGAAAAACCAGAGAGAAACAGAGAGAACCTGTGGAGGAAGGATGGGCTTAACTAAACCTAAAATGGAACAAGACTTCTGTCATGTTAAATTAGGAAAGCTTTGAATGAAATCATTAAAATAAAATCTGCTTGAAAGTCAGCAAGTTCTTCATTCTCTGGGGGTGCATCGATTTAAAAATTCAATATTATTCACGGCAACAACAGATAGGGCAGATATCAGTATATTTCCTGTAGGACACACCAAATAACAGCCACAACAAAATGAAAACAAGAAAAAAGATCAAATGTATATATGCTTCTGTAAAAATTTTGGAAATAAAGGAATATTTGGAAATAAAAGGAATGAACTAAAAAGCCTGGTTTTAGAGAAGAATATTGCCACATTTGGCATGTACAGAAGGTGATGGAAAATAATCTATGGAATCACTTAATACTAGAGAGTAAAACACTTAGAAATACTGAAGTAAACCATGCTATGGAGGAGTGGTTCCAAAAGACGAAGAAATGCAGAAAGCACAGAGTGAAATCAGGCAAATACTTTTATATCAACAGGCACCATTGTGTTTATATGAGTTTGAAGATCCAGGGATAACTCAGAGTGTAACAGCTGTAACATAAGAGTATATACAGCTACTAGACACCCTATTAGGAGGGTAACAATAAATGTAATGGACAGAATTGGTGAGCAAAAAGTACACTGATAGCAAGAGAATATTATCATTACCATGGAAATTGGCTACATTTTAAAAGATAGTTTCTCAGAGCAACGGGCCAAAAGGAAAACACCTAAGCAGCATGAAGGAAGACATTTCTGTCTAGAAGTGACTGGAAGTACCTTTATATTTAAAATCACTGTATGAACGGAAAGAATCCACTAAAACTATATTTCACTTCAGAGAGGGAAATGAAGCAGCTGGCTGAAATATCTGTCCAAAAGGCTGGAATATTATAGCTGTAGCAGCACAATCATTTAAAGATGCAACAGTGAATTTTCAGAATAAATGTATACCCTACACAAAAACTGCAACAGCAGAGGTGGGCAGAAGAGGTGAAAGGATGTAGAGGCAAGGCTTGCATCTTTAACAGAAGAGTAGAAAAAGATGTTAGAAATAAAAGACCTTTTTATAATAGATGTGTCCAACTAAAAGAAACAACAAAGGGCATACCAGGAAGTTAAAAATTTAACATGGCAATTCTTTAACAAGTCAAGGAAAATCTTACTAGAAGAAAAATCCCAAATGCCTGTGAAAGAAACTTATTTTCCAATTACATTGACCTTCACAGAATTGATACAGTCAACAAATGGCAAAGAAATTAAAAAAGCACTCTTGGAAAGCAAGGTGAAAACAGAAAAAGGAGAAAAAACTATTTGGTAGTTATTACTAGTACACTTAGGGAAGTTGCCATAAATATTTTTAGTGGGAGTGAATCTGACAAATTGTTTAAATTTAAGTGTCAATCACAAAAGTTTGAGAGTAGTAACTTATTTTCATTCTGGATAGTGTATGCACAAAGCTAATAAAGTTTTCCTTGATCTATTATCTTTCGTGTGGTTTCTGTTGCTTTCAAATCAGCCTCAGGACCAGAAGAACACAGAATTGTAGATGTGGTGTCACTTTTTTATGCTGAGAGGAGAGAGAGTCTATTGAAGAGCAATGGACCAGAAAATCCGATTTCTGTAGTGGATAACTTGGAAGAAAATGTAAAGAAAAACAGAGCTGTAAGACAAATATGATACAATGGATGTACAGTCAACATTGCTTTTGCAAGAAAGAAGTCACATCTGTGAAATTTTGTTAGATTTTCCTGAACTCACAGTTGGAAAATGGAATAAAGGTATTATTAAGAATTAAGATATTCTAAAATGTTTTTGACATGATGCCTCTCTAAATCTCTTGGCTAAACTAAATTAACAAAAGGAAAGAGCAACTCATGAAATAATAACCAATTCAAAGACAGGAAAAAAGTTGTGTAACACATGGCGAGCTCAAGTTACCAATGAGCCCTGGAAGTACCAGTGATGGATCATTTCATCTCTCTTTGTCTTATGTTCCTTAGTAATTTGAAAGGGGAATACGAATAGCGAAATGGCAACATTTGACAACGAAAACATTATTCTAGGTAGTAAAAACACAAACCTGGTTATAAACTGCTGTGAAAGAATCTCCTTAATATTAAGTGATGGTGATGAACCTGATGTTCCATTTCAATATTAGCGACTGTGAACTAAGTTATATATGGGGAGAATCAGGAACGACTACATCTACATAAAAATATACAAGCTCTGAACTGAATGTTGTGACTCAAAATGTATTCATGGATAGTTTCATGAAAAAAATGTCAATTTTCACTGGTCAGCAAGGAAGAAGAATGCTAGGAATTATTAGGAAAGAATAAAGAAAATGGAAAACATAATTATGCGACTTTGTCTAAATCCATATACGTTCAAGGTGCACCCATTTCTTGAATGTTGAGTGCCATGCATGTGTGATAGAATGAGAAGATGTCCAAAAAGCGTAAAAAGAATGAACTAAGATACAAAATCACACTTCATAATACATACTTCATAATATATTTGTGCACAACATTTATACTTTTTTATTAGTTCTCCATTACTTAAACTCTTATAATTCCGTGCTCAAATATGGAATTAAGTAATTTTCCTACAAAAATTGCAAATTTGTCCATAGATTTTGTTCTCCTGAAAGCAAGATTTCTGTCTTTCCATGTCTGCATTACACCTTGTGTACTATAGATACAAAGAACAAATAAATAAAGTTATGCACTCTACAGAGTGCTGTATTTTGTAACCCTGTTGATCAATGAAATTGACTGAAAGTTGCTGATTGATGAAAAAGCAAGATTTTTGATGTAATAAATTTTAATTTATTTTGAGATCATGTTGTTTTTGGAGTCATAACCAAATTTTTTGTATGAAAATAGAACTTTAAATAGAACTTTAATCCATAATGATCTGAATTTAACAATCTGTAATTACACACTATATATATATGTATGCACACAGATATATGTTTTACTTGTGTGAAAATTATTTAACAGTGTAATTCAGTATTTTGCCACAATGTTATTTTAGAAGTAATAAGCATCTTGAGTTATCGTCAATGGTAGGTAATACAGAGATATTTCTAAATCCAGAAGTGCTAGGCGTAGTAGTAGCTAGCCTGTTGACATCAAGACAGTACAGATTCATTGCCAATTTGAAAGCATCTATGCTTCTTGAATTACCCACATTATTAATATTCTTCTGGTTCCTGGATTTTCCCAGGAGGTCTTTTATTTAAAGACCCAACCCTGCCTGGCTTATGAGAGCTGACAAGAATACAACGTGATGTGTCATATTTGCACAAAAAAGTTTATGGAAATGGTAAACCTGATTTTCTTTGAAATTTGATGCTCAAATTAACTCTGTAGTGGATATATTCTTTGTCAGTTTCAGCCCACAGAAAGATTACATAGCTGAGCTACAAACTAGCAAAAATAGAATTTGCAAATGAAGTGCTGGTACAAGTCTCAGGCATAATAGGATGAACACTATCATATATGAATGAATCTTTCTTTTACAGTAGCATGTTGTGCAATATGCAAATAACTTGGCTTAATGAACAGCTTCATTTAAAATGAGTTCTTGCGGTTAAACACTTAGAGACAGTTATTAATGTTTTAATTTTATGGACCGAACTAGGATGCTTAAAATTAAATTCAGCAAAACCCTAAAAATAATTTGAAAGAAGTCAACTAAATGAAAGCGATCACAGGTTAATATTCTGCTGCTGAGTTAGGTTTTAAACTTCAAGAAGTGAAAAATAATATATCTTGCAGGGAGTAAATAATAAAAACATTCATCTAAAAATACATCTGGGTACTCATGCAGTGTGTCAAATAACTCTAGTTAAGCTACATAAATCTACTATAAAGAAGTTGACCTAATGGCTTACAGGTGTAAGGTATGGGTATACACTAGGTATACACTAGGCATAAATAGTTAGAAGGCTTACACTACCTATACATGTTACTGCTTTGCAGGAATTAGTATAACTCAGACAACATAGAAGGAGGAAAATCTCAGCCAAGAGCTGTGAATAAAATAGACATACTCAACAACGCTGAGAGTCTTCACTCATTACAGAGATACCAATATACTAAATCTAAATAAATCTATATATTTATTTATCTCCCTGATGGGCTTCTGCCAGCTTCAAGCACAGGCTGTGGGACTCCATGTCTGGGGCTCAGCTCAGCAGGGCTGAGTTGAGGTGGGGGCCCAGCCTGGTCCAGCACTGCCCGGGAAAAATGTGTTATGGTTCCTGGAAATTTACTCAAGTGTTATGGGAGGCACAAACATGCTGTTTGGTCCCAGCAGGTGCCAGTGATTGTTCCTGCCTGTGAGAGGACAGCCTTATGCCTGGGGTCGACTCACCTCATGGCTCCTTGTCACTGAGCGTGGTCCCATCTCACCTTCCCTTGCCTTTCTCCTGGCTGGCAGGGATGAGGCCAGATGGAGAATCAGGCATTTGCATTGCTTTCCTATGAGGAAATGCAACTATGGACAATCAATGCAACTAATGCACAAAGTTATAGTCCTGCCTTTGTGCAACTAATGCACAAAAGTCCCCCCTTTATAAGGCCACTGACCTAATGATAAGAAGATATATAGAGCAACGGCTTACATCCTTTAGTGGTCTTACAGACGGCCTGTGCGCTGCATAGTGTGGATGTTGCAAAGAGCTCCTTGGTGGCCTCCTTGGGCAGATCCATAGCCCCCGAACATGTTCCAATGTGGTTTTGCCCCTCATCCCCTTTTTTGCCACTCTTCACCTTTGTGAACCCCACCCAAAAATGTTAGGTCTTGTCCAGCAGCCTTGTAAAGGGGGGACCACGACCCTGCCTTTTACTTTTGTTTAATTCCTTTCTATTCACATTTAAACTTTAATTATTCAGTTTGTCGGCTCTTACCAAAGAAGTTTTATAAATTATATACCTACACTTTATATAAATGGAGATATATATACTTAGCTAATATGTATTTTTATATGTTCATATATAGCTCTCTATATACATATAAATATCTCTTTCTAGATAAAGTATATCTGTGTACACATAAAGAAAATATTTATCCATATTTTTGTGCTCCTTTAGAAAAAGAAAGAGTGCATGTGATGTCTAGTGGAAGCAGGACTCCTGTTGGAAGTTGGGGTCAGTCACTTACTGCCTTGGATAAACATTGTCGTCATCCTGCTAGTGATAATTTGGTGAAAATAAGAGAAGAAACTAATGTCATGAGCAGGGAAGAGGTGGAATAACAGTCTGCTTGGGGAACTTGGGTATTTTGTAGGAAGTACCTTTCAAGTTTAACAGATTACCTGAGAAAGTGGCACACTGTCTGTCAGCAGCTGCTGCTGGTGATCATTTCTCTCAACACTGAGAACCTAAAACGCCTGTAGAAGCCCACTATGATAAAACACTTGGGAAGCTTTGCATTGAAGAGCTTGTGCTGGTAGTGATGTGATACGGGGAAAAAAGGAGGAGTCTTTTGGGTATCACAAAAATTTTAAAATTATTCAGAATTTATTTTGATAGCAGAGTTTGTGTGCATCATGTAAGCCATTAAATATGTAATAAAAAATCCTGCTTCTAGATTGTTATGCATATATTTCCAATTCAATAAAGGAGAGGATGAAATGAATACAATCCAAACCACATTTATCCCTTTCCTTTTTGTCTGTGCTCTTGTTTCTTTTTAAACTTTCACTAGCTTGCTTCCCCCAAATTGCTTCTACCTATTTGTCTATTATGCATCCAGCCATGTCAATTTTGATATAAGCCAATAAATAGCACTGATAACATCTTTCTGATATTTTTAGTTGTTTATAATCTAAACAGGCTATGGTATATACAAACCCTTGGCAAAATATATTCACATTATGGATATGAAGACTGTCTGGAAAAACAAACAAACAAACAAACAAAACAACAAAATAAACCAAACCGAACCAAAAAACCCCCAAAAACCAAAACCAAAACCAAACAACCAAACAACCAAAACCCCACAACACACGCACACACACACAAACAAACCCAAAACCCAATCTGCTATATTACAAGATTTTCATGCTTGGGAAAGAAAAATTAACATGATGGAGAAACAGAGACAGATGTCAGGGTTTAAGGATAACAACTGGTGTTCTTTCATGCTGTGCTAGCTGTTAGATGTGATGAACAGCTGCGAGGTTGAAAGGAAGAAAGACTCAGTTGATAGACAAGAAGATTTGGGAGGTTTTGGTCAAAAGTTTTAAGAACAGTTTGGCCTCCACTGTTCCTAAGATGCAACAGGAAAAGCCACTGAATAAGTCTGGGACAGAGGAGAATAAAGATACCAGTAAAAATACAGACATACCTGTCAATCCACAATTGTGAAGGCAAAGTCACTTGAACAGGGCAAAGCAGACAGAGCAAGTAAAAAATAAAAAAGGTTTTTCTTCCTGGTTGCTCATTAGATCTAATAATGGAATCTTGATTTCAAGGAAGAATGTCTTCAGACAGTTTGAACAGATGAATTGTTCAGGTATGTTAGATGTGAGAAAGCAGGAAAATGTGCAATGGCAAGGGGAATCTAAAGCAAGTTTTTTATAGAACTTCATGTATGGACAGAAGGTTGGAGCCAAAATAAGAATAAAGTATAAAGGAAAGAGTAATTTACAGAATATGTTAATATTAAAGAAAAACTTCATGAAGTTTGGAAAGGATAATAATACTTCTAGATTTCATTTACTGTTACTATAAAAGTAATATTCTAATGAGGGTGAACCCTACAGTCTAAAGAAGAGAGAAATAGTGGTCTTATGACCAAATCATGACCTTTGGTTTGCTATGCTAATGGATCCCTGGCTGCGGCAATTTGGAATATAACGGCAAATTCAAAACCTGAACTGGTTCACTGGGTGCTTCTGCTTTTGGTCTGTGTTGTCTAAGTCATTACAGATCTGGTAATCTGAATTTGTAGTATTGCAATATTAAATGCTAAGTGGAAGCTGACAGTTAGAATCTTATGTGTTATTTAATTTAAAGCCAAATCACTACTGTAATTGAGAAGAGTCAACAATCTGCAACTTTTTTTTTTTTTTGTCTATTTCTCTTCCGAACATGAAGATACAATGAAATGTCTGCATGGTTTAAAAGTGGATCAATCTACCAGTTTCATTTAATAAAATGTCAGAGTTATCAGACAGGAATGAATTCACCTCTGCTGTTAGTGAACAATGACAATTGGAATAGACCTTTCCCCCCTTCAAAAGGAAGCCCAATTAAATTGTAAACCTGAAGTAATTGTTGGACTTTGTATACTCCAAGCAAAATCTGGATGAAAACTTGCTGAGTGAAAGGCTTCAGTGAGATTGTTATTCTAAAAAATTGAGGAAGCTTCCCTGGACTGCATTTCTTTAGAGTGTTTTAGAACTACAATACAGCAGAAGTTCAGAAAATCAAACATAACGTATGAACTAGTCAACACAGATGAGAATCAAAAACTCCCTGCACATATGTAGAAACAGATGATTAGAGTGTTGTATCTGTCTTACCTTTCAGTTAGAAGTGTTTTAAAGTACAGCTGAACTGTCTCTTGAGTAAATCTCTTTTATATTCCAGATTTTAGCGTTCCCCTGATTTTACAGGATGGTGCCTTGATGCATCTAAACTCTCTGGTTAGTTAATAAAAACAATGAGAAACTGCTTACCTTTCCATTCTTTTACCTTTGTTGCATTAAAATGTTCCAGCTATAGGACATTCAAATGATCTTCTGTAATCATTGCTATTACTAATCCACGCTTCATTATTAGCTAGAAACTGATTTGTTGCTTCAACAATTTATGAGTCCAGTGTATGTCGTGAATACTATAAAAAGTAGTCTGTAGAACAAATAAGAAGTGAATAGACACGATTCTCCTTGTAAGAAATACTACAGTTTCTCACTTAAAGTGGACTGATTTGAGGAGCTGAACAGCAGAAGTTAGTTCAAAGATGGGTATGAAAAATAGCACAAGGTGGATCTTAGAATCGTGGAATCATAGAAAGTCCTGAGTTGGAAGGTACTGACAAGGATCATCAAGTCCAACTCCTATCCCTGCATATGACAACCCCAAAATTCACACCATGTGTCTGAGGACATTGTCCAGTCTCTTCTTGAGCACTGTCAGGCTTGGGGCCGTGGCACCTCCCTGGGGAGCCAGTTTCAGTGCTCCACCACCCTCTGGGTGAAGAACCTTTTCCTAATGTCCAACCTAAACTTCTCCTGGCATATCTTCCTGACATCTTATCATTAAAAAAATGATTTTTACAGCGATTTGCTCATTAGAAGATATTAAACAAGCAATTTGCCACAGAAACTGTATTTTAAAAAGACAACATTGAGAAACATACCTTTTTTTAATAAGCAATTTGTGATGAGGAGGAGTAAAAATCCAACACAGTTTACTTATCAGTAGTGGTTCATAAATTCAGTGTTTTTACAGGATGCTGATTTGGTTCAATAAAATGCCAGATAAAATTAAGTTGTCAAGCAAAAATATTCTTTAGACAGAACAAAATTATAAAATTCCACTTTTACTTTTTCAAGTTCCTATTTTAGCACATCTCGAAAGTAAAATTAAAAAACCTGTATTGCAGTGCAACATTTAACCTAATGTGTTTGGTGATAATTTTACTGCAAATATATGTTCTTACAAAAGCAGATTAAATTCGACAGCTTTCCCCCTATTTATCTACCTATTTATTAATGAAATTTATGGAGAGAAAGCTCTACATAAGAAAATAATACTGTTCCTCCTGTGACAACCCAAACAAATAGATCTTGTATTTCTGTTTATAAGCCCATTATTTGCAGATGGTCAGATACAGCAAATTAAGTATTTATCTATAAATCACATTTGTATTTTATACTAGAAAATATTAAAGTCTGAGTATTAAAGATGTTAGTTTCCAGGGTAAAAACAATGAAACACTTAGAACAGCTGGGAGTGGTAAAGCATTTTTCTAATGAAATATGAATCCTGCAAGTCAGTATAATTATATAATGTTATAGCTGTTGTAATAATGCTTCACTGTGCTGAGTTTTACCGGGAGAATTTAATGCATTATTTGCTTTTTGATCAACAGGCTTATAAGTACCAAACAGTAATATTCAAGAAAATGAAAATACTAGGTGTTAAGAGCAGTCTGGTTTAATGTACTGCAAAGTTAAAATGTCTAATACTGTAAAGCTTGTACATTGAGCACCATTTGTCCCTATGTGGCCCAAGTGAGGTGAGTATCTAAAAAAAAAAAAGTCCTGAATTATTTGCTGAAGTTGTAGCTCTTTTATTTCATCAAATATGTTTAGCGAAAAATACCTCAACACCTGCGGAAAAAAATGGACGAAGAAGATCATTTTTTTAACATTGCTTTATTTGTGGGAATTGGATAATGTTTTGTTCATTCCAGAATGAAAACACTAGTAAATTTTTGATCTTCTTGGCAAACATTTGACCTTGTTCATGCAAACATGTAAGAAAACAATTGACTTCACATGTAAAAGTAGTCCTAGGAACTGCTTGAACAGAATGGTAAAAAAGGGATTTTTAACAAATTTGGAGAAACAGAGTAGAGTTCCTTCCACTAACAGATGGCTTTGCAGCAGGTAACAGAAGAAGATAATGAGTAATCAAGTGCAATGACTAAGGTGCCTTGGACAGGTTGTGTTTTCTGTTCTGCTTCCCACTTGATCTCTCCATCTCCCTGTCTGTAAGGATTCAACCACTAACCTACATTTAATGAGACTTCATCCTTAAAATACTTCAAAGCAAAAGAAGATATAACAGCAGCATTACGTATAATCTGATAATTGCGAAGGAGAGAATTAGTAATATGGAATGGAAGTATCAACACACTATTTGAGAAAACAAAGTTTTTCTCAAAATGACATAGTTTGAGCTCCCTGCCAGAAACAGTACAAAGAAAATGAAACAGATTGGTGATTTGATAACCAACTGCTAAGAGAGGTAGGAGGCCCTCTAGCTAGCTAGGAATTTTACATTTTTGTCATAGATTTGATGAGTCATATAGTGAGAAAGCTGTTTTGGAAGGACAAAACACAGAGTTGCAGGGAACATATTTAGAGAACGTTATTTGGCATGAAGAGGCAGGTACTAAGGGAAGTTATTCAAAGATGTTATAGCAGCAAGAACTCATCAAGATTTCTGTACTGCAAATAGTGAAAAAACAAGTCTTTTTAAAAAATACAAATACAATGTGTTCTACATTCATGTAATGGAAATAATAACAGCAAGGTTCATCAGAAGGGTAAAGTTATTTTACAGAACTTTATATAGGATAACTATTATAACTAAGATATGGAGCCACATGAAACTTCATACTTAAAAAACTCTTCCAATGTGAGCTCAGAAGGCAACTGCATAGGAGAAAAATACGAAGTGTCTTTGCAGATGTCCTTTTGGTTTCATAACCAAGAGACAGATGGCAGAAAATACAAGAGGTGAACTGTTGTATGTGTGATGTATGTGTTTTTGGGGAGATGAGGGGACACTGTGCTTCCACAAGAAAAACAGCTGAGTGAGCAAGTCAACCTGTTCTCATAGGACCTTATCAGAGACAGGTAAGCTGAAGCATCCTAGACAACATTAAATAAACAAATCCTGCATAAATTCAAGCTCACAAAATTGTCAAGAAAGGCAATTTTTAATTTGCTTTTTTATCAAGGCTAAATGTTAAAACAACAACAACAAGTAGAAATTCTCTTTGGTATGAAACATTTTATATAGGTGGCATTATAAAAGATAATGTCTGGGGTGATCCACATGACCAGAGTACTATAAACTGTTTTACCTCATTCAGGAATCTAGAATACATGTTTGTGTGTGTGAGAAAGAGAACTTCTATATTAAAGAAGTCATTACCTGATTCAAGGCTACTGAACACTCAGAAGGATTAGATCTTGAATACCTGCAAGTCAATGCTTTAACATGCACAGTTCTACAAGAAATGCAGGAAGGGGTCTGTTCTATATTGGCCAAATTAAACTAGACAACTGGATAAGCTGCCCTTTCAAAGCATCAATTTATTATTAATAGGGACTTCTATTTGCAGATATATGCTGGAGAATGCCTGTAATAACTATTTTAAGAGGCCTGGGTTTCAAGAATTTTAATATTTCAAAGCTAAGAAAACTTTTGATAGAAAAATTGAGAGGAAAAATTGCATGACAATGTAAATTAATATTAAGAATCCTTGTTGAGTCACAACTTCACAGTCCAGGATGAATTCATTATTTTATCATGCTTAGTACTAGTAGATGTCAAATATCTCTAAAGAGGTGAAGTCTTTCCTCTGAAATACCAATTTCAGATTCAAGATCTGTGTTCTTTTCCCACTTAAATGGGCATTTCTCTTTTCTGTGGCCTTGGCTAAGCCCGCCTATTTCTTCTCTGCATAGCTCAATTTACTGAACACAACTGGTGAAATGAAGGCAACAAATGGCTGTTAAAAAGTATCATATAGTCAAAAGAAAGAGGAGATAAGAAAACAACAGTCAGTAAAAATTAGAAGCTTGAAACTGTAGAAAATTGGCAAGAGAAATGGGAGATAGCAGCAAAGAAATCCTTGGCTCTTACACAAATTAATAAGATAGTGAGTTAGGTAAGGGGTTTTTGAACAACATTTAGAACATAATAAATCCAACTGGGTCATAAGCCAGACACCAGATGGAGATGATGAACCTTTGAATAACAATGTAGAAAGCACAGAGGTATTCCCTAATAAGAAAACTTGTTTTGTGTTTGGAAAGCTCTGAAATTATGTAGGTGTGTCTGTTAGCTTGACTGACGACAATGAAGCACTTTTTAGTCCATTAGTAATAGCAAACAGGAGATAGCATCTGCTAGGGATTCAACTTTTAAATCAGTAAGGCTAAGTAACTGTGGGGTCTTGCAAACTGTGCTTTCAGGGATGTCATTTCTTAAACTGCAGTGGAACTCCTGTTCGCTTTCTCCATTTGGGGTTGGACAGAACGTCTCTTAATATAACCTTTAATACTGAGAAAACCCTGAACACCACACACTTTCTCCAAAAGAACTGGCTGGAAATTTTTTCAATTTTTAATAAATGTACTGAAATAGATATACTGAGGCAGCCCCACAGAGCTGTTGTCCCTTTTTTCAGGAAACGCAAGCAAGACAACCTGCTGCAAACTGGTTAATCTGACAGGCTTCTAGTAAAACAACAGAAATTACCAAGATAAAAAAAACCAAAACCAAAATAAAACCTAAACAAATAAACAAACCCCAGCCCCTCCAACAAACAAATAAAGCAACAACAAACGCATAAAACCAAAACACCAACCAAGCACACAAACACAAAAAACATCCCAAGCTGATAAAGCACAAAAGAATGTAAAAAATATTCAATACAATATATGCAAAATCTGTCTTGTGATGTAAACTTATTTTCAGTATTTGAGATTGCAATTTTTATGGTTAAAGGTTACTGTGTATGTATAATATAGTGGCCTCCAACACTGTGATAGGAAAATAGCACTATTCATATCTATAAAGCCAATGTGAAATGAATTAAGAGCTACCTAGTTGACAGATCTCAAAAGTAGTTGTCACTGGGGGTGTTTTCTAGCAGAATCTTGAAGAGACAAATAATAGGTCTAACATTATTTAGTATTCTTTCCGTAGTCCAAAGTCACTTAAATCACTTCAAAATCACTTAAAAGTCACTTATAAAGCTGAGTGGACAGCTAAACTGTCAAGGTCAAGGAACTGTTTAGGCAGAGGTAAATTAAGCCTATTGAAAGAAAAAATATTTTAATGCAAAATTATATACATAATAACAAATAATCCTTGTAACGCCTACATAAAGGGGTAGGAGCAGAAAGAAGAGGCTACTTAAAGGAGACAATATGAAAAAGATTCTGATCAGAGCGAATAAATAATTTAGCACCATCTCTATGTATGATGTTGTAACAAATGGGGCTGTAATGTCATCTATGGTTGTAGAATTAAGGAAGCACTGAAAAAACAAAACAAAGGTTTCCCTTTTCTATGCTTGTGTATGGCAGTGATTTTAACAATATTGGAATACCGCGTCTGTTTTTGGGGCCCAGCTTTTCATTAGTATGGAGAAAGATTAAATTTCGGAAAGATGAGACCTATAATTAACTTTCAAGAAGTGCTCAGAGAAATGCACAAAATGACATGCTTTTAAATGAATAGATCAAAAACTTGTGATTACAGTGTGTTAATACTTTCACAGGAAGAAAGTGTAGGATATGCTACAGCAAAAAAAAAAGTTAAGAAAATTTAATAATTTGAAATTGAAGCTAGGTAAACTTTAAAAAAAACCAAAACAAAACATTTGAATGGGGTCATGATTACAGACTATAGCAAACTAAAAATGGAATGAGTATTTTCTTCACCTCTTGGTTTCTTGGTGCCTGGATTTCTTTCATGAAGGTCTGATTCTTTTATTTTTCTTCCTGTTACAGGACTAGAAGTGGCTTGGCTTGGGGGTTTGTTGATTTTCTCTTTCTTCTAAGTTTTCAGTTGCTCTGTTATGTGTTGCAGCATATTGTGTCTCATTGCATCAATCACACTGTGTTTCCTGAAGTAAATAATACATTGTCAAGTTATGTATTATTTAATGGTGAATAGGGCCTTCACATGTGAACACACAGGTATAAATTTTCAATTTGCTGAGGTGCTGGAAGCTATATTTGCCAGAAGGTATGATGGAAGAGATGAGCGAATTAATTTTCTCTAATGTTAAACTTACTTGGATATGGACTGAAAAGTTGAAGTTCAATTCTATCATCCACTTAGGAGAGATTATGAAAAGTTTGTAAAAGGAATGTATTTTCTGCTGTCTAAATACCCATCAATGCTAACAAACAAAAAAGCAAGTAGTGAAGAATATTTTAAGACCCTCAACTGCCTACAGTTCAAGTAGCACTAATGAGGGGCAGGGCAGGAGGCTGTGTAATTCCTTTGATTTTTAAAAAGTTTAATCTGCTACATTTAAGGCTTAATCTATATTCGGTACTCCATTGTATCATTTCATCGTAGTTGTATAAACTGTGTACTTTTGAGATCTGTATTTGAGGCCTCAAGTTTATACATATTTATATTATAATGTAGATCCTCTTAAGTTATTCTCTGATGATTTTCAGTTTTGCCTTTAATGACTTCCATGTAGGACTTCCAGTGCCACTTACCTGATGGAAATAAAGTTTCAAATAGTTGTTTATGGTGGTACCCAGAGGTTTCCTGGGTTTTGCCTTGGCTGAAAATCTGAATCTCACAGCTTTATGTGGTAAAAATTCTGGTTTTGCAAAGACATGTATAAATTTCATGGATTTAGTTCACTCTGATTTTGATTAAAAGCTGTGTTCTGATTCTCTGGGTGGTAAGTTGCACCTGTAACTTCTAAATTCCACAGTATTTTTTCCTTACAGTTAACAATAGCAAATTGAGAACTAAGAAATTTACTTACTAGCCCAATCAGAAACTTCAATACCTCAGAAAGTACTGATGCATGCACTGCAGTAGTGAATTACATATGACTAAGAAGCTACATGTGGAGGTCATATAAAGTCTGTACTAGTGTAGTATTGCTCACACTGATGTTCAAACACATGTCCTTGCCTTGGCCTTTATCATCCTGCATTATTGAAGAAAGAAGAACTTTGAAAGTCTCATTTGGCAGTTGTTCTTCTTTCAGGCAACTCCAGAAGCTAGCTGGGAAAATGGATACATATGCCTCCTGCTCATTGGCCCAGACAACTTGCAATAAACCTGTGGTGAGGGGACTTAACTGTACTGATTTATGTCAAATATATTCTCACCACTGACAGAATCAATGTTACTGCAGTGACAACAGGGCTAAAAGTATTTGTTTATAGATTACTCTCTTTTCATTTGTATTTCAATGCTAATATTTTAAAGTTAAGAAATCAAATTACAAATATATTGCATCATTCCATTAGAAACCTTTATATGATCCCCTTTTGGCTTCTGCAGGCATATTTATTATTTACAGTTATTTGTGCAATATTTTTGTAGAATATATTCAGCATATTATTTGCCTGTAAACCATTCATTGAGTTCCTTCTTTTTGTTGTGCTTGTGCCTATGATCTCCGAATTAGTGTTAGTATTGGTTTTGCAAGCAGGTAACAGATGTGTTATGCAAGAGGACTGCTAATGAATTCTGGATAATTCCTGTAGAAATTTAAATTTCTGCTATGAATGTCTAGTTACTGTCAAAATATTTACAGACTGTGAATCTGATTCCTCAGTGCATAACTACTAACAGGATATCAAGTCTGGTTTTTAAGTTCAAAAAGTAATGCTTTTATTTAGCCATACTATTACCTTGAACCGAAAAGCTGGACTATCTGGTATCAAAACTATTAACTTAAACAACGTGTAGTATTTACTTAGGGATAAACATAGAAAAGTGAAGAAAAATGGTATTTTGTGATTAAGGATGCTGGATTACATTTTCATGCAGTTAGATATGTTTCTTGTGATACAGATATATTTCTGGATTTGCTATAGGCTTACTGTATAAGTCTGGAAGGATATACGTAATTTTATTTGTGTACAAGACTTCAAACTATAAAATGTTTTCAAGTTTTTAATTTTAAACTTTCACTAGAGATATGACTTTATATCTGTTGAGCTCAACAACAAAATTCGCAAAGTTTTCCCAAAGTAAGAATGGGCACCATCTAAAGTGGTTTTATAGTTATACATTGGTTTGAATGTCTAAGTTTAATTGTGATGTAAACAAGTTAAAAAAAACCAGTGACTTATGACTTACAAATAAAAATTACAGCTTCACAATTTGACCATTTTAGTTATCCAGGTACTTTCATGATGGTTAGAATAAATTGGTTGAGTATGATATGTATGTATTTGCAGAAAACGATTTATGTTTGCTAACTCATTACATTAGAGTCAAGCTTCTTCTTTTTTCAAAATGTCATTATTTGTTAAATTCAACATAATACACATGCAATTGTTTAATTGCATACAAAATAGATTCAACATGATGTGAACTTGGAATTTTAGGTGAATAGTCTGGTAATTAAGCACTGTAGTTCCATAAAATTATGGAACCTACTGAGTCCCTACTGAGGAACTGTAAAAATATATTGAAAAACATACCCTCAAAGTAGAATTTTAAACATTACTGCAAACATTTGAAACCACAATTATCCAGCTTCAGGATTTACATATTAAAAAATTAAACCTTTGACGTTTTTATTATTACTGAGATTCTTGAATTTTATTCTTCCTGTGCAAAATATCAATGTTTTCTAAGTTTCAATTTTGACAAAGTCAATATTGCTAATCAAAAAATGTTTAGCAATAAATTCCTCTAACTTTTGAAGTATTTTACATACTTTTGAGTCCTATAGTGTTTGTATACTGCTCATTTTGGTGATTATAATTATGATGTTATATTTATGTGTTCAAAATTAAAAATTATAAGTCTTTATTTGATTGCATGCATTAACCAAATATCATATCACAATATATGAATATTATGCTACTACAATAACATGGCATTGAAAGTTACAGATCATCTTAGGTTACCTGATAATATTTTGGATTAGATGTGGCTTTATTAAAACGACTGCACTCACTGTCTTTAGTATTGAGCTGATCTTAAAAATATTTACCATATCTAGGGTTCTAATGTTTGAAGTGGTATTTTACAAATATAAAGAAGTACAAAACTTTATAGCTGAAAGCACATTTGTTTGACTCAAGTATCTCTCTGACTCGGTGAACTTTCTCCTACAGATCCTTTGCAAAGGTGTTTTCAGAGTGCCACGGTGATCTCAGCTGTATGTGTTGTAGGTGGTTGAAGACTTTTTTTTTTAACCGTCACTACGTCATCATCTGTGTGAGAGAAAATAAAAAGGTTTAGCGCTATCAATTGATTTTATTATCCCATTCGGAAGACATGAAATTGTTTGACAGAACTATAAAGCGGGCAGAAATAGATATTACTACCACCTTTTACAACAGTACCCTGAGAAAGGACATGGTGCTATTAAACTGGTGCAAACTTTCCTAAATGCGAAAGGCCAGCCAAGGTCCTTCTGAAAATGTCACACAAAACTTCTTATTCAAAACAGTGAATTCCACAGTACAGTAAGTGCACTAAAGTATAAACAAAATTACACAAACTGTCATGGACCTGACCTGTTAAGGGACTGTAATATCACTGCCTTATAGTGACGCCTGGAATTTAATTTTGCATAATTCTAATGAATTATTAAGAAGAAATGAATCTGTGGCTACAGTTCAAACTCCCGTATGACCATATATTGTCTTTCCTTAATTATACTTGCATAGCATCTTCTGTAAACAATTATTCACTTTCGTGATCATGGCTCAAATCTAGTAGAGAAGTGGTTAGGAAAGCAACTTTCTTGAAACAGGTGGTAATCTAAAGCTTTATGTTAAATAAACAGCACTCAGTCGTCGAGATCAGCTGATCGGGACCAGCTCGGCCGGAGCCGTTCAGAGCGATCTCGAGGTAAGGAGAAGCGTGGGGGTGGGTTTCGGTTTCGGGACCCGGCAGCCCCCGGCAGCCCTTGCGAGAGCGGCTGACGTGGCGTGGGCGTTACCACGGGGACGGCGATCACACCCCTGCCCCTCGCCATGAAAAAGCCTCAGGGAGGACAGCGACGCGTTGCTGCCCACCAGGCGCTGGGAGAGGCAACCAGCTGTGACGCGGTGAGTATCACCCACACTGTGCTGCAGCGGCAGGTGGAGCAGCTCGTGCAGTAGGGCGCAGAGACTATCACTCCTCGCTTGTTAGACCTTCTTACCTACTGCCAGTGTCCCTGACTGTTGCCAAACATGGTCTCCTCCAGGAAGAGGGCTTGCTTAAAGAAGACTGTGTCGACTCAGACGGAGCTACTGCCTCGAACCGTGGCTGTCCAGGTGTCCGGCTGCAGGGAGTGCCAGAGCCTGCTGCTGCCGGGGGAGGGAGATGAGCATTCAGCCTGTGTGAGGTGCGAGCAGGTGCAAGATCTGCTCGTCATGGTTGCAAAGCTTAAGGAGGAGATTGAGACACTGAGGTCCATCAGGGAGTGTGAAAGGGAGATCGACTGGTGGAGTAACTCCCTGGCGTGCCAGGCAGAAAGGCCCCAAGGGGGAACCCCCCAAAAGGTGATGGACCCCCTGCCCTGTCGGGCAGAGAGGGAAGATTTGAGAGAGCCCCTGCCCTGTTGCTGTCGGGCAGAAGTAGGGGGCCAAACAGCTGAGGAGGGTTGGAAGCAAGTTCCAGTTAGGCGTCGCGGGCAACCCCCCTCCCTACCTGCTTTGCTTCCCCGGGTGCCCCTCCGTAATAGGTTTGAGGCCCTGGATATTGAAGAAGATGTAGGTGGGGATGTGGTGCAAGGGCCACCTATGAGGTCACATAGGAAGAGGCGATCGACTCCACGCCTCAAGACTGCCTCCGATAAAAAAGAAAGAAGGGTAATTGTGGTAGGCAATTCCCTTCTGAGAGGGACGGAGGGCCCGATATGCAGAGCTGACCCTCATCATCAGGAAGTTTGTAGCCTACCTGGAGCTCGGATCAGGGACATCACCAGGGCCCTCCCCAAACTGGTGCGCCCAATGGACTATTACCCACTGCTGATCTTCCAGACAGATGGGGAGGAAGCGGCATCACATAGTCTGAGGGGAATGAAGAAAGACTTCAAGGCCTTGGGACAAATGGTGAAAGAGTCTGGGGCTCAAGTTATCTTCTCTTCCCTCCTTCCATTTTCGGATGATGATGTGGGACGGAATAGAAAAATTGAGTCCGTAAATGATTGGCTTCGGGACTGGTGCTACAGGCAGGGCTTTAGGTTCTTTGATAATGGCTGATTTTATAAGACACCAGTCCAGTCAGTGATATGTGGGAAAGGTTTATCCCACAGGGGTAAAAAGATGCTGGGACAGGAATTAGCAGGGCTCATTTGCAGGGCTTTAAACTAGATTCGAAGGGGGATGGGGTTGTAGCTGGGCTTGCATCAGTGGGGCAGCATGCTGGAATCCATAAAGACCGGGAGGCCCCTCAGGCCCCTAGGGTGAAATCGGTGTACTCGGCTCGCTCCCTGAAGTGCCTGTACACCAATGCGCGCAGCATGGGGAATAAGCAGGAGGAGTTAGAAACCTGCGTTCGGTCAGGAGATTATGATCTGGTGGCAATTACAGAGACATGGTGGGACAGCTCACATGACTGGAATGTGGTCATGGGTGGCTATGCCCTTTTCAGGAAAGACAGGCCAGCCAAGCGTGGTGGTGGAGTTGCTCTTTACGTGAGAGAGCAACTGCAATGTATAGAGTACTGTCCAGGTGCGGTTGAGGAGCAAGTTGAGAGTTTGTGGGTGAGAATTAAGGGGCAGGCTGGCAGGGGTGACACTGTTGTGGGAGTCTATTACAGGCCACCAGATCAGAGTGAGGAAGTTGATGAGGCCTTCTACGGGCAGCTGAGCGTGGCCTCACAGTCACAGGCTCTGGTTGTTATGGGGGATTTTTAACTACCCTGATGTTTGCTGGAAGGACTACTCAGCCAGTCAGCCTCAGTCTAGGAGGTTCCTCCAGTGCATTGACGATAACTTTCTGATGCAAATGGTGGAGGAGCCGACTAGGAGAGGTGCGCTGCTGGATCTCGTCCTTGCTAACAAGGAGGGTCTGGTCGAAGCAGTAAAGGTGGGGGGCTGCCTTGGTTGCAGTGACCATGAGATGGTGGAGTTCAGAATCTCCTGTGGTGGGAGCAGAATACCAAGCAGAATTGCAACCCTGGACTTCAGCAGGGCCGACTTTGGCCTTTTCAAACAATTGCTGGAGGAAATCCCGTGGGTAAGGCTGCTTGAAGGTAAAGGGGCCCAAGATAGTTGGTTAACTTTCAGGGACTGCTTCTACCAAGCTCAAGATCAGTGCATCCCGACGTGCAGGAAGTCAAGGAGGGGAGCCAGGAGACCTGCGTGGTTAAACAGGGAACTGCTGGGCAAACTCAAGTGGAAGAGGAGGGTTTACAAATCACGGAAGGAGGGGCTGGCCACTTGGGAAGAATATAAGGCTGTTGTCAGAGGATGTAGGGAGGCAACTAGGAAAGCTAAGGCCTCCTTAGAGTTAAACCTGGCGAGAGGGGTCAAGGACAACAGGAAGAGGTTCTTCAAATACATGGCAGATAAAACTAACACCAGAGGCAATGTAGGCCCACTGATGAATGGGGTGGGTGCCCTGGTGACAGAAGATACAGAGAAGGCAGAATTACTGAATGCCTTCTTTGTCTCTGTCTACTCTGCCGGAGGCTGTCCTGAGGAGCCCCGTACCCCTGAGGCCCCAGAGGAAGGCAGGGCAATGGAGGAGTTTGCCTCAGTTGATGAGGACTGGGTTAGGGACCAGTTAAGCAATCTGGACATCCATAAATCCATGGGTCCAGATGGGATGCACCCGCGGGTGCTGAGGGAGCTGGCTGAAGTCATTGCTGGACCGCTCTCCATCATCTTTGCCAAGTCTTGGGAAACGGGAGAGGTGCCTGAGGACTGGAGGAAAGCAAATGTCACTCCAGTCCTCAAAAAGGGCAAGAAGGAGGACCCGGGCAACTATAGACCGGTCAGCCTCACCTCCATCCCTGGGAAAGTGATGGAACACCTTATCCTTGGTGCCATCTTAAGACATATCAAGGATAAGAGGGTCATCAGGGACAGTCAACATGGCTTCACCAAGGGGAAGTCGTGTTTGACCAACCTCATAGCCTTTTATGAAGACGTAACAAGGTGGATTGACGATGGCAGAGCAGTGGATGTGGTCTACCATGACTTCAGCAAAGCATTTGACACCGTCTCCCACAGCATCCTCACGGCAAAACTGAGGAAGTGTGGACTGGATGATCGGGTAGTGAGGTGGACTGCAAACTGGCTGAAGGAGAGAAGCCAGAGAGTTGTGATCAATGGGGCAGAGTCTGGTTGGAGGCCTGTATCTAGTGGAGTGCCTCAAGGGTCAGTTCTGGGACCAATACTGTTCAATATATTCATCAATGACTTGGATGAGGGAATTGAGTGTACTATCAGCAAGTTTGCTGGTGACACCAAGCTGGGAGGAGTGGCTGACACGCCAGAGGGCTGTGCTGCCATCCAGCGAGATCTGAACAGGCTAGAGAGTTGGGCGGGGAAAAATTTAATGAAATATAACAAGGGGAAATGTAGAGTCTTGCATCTGGGCAGGAACAACCCCAGGTTCCAGTATAGGTTGGGGAATGACCTATTAGAGAGCAGTGTAGGGGAAAGGGACCTGGGGGTCCTGGTGGACAGCAGGATGACCATGAGCCAGCACTGTGCCCTTGTGGCCAAGAAGGCCAATGGCATCCTGGGGTGTATTAGAAGGGGGGTGGTTAGTAGGTCCAGATAGGTTCTCCTTCCCCTCTACTCTGCCCTGGTGCGACTGCATCTGGAATATTGTGTCCAGTTCTGGGCCCCTCAGTTCAAGAAGGACAGGGAACTGCTGGAGAGAGTCCAGCGCAGGGCCACAAAGATGATGAAGGGAGTGGAGCATCTCCCTTATGAGGAAAGGCTGAGGGAGCTGGGTCTCTTTAGCTTGGAGAAGAGGAGACTGAGGGGTGACCTCATCAATGTTTATAAATATATAAAGGGTGGGTGTCACGAGGATGGAGCCAGGCTCTTCTCGGTGACAACCAACAGTAAGACAAGGGGTAATGGGTTCAAGCTGGAACACAAGAGGTTCCACTTAAATGTGAGAAGAAACTTCTTCTCAGTGAGGGTGATGGAACACTGGAACAGGCTGCCCAGGGAGGTTGTGGATTCTCCTTCTCTGGAGACATTCAAAACCCGCCTGGACGCCTTCCTGTGTAACCTCACCTAGGTGTTCCTGCTCTGGCAGGGGGATTGGACTAGATGATCTTTTGAGGTCCCTTCGAATCCCTAACATTCTGTGATTCTGTGATTCTGTGAAATGAGCATAGAACTTAATTTCAGCTGAATGCTGACATCACTATTCAGCTTTTTGTCCAGAATTTGCTACCCTTTACTGAGTAGCACTGAGTAGAGCAGGATAATTGTGAGGCTAAAACATATCTCAGCAGTCAGACTGATGGCAGTCCATGATAGTAATGTTAATTGTATTTGTTATACTGGTATCTCTCATGAAATGAAGCTATTTTAGGTCAGTCACACTTGGCCAACCTGATATTCTACAATGAGATGAGTGGCTCAGTGGATGAGGGAGAGCATTGAATACTGCTTATCTTGACTGTTGTAAGGTCTCCTATAGCATCCTCCTAGGCTTGCTGATGAAGTACAGGCTAGGTAAGTGAGGTGAACTGAGGCAGGTTGAAACTGTCTGAACTCCCAGGTTCAAATGGTTGTGATCAGTGGCGCAAATTTCAGCTGGAGGACCGTCACTAGCAGTGTACCCCGTGAAAGATACTGGGACTGCTACTGTTTAATGTCTTCATTAATGATTTGGATGATGTGGCACAGTGCAGCCTCAGCAAGTTTCCAGGGGATGCAAAACTGAATGGAGTGAATAATACACCACATGGCTGTGCTGCCATTCAGAGAGTCCTTGACAAGGTGGAGAAATGGGCTTATAGGAACCTAATGAAGTTCAGCAAAGGGAAATGCAAAGTCCTGTACCTGGAGAGGAATAACCCAATGCACAGGTCATGCTTGGAGCTCGCCATCTGGAAACCAATTTGGCAGAGAAGGACTTTGGAGTCCTAGTGGACAACAAGCTGACCACAAGCAAGCAATGTGCTCCAGGAACAAAGAAGTCCAACAGCCTCCTAGACAGCATTAGGCAGAGCACTGCCAGCAGGTCAAGGGAAATGATTCTTCTCTTCTACTCAGCAATATTGAGACATGTCTGGAGTGCTAGGTCCAGTCCTGGACTCCCCAGCACAAAAGAGAGGTGGAAATACTGGAGCAAGTCCAGTAAAGGGCCACAAATACAATTAAGTGACTGAAGCATCTCTCATATGAGGAGAGGCTGAGAGAGCTGTGACTATTCAGCCTGGAGAAGGCTCTGTGGGAAGTCTTACCATTGTGTATAAATACCTAATGGGGTGAGTGGAGAAGTTGGGGGCAGACTCTTGTCAGTGGAGTCCAGTGAAAAGACAAGACACAATGGGCACAAATCAAAATGCAGTTGAAATTCCATTCAAGACTGAATAAAAAAAAAAAATCACCATGAGACTCCAGCTGGAAAAGTTGCCCAGAGAGGTTTCAGTCTCCATTTGTGGATATATTTAAAGTACAACTGCATGCAGTCCTGAGCAACCTCTTGTAGCTGACCCTGCACTGAGCTGTCAGTTTGGGCTAGATAGTCTCCAGAGGTTTATTCCAGGCTCAACCACTCTGTGATTCTGCATATTTCTAAACTTAAATTTAGTTCTTTCCTTCAGACTGAAATTATATTAAAGAGCTAAGACCTTCATAACATTAGAACAATGTTGAACATCTTATTCTCTGAAGTAGATATTAAAACAATATTTGTAGTGACTCAGAAGGTAAAAAATTTTGTCTTGTGGTTCACATGACATGTTAATAATCTGATATGGTCTCTACCTTCCAGAGACAGGAGACCACCAGCCCTTGCTCTTCCAGTGAAAATCTTTAATTGTAGACTCTTTTTCTGAACCTATATCTTTCAGAGTCCTTTAATTAGTTAGAGTGGTAGGATTATGTCAGGAAAGAATGGCCCAGAGAATATATAATCAGTTTTTGGTTGGGAACTGCGATTAATTTCTCAAGGGAGATCTGGCCGGTTTTGATCATGTAGATCAGCTGGCCAGGTATGCCACTGTATATAAATATTAATTGTGTACAAAGCAAGACCAATGCTGGGAACTCTGAGCTAACCTAGGCATCTCTTTTAACATAGACTTTATTCAACAGAGTATTTGCCTGGTGTTTTTCAGAAAGCTGCAGGCTCTTCCTTACAAGCTCTCTGGAAACCAGGTAGATGCAGTTTAGCACTAGGCTTGCCCCAGGCTATTCAGTTCTGCAGAGAGGAAGAACATAACATCTCAGCCCTGGGACTGCTTGTCTGAGTTTGTTAACATGCAAACTGCATTCACATAGCTTCCTGTTCACTTTACACTGTGACCCATACTCTCAAAAAGAGTCTGTGCTAAATTCTCACTGTTGCTAATGATAGCATAGTTGAACTCCACTTAAGTGTTGGCGTGAAATTTCCCTGGGGTTAACAAATACTTAGTCCGTGACTGCACAGGCAAGTCTTTTAAGTCTTTTGGCATAATCTACTTTGACAGCGCACACAAATAATCTGAAAGAAGCTAGCCAAAAAGAAAGGATTTCTGAAATGCAGGAGCTGTTTCAGTCTGATGTTACTAGTAGACAATGGGATGTCCAAAAACTTGCCAAAGCCTGAGAGAGCTAACAAAGCCAAAAGCACATTCCTAGGAGGTGTTCCAGTGCTGTTCTGAAGTTAAGCTGTGGCATAAAGAAACATCAGAGAAAGTCAATACTCCAACTAGAGTTTACCAGGGTAAAGGCACAGAATGAGCAGTTAGGCCAGATTTTCCTTCAAGAGACTATTGGCAAGTAATCTTGAGCTGTAATGAAGTGATAGACAAGATCTGTCTTGTTGTTAGAAACTTCAAAGGCAACCACGTCCATGGTCTTCACCACTACTGCAGTGCTCCAGCAAATGGAGAATGAGAATCCTGATTATTTGTCCTGCCTGCCACAGTTTCAAAGCTATCTGTCTCGTTGGTGCTTGTTATTTCATAGCTGGCATCTGGTTACAAGTTTTCCTTATACATGCTGCATTTTTTGGCAGATTTTGCTGAAGTATAATGGAATTCAGATTTGTCCATTGTTTTCAGACCTGCATTTTCTTGCTTTCCTCTGTTTCCCAAAGATGTCCCTATAATGGTGCCCAAGGTTAAAAGTAAATAGCTACAAATAGTTTTGCATTTCATTTTCACTTATGCCCACATCTATGTTGCTCCACTTTATCAAGCACCCTCTCATGTAGCTTGATTTTCCTTACTCCCTCAATCCTTTTGCATGCCCCTTCTTTGTTTTAAGGAAATGTAACCTTTAAGACAAAACCCAACATATCCTAGGCAGTATTACTTTAGAAAGGTGGCAATAAATATACTGCTAACTCCTCCAGAATAAAGAAGTGCAGCTTGATCATTGCACTGAGCTATTTAGATTTTTATATATGTAAAATTAAACAAAGCATAGTGGTTCTTTTAGGAGTTTCATCTTAAAGTGCCTGGGAAACATACGGAGTGCTCTACTTCTCTTGATGATGATTTGGTGTATTATATTGGTTCCTGCCATTGAGACTGTATTCTTATCCTGAAGAAGTGAAGTATTGTAAGGATCATGTAATTAGCTAGGGAAGCTGATTAAGCTTTTTAAACAAAGAAATGTAGGCATATTCTTTTGCCTTTGACTATACCTGTATAAGTACATATTCTCAACAGCATTTTACCTTAACCGCATCAAAACAGGTTTTCGTTTTAGCTTTTCTAGATTTACGAAGCAGCCAGACTGTTTGATTTCTTACATCTTCTCCAATATTCTCCTTTTCTCTTATTCTCAGTTATTTATTGTTTTTCATTACTAACCATTAAGTGCCTCCAGAATAATTTTCATGCTCATGTCTTCTGCTAGTAAATTCTATCAAATCTTTGGTCCCGTAATTCTATAAAATGCCTTCTTTTTCATAACAATATGCTAATTCATGTTCAAAGAATTGTACCCTGCAATCCGTTTCATAGTTCCCCATAAGCATTTTCTATTGATTCAATCAACTTTTTTTTCATCACCTAGCAACCTTCAAATTCAAAAAACAGAAGTGAATCTCTGCAACAGATATTTTATTAATTTTCAGCTCATTGTCATAGACATTTTATAGTCTCCTCAGTTGAAATTAGAAAGCTACGTTTTGACTTTGAATAATATATTTATCAGGGAAGATTTTATTCCACTGAGGTTAGGGTGCATCAAATAAATTTGTTTGCAGTTCAGCAGCCACCCGAGATATTAATAGAAAGTTCAGAGCATCTGTTTCTCATCAGATTTAGCTGATGGCACATTTGGATTAATTGAGAACAACCTGAAAAAAACAACAATGTATTTATTCTTAATCAGGCTATACATTTAAGGGAAACTTGCATTCCTAATGTTGCTATTCAGAATTAATGTGGTATATAAAAGAAAGAAGAAAAAGAAGAAAAATATCTAGGAAAGCAGAACAAAAATTCCTTTGTTGCTCAGCACCAGCTTTATGTAGGGTCTTTTGTGGAATTATATTTCAAGTTTAAAGGCAACAAGGCAAGTTTATAAGGTAGACACAGAAAGTTATTAAGCCATTTGCAGAATTATTACATTCATATGTAATTTTAAAAATCCTAGTGAAATTTTATGGTAGGGAAAGAATTCTTCAATCAAGACCATGGTTCCATTTTTATTTTTAAGTACTAAGTTCTGTAGATTTCATACACTTTGGTAATTACATAGTTGACAGATAATTTCTGTAGGGGCTATTTTAATACGGTCATACTGATCTTCTGTAACAGAATTAACAAGATTACAGCATCAAATTTCCTGTAATATATACATGTGGAAAGAGCAGATACTTATGAACAGGGTTCATGAGAATGGAATGCCAAAAGAAGGTATTTCTAAGACATGTTAGAAGGAACAGATCTGAAATTCCACCTCTTTCATAAATCTGAGTGTGCATGAGATATGAATTGGCAGATTGTAACAGCTGCAGTTGTGTAGGTGACCCTATGGATTTGGTCACCTTTCTCAACTTTCTCTTGAAAAATATCATGTGGTTTTAGAACCCTATCACTCAGGCAAAGGAAACTAGTTTTACATCCCCATTAGCCTTAAGTGGTCCAAATCTACATCTCCTATCTGTCTCTGCCCAATCCTAGATTTGATGGGCTACATTAGAAGGGAAATTTCTATTATCTTCTTTTTGAGAAAGTGATGCTGAGGTGGAAAAATACTTCTAACTGGTTCCCTATCTCAGGAATGATGAAGATTTTTTCACTTTTCTGTCACTGGACGAAAAAAAAGAGGGAGAGAAAAAAGGATGGGAAGGGAGACAGAAATACAGAAATACAGAAATCAGCAAAAAATGAGAAGAGTATATATATATATATTTTTAATGGTAGTTTAATGTTTTAAGTACTTATTTCTATTTAAATATTGTTTTCAAGCTCCTATTTCTTCAGTCACCCCATGCGTGTTGGCTTTTATAAGAGCAAGGTTTATGAGGCTGAAATATTTACAGACTTGGGAGAGGATGTGGTTAGAGGTACTTCACTTGGTCTAAGGGATTATGTACCTCGGGCTGCCCATCCTCTCAAGCCCACATCCCTGGTCTGCTGGCAGACTTACACATCTTATAGTCCCTGTGTAGGTCAGCTCTACAAAAACAGCCTCAGTTTTAACAAAAGCCAACCAAAAGTCTGCTATTGACAGCATTTACGCTGACCGAGAGTGTTTTGACAGAAGCAGATAAGGCAGTGACTACATTGCAGGCTCTGGCTATCTGAGATGGTGGTTTCACCTGGAGCTCAGAGATAGTTGGGGAGGTGGCCTGGGGACAGAAGCACTGCACCTGACTCAGCAGCCACCAGGACAGCATGCCTACCTGACAGCGATGACTTTTATATTTTTTTCAGCTTTCTTAGCTTTAACAGCCCTTTTAACAATTCTGTCTCAAGCAGACATCATAGTGATTTCTGCCATGAATTAAAATAGCTGTCATTGCAGCTGCCAGTTTTTGTGGTCTATGAAATCCTGACTAAAAGACAGCATTTTTGAAAGGTCAGTTCCACACTGAGGAAAGAATGTGCATCATCAGATGAAAATAATTTGCCTTGAATTTTTGCTGTATGATATTAATCAACGCTCCAGAATTTATTAATTTTTACTTTAAAAATAAAAAAAATCTTCTCAGTAATGTGTCTGTCTGCCACTGTTTTATTTTGTATTTGGATGGAACAGGATTCTAGCATGATCAAAGGTCTTCTTCCTTTTTCACTCGTTTGACAGAATGAAAAAGTTGTAGTCACTGACAGCATCTTTATTTTGCCCAGGGAATGCATTTTGTGAAGGAAACACCTAATTCTAGAAAAAATAAGCACCCATCACCAGTCACAAAATTGAAAAAAAAAATTCTTCATCTGTTTGTTTTTGTTTGTTTGTTTTTCATATTCCCAGCCTGTCAGTGGTGATAGGATTAAACAGAGGCAAGCAGGGAAAGCAAATAGAGCTGTGAAACCCTGTCAGTGAACTTTCTTTTTTTTTTCATCAGGATAACATATGTGCTGTCATGCATCTGCAGTTTCTCTGTTAATTCAAACTTTTTTGCTTGACTGAATTAATTGCATTATTCAGAAAAAAAAATGATGGACAGATCTTATAGGTGAACCAATATACACAGTTCATATATGGACTATAATATAGAAAACATACATTACAGAAGGTGAGCTGCCTTACAAATTGTTTTAACCTTTCCAAATAAGATCACACTGTAGAACTTTTGTACACATTCAAAAATCAGAAAGGACAATAGTCAGACAATTTCAGTCAGTAAGAAATTTTTTCAGATTTTAAAAATATCACTTACTAAAAAGTCATCTGTGGTAGCTCCACAAGCAAAAAAATCTCCATACTTTTGCAGGAGAAGCTGTTAGTATTTTTCATACCTATTTGTTGCATTGTGGAAAACATGGTCTTTTAAAGTAAATTCTCTAAAGAAAGACATGAGGATATTCAGGGCCACATTATTCTCTATTAAGGCACATCAAATTTAGTGATATGGAAACAGAAAGAATAAGGAAAGAATAAACGCAACTTTATTTTTCTTTCCCTTAGAACTATAGTGAATAATAAGCAAAACATTTGGCTATATCTTATTTTAATTAGAAGAGTCATCTGTTCTTAGGATTGGGTGGGCTGCACCACTGTCCTGCTAGCTCCTAGCTGATCTGAGTAAAGTCAGATTTTGGGTAAAGTCCACCAGGATTTTTTGAGTATCATATTTGCTAAGAAAAGATTGAACTAGTTACTTTGATTTTGTTCATAATCCCTGTAAATACATAATCACAGAAGCCTCAGCTGAATTACTAGTACCACTAGGACAGAGACAATGTCTTAGCTCTGTGTCCAGACCTTTGTGTGCCAATGGGTTGACCAATGTGCTTCTTTTCACATTGTCCTCTTAGCTTGTGTTTGCTTTATATCTGCACCAAGAATATTTCCTTTGTTTTACTAATATATTACATTATGCCACTATGGATGTCCTCCTTGTTTTCTCACTCTTCTGCTTCACTGCTGTCAACTTCCCTTCTGAGGTGGTTAGAAAACAAGAAGAAATAACAAAATTATGTCCTGGTTTTATGTTATTTCTGTTGCTATTTAATAATGTCTTAATTGGCATTTTTACCTTCTGAATGTTAACTTCCCAGAAGTCTTAAGAAAAATCTTTTCTTACTGTTTGGGTGAAGATTTTTTAAGAGATAATATGTTTGCTGTAATGACTCAGATTCATTAAATATGGTGTTCTTCCTCAGATCCTAGTCTGCAAATGTACTCGCACATGCACATAATTTTCAGTGTACCATTTTTGCCACTGTTCTTACTGGAACTGTGACATGTCAACAGGGTTTATAAAAGGTTTTATGTCTGACCAGCCTGATCTCCTTCTTCAACAAGGTGACCCACCCAGTAGATGAGGGAAAGGTTGTGAGTGTTGTGTACTTAAACTTCAGTAAGGCCTTTGACACCATGTCCCACAGCATTCTCCCGGAGAAGCTGGCAGCTCATGGCTTGGATGGGTGTACTCTGAGTTGGATAAAGAACTGGCTGGATGACCAGGCCCAAAGAGTTGTGGTGATCGGAGTCAAATCCACTTGCAGCTGGTCACGAGTGGTGTTCCCCAGGGCTCAGTATTGGGGCCAGTTCTGTTTAATCTCTTTATCAATGATCTGGATGAGGGGATTGAGTGCACCCTTAGTAAGTTTGCAGACAACAACAAGTTAGGTGGGAGTGTTGGAGGGAAGGAAGGCTCTACAGAGGGATCTGGACCAGCTGAACTGTTGGGCTGAGGCCAATTGCACGAGGTTTAACAAGGCCAAGTGCGAGGTCCTACACTTGGGTCATAACAACATCAGGCAACACTACAGGCTTGGGGAAGAGTGGCTGGAAAGCTGCCTGGCAGAGAGGGATGTAGGGGTGTTGATTGACAGCCAGTTGAATATGAGCCAACAGTGTGCCCAGGTAGCCAAACAGGCCAACAGCATCCTGGCTTGTATCAGGAATAGTGTGGCCAGCAGGACTACAGAAGTGATTGTGCCACTGTACTTGGTGCTGGTGAGGCTGCACCTTGAATCCTGTGTTCAGTTTTGGGCCCCTCATAGTAAGAAGGACATTAGGGTACTAGAGAGATTGCAGAGGAGGGCAATGAAGCTGGTGAGGGGCCTGGAGCTCAAGTCTGATGAGGAGCGGTTGAGGGAACTGAGGCTGTTTAGCCTGTAGAAAAGGAGGCTGAGGGGAGACCTTATCACTGTCTACAAGTACCTGAAAGGAGGTTATAGCATAGAGGGTGTTGGTCTCTTCTCCCAAGTAGCAAGTGACAGGACAAGGAGAAATGGCCTCAAGTTGCACCAGGGGATTTTCAGACTGGGTATTAGGAAAAAATTCTTCACGGAAAGGGTTGTCAGACATTGGAACAGGCTGCCCAGGGGAGTCACCGTCCCTGGAGGTGTTTAAAAGGCATTTAGACAAGGTTCTTAGGGACATGGTTTATTGCTAGGGTTAGTTTATGGTTGGACTCAATGATCCTGAGGGTCTCTTCCGACTGAAATTATTCTATGATTATACGATTCTATGTACATTTATGTCCATGCTTAAGCTCACGCAGAAACAAAGACTCCTCTCCTGTCCCTCTGACATGAGACAATGTCATTGCATGGTGACAACAGAAGTGGGGCTTCTTAACAAAGCAGAAATCTTGCTCTTGACAAGTTGTCATTTTTACAGATTCTCTATTACCTTTCAACAAATCTTGGCGAAATCTGCAAGTTTTGTGGTATGAAATGCTGCCTAAATTAGCCTGGCAGGTACAACAAATGTGTTCATAAGAAGTTCTTTGTTTTCTGTAGTAAATTATGACATGCTAATGTGAGATGCTAAAGAGAAAGATGCCTATTTGATGACTAAAACATTTCAAATTTATACAAGATGGGTTAAGTCTTTGATTCCATCAGCAAGTAAAATAATATAGTAAATAACATTCTGCAGATTATTTCTTCAACTGCCTAACTTGTTTGAAGTATTTTACTCTATTTTGTCCTCACAGTGTATATTTTTGCTGGCACCTATATGTTGCATAGGACTTCTACATGGTACTTGAAGGACTAGATGAATTTTATCTGTTGTTCATCATGCAGTAGTTTACAACAAAATTAGCAAAGCCTTGTTAAATGTTCATAAAAATAACAATTTCTGATTAACTGCAAAAATCCTCTTGGTCTCAGTAGTAAAATATGTGTAGTCAATATCCTGTTCAGTAATAAATAGTTAATCACCTCATCTAAAGTTGCATAGATAGTGACAGATAAAGTGAACTTTAATCTCTAGGATGACATTCCATTGTTTTTGAATATTTCCCTATATTTTTTATTATTATTATTACTATTAGCAGTAATATAAATGCTTAAACCAGAATTTCAATGAAACATTTTCACAGTTGTGAAGAAACAGTGAAGAGACATATTATTATGTGGAAATCATATACTTTTGAGACAAAATTAAATAATCGTTAGGATTATAAATGGACTTTTAACAGTCATCTGGGTGCTTGTGGCCAAAGCCATTTTGTAACAATGCAAAGCATGGCAGATGGTCCTTTCTGATTTCACGGCATCTCACAAAGTACAGTATAACCTTCTTAACCGATGCTTTGCTAATCCTCATTCTTTATAAATCTGCACAGAAGAATTGGCAGTTTTCACTTCCGCTGAGCAAAGATTTAAGATTAGGAAAAAGTGCTGAGAGAACGATTCATGCATTGCTGGGATGTCATTATTTTTAGAATAGGTACTTAGTAGGATAAAGTACCATAGAAGACATTTGACATGTGTGACATATGTCCTTATTTTCTGTTCTGCATTCGTGCCTGATAGATTTCTGAGCTTGCTACGATATATGGGCAACTCAGTAGGTACTGAAAGTATACAATGTTACCACACAGAATTCTTCATTCCTTATTGCAGAACCTATGCATAAACAGGTCAACAATCTTTTGGGGTTTTATAGCTTTGTGTGTAATTATGGTACATGGGCTTTGTATGGGAATATAGTGCAAGATTGCCGAGGAGGTTAGTTAAATGTAAACACGCTCAAAATGACTTGCACCTGTCTGTAGAAAAAGCACATACTTCACACTAATTGTTTTACTGAGCTTGTGTGCTTGATGAGTAGAACCTCTGTGTTAGATAACATAGCCCTGTGAGAAACTCCAGGCACCTTATCACTATGTCTGAGATTCTTGCTTTGTTGTGAGAAAGAGCAGGAGGCTGCGCCTGCCTGAAGCCTTGAAATACAGGCGAGCTCAGCAGGCCCAGGGATCTTCCAGCCGGGCTGAACTTACCAGCGCCTGCGTCCCCGCTTGTGTCACCTCTGCCTGGGAGCTTAGGTGCAACTTCGGAGATCCCCCAGTAGAACGGTAACTAAAATAATACTTGCTCTTTGCAATGCATTTGTGGCCTCTGGCTCTTCTTGCGACGTGCCTGCGTATGTGTACACAGGCTTCATAGTGCATCTGCTTATTCGCAAATTACTGTTAAAATTATTCATGAGATTCTTCTTTTTTAGTCTCACAGTAAAAGCTATTTCCAGACAATTGTGGATGAAAGACGGCTCTTCAATTAGGAATCTCTGCTTGCAGTGATTTTTGCTGGAAGTGATTTTATGAATTTGATTTTTTTGCCCTGCATACATTTTTGGATATTTGAACTGGTTGTGTTTAGAACTTCTAAACTCCATTTCAGGATGGGATTAATCTGGACTTCTCTGAATTTGTTAAAGCTTTCATTTAAAGTTAGAAGGGACAGCTGAGTACTGCTTACATTGAAATTACTAGTCCACTTCAATTTAGAGAACAGTCCTCTACTATAGGGATACATATACTACAAAGTGATGTCAGATCAAAACTTTCATAGACCTTGGCTGGTTCATCTACTTTCATAGACCCTCTGGTTCACCTGCGGTTCCGTGCATTTTTTACTGTACAAATGCACTCAGGAATTTAATCCTGGATTTCAAACATTAAATAGAATTTAAGCTTAAACCACTCCCAGTTGCTTGGCCTTGTGCGAAAAAAAGCAAGAGGTTATCTGTATGTTAGAAAATCTGACCATTACTGTTTGTTTTAGTCAAAAGCAATCAATAGCATTTTGTACATCCTGTTACCAAATAAAAACTTGCATTTGTTGATTATTTACCAAAAAATTTATACAGAAAAGCTCTTAGCTGAAATCACGGCAAAATCACGATGCTTTTGTCATTATGGATGTGTACAAGAGAGTACCGTACATTTCAGCATTCCTGGATCAGATTTCAGCATTCCTGGATCAGATGAAATAAGCAAGCAGGAACAATCAGTGACTCTCACAGCCATAGTATGGTTGTGATGCCATTAATGAAACTACAGACAAGTCAACATTCAAAGTTGCAGTACTAAAAAGCATCTGGGCAGAAGTAGCTTCATGTAAAGACATGTAATTGGCAAACATGTTCAACATAGTTTCTGAATTAGGATGGAATACCTCAATCCTAAACATAGAATAGAGAATGAAAATAAAATAATTTGTGGATGCTTAACAAAATTCCTTTAAGCTAACATACTAGATATAACTGATGTTTAAAAGAATCAGTATTGAATTCTCAAGAAATCATGCAGGTTTATTTGTTAATTATAGTCAGGGTTCTGTGAACTGCTTGAATTCAAAGTGTTCCATAAAAGGGTGCATTAGGAGCAAAAGCTGTCATAGTTTATGTCAAAAGAATACATAAATTTCCTACAGAAATTATATGTACAGTTACTAATGATCATGTGGTCATCCCTAAAATAAATACAGTTCATCTTATTTCTTTTTTCAGAACAATAAAAAATAGCTGGAAATTACACTTGAACTCAGACTTGCCTCACATGTTAAGAAATTGTTTATTTAGATTTTTTATACCAAGTTAATGAACTTCGTAAGATTTTCCTTACCAGCTCTTTAAGGTAATTAGAACAGGCTGTATGAAAGTCATGTATGGCTGATCAATTAAAATTCTATATAATATTCATCTAGACTAATTCTTAAAATAGTTTCTGAATGAATCCTAAATATTTACTGAGCGTATGTGTCTCTATTCTTATTTGTTACTTAAAAAGTTAGCTTATTAAATTTTTAATTACTTAATTACCTTTAGCAAAAAGACATACCTTCCTCTTCCTTTTAGGTTGAGGGCACTCATCCTACCTGACCCCCAAGGCAGAACGGTGGGTGCTTGTCTAGGAACAAAGGCTGCAGCTCCAGCTGGGGGGTCTGCACTACCTACACCGGGCCGATGCCTCCGTGCAGATGGAGCTGCTGAAGGGAAAGGCTGCAGCACAGACCTCAGACTGCAGGAAGTGCCTAGACCTTTCTCCTGAGACAGGGACAGGCAGCAGACCTGCCTGCGAAATGTGTGTCCAGGTGGAGGACCACCTGCAGCAGGTAGCTGGAGGTGGTAAGAAGGCTGTGTAACATCAGGAAGACTGAAAAGGAGCTAGATAGCTGGTTCCAAGTGCAGTCTGCAGTAAACCCACAGCCCAGAGTAAAAAAAGCCCAATACTCCTCCACCAGCACACACAGAAGGGATGGGAGACAGTAATGCAGAGGAATGGAAGCTTGCAAAGACAAGGACCAGCAGGAGGAAGAGACTTCCCCTGAAGTCTAAGGTGCCCTTGCAGAACTGCTTCACCACTCTGCAGACTGAAGAGGAAAGACCCATCACATCAGGAGAGATGCTGGACCTAAGTAGGGCTGCTAGATCTGCTCCTCTTATAACAACCAGCACAGCTGAGAAAAAGCAACAGGTGATAGTAGCAGGTGACTCTCTTCTGAGACATACAGAGGCAACATTTCCCTCTAGAGAGAGAGGTGTGCTGCTTACTGCGGGCTTGTATCACGGTTGTCACTGAGAGACTACCAAGCTTCATACAGTCCACTGACTATTATCCACTGCTATTTCTTCCCATGGACACCAGTGACACAGCTGGGAGAAGTCTGAGGGGTATCAAGGAGCATTACAAAGCCGTGGGAACAGCAGTAAGGACTGTCGTAGTTTAGCCCAAGTTACCCCAGCTGGCAGTTAGAACCACGTGCTGCTCACTCACCCCTCCCCCACCCCCAGTGGGATGGAGAGGAGAATTAAAAAAAACCCCAACAATAAAGGCAAAAACTTGTCAGTTGGGATAAAAAACAGTTTAATGGGGCAGCTAGAAGAAAACAAAAAAAATGAACAAGCAGTAACAGCAGTGGTAAAGAAATCTACAAAGACGTCGCAGATGCCTTCCCCCCATGGCAGCCACCGCTGCAGCCGTCAGCTCACCCCCCCACAGCTTGCGCTTAAACCCTCTCACTGCTGTAGCTGCACTGAAGCTGTCGCTGTTCCCACCTCCCTTGCCTCGAATTGCGACTTGCACCCAAAATACCAAAAGGAAAAGAAACCACGTGGTCTAGCTGGAACACAGGTAGTTTTTTTGCATCAATCCTCCCACTCAAAGAGAAGGGGTTAGAAAGGGCCAGCCAAATCTGACGAACCAACAAATGGTTACAGGACTGGTGCCACAGCCAGGGGTTCAACTACTTAGACCATGAGACTCACTTTTAGAAACCTGGTCTACTGTGGGCTGATGGGATCCATTTGTCAGAGAAGGGGAGGAACATCTTCAGCCACAGGCTTGCCAACCTGGTGAATAGGGCTTCAAATCAAAGTTTCCAGGGGATGAGAATCTCAATCTATGCTACTCCTACCAGTCTGATGCCAGTGCCAGCAATAGATACCCAGCACCTGCAGAAGGATCACAGGTCACGAGGAGAGCACCTGAAGAGCAGCACAAAGGAATTACAGCCAGTAAATCAGCTTCATTGGGACCCAGCTTAAATGCCTCTATGGAAACGGATGTAGCATGGGGAAAAAACAAGAGGAGTTAGATATGTGCAGGTGCCTGCAGGGCTATGATCTTATTGGTATAATGGAGACATGGTAGGATGGCTCCTATGAGTGGAGTGTTGGACTGGAAGGATACAGGTTCTTTAGGAATGACAGGCAGGGAGATGAGGAGGAGGTGTCACTCTGTATACCAATGATGAGCTGGAGCTTCACCTGGGTATGGATGAGGAGCCAACCAAGAACTTATGGGTCAGGATTAAAGGGAGGGCAGGGACAGGTGACACTATAGTGGGGGGGTCTGCTACAGACCACCCAACCAGGAAGACCAAGTGGATGAGACCATTTACAGGCAGATGTGAGGAGCCTCACATTCACAAGTCCTGGTCCTCGTGGAGGACTTCAACCACCCTGATATCTGTTGGAGGGACAACACAGCAGGGCATAAGCAATCCAGGAGGTTCCTGGAATGCATTGATGATAACTTCCTTCTCCAAGTGACAGAGGAGCCAATGAGGAGAGGTGCATTCTTCTCACCAACAAGGAGGGGCTGCTGGTGAATGTGAAGCTCAAGGGCAGCCTTGACTGCAGTGACCATGAAATGGTGGAGTTCAAGATCCTTAGGGCAATGAGGAGAGCACAAAGTGGGGTCACTACTGTGGACTTCAGGAGAGCAGACTTGAGCCACTTCAGGGATCTGAGTGGTAGACTACCATGGGGTAAAGCCCTGGGGAGAAGAGGGGCCCAAGAAATCTGGTTAATATTTAAGGGTCACCTCCTCCAAGCTCAGGAGTGATGCATCCCAATGAAGAGGAAGACAGGCAAAAATGTCAGGAGGCCTGCATGGAAGAACAAGGAGCTCCTGGACGAACTCAAACTCAAAAAGAAAGCCTACAGAAGGTGGAATCAAGGACAGGTAGCCTGGGAGGAATACATAAAAATTGTCCAAGCAGCCAGGGATCAGGTTAGGATAGCTAAAGCCCTCATAAAATTAAATCTGGTCAGGGACATCAAGGGCAACAAGAAAAGCTTCTATAGGTATGTCAGTGATATAAGGAGTACTAGGGAAAATGAGGGCCCACTACAGAAAGAAAATGGGAGATCTGGCTACCCGGGATATGAAGAAGACTGAGGTAGTCAATGATATTTTTGCCTCAGTCTTCACCAGTGAGTGCCCTAGCCACACCAGCCAAGTCACAGAAGGCAAAGGCAGGGACTGGGAAAATGAAGAACTACCCACTGTAGAAGATCAGGTTTGAGACCATCTAAGGAACCCGAAGGTGCACAAGTCCATGGGACCTGATGAGATGCATCCATGGGACCTGATGATATGCGTCCATGGGCCCTGAGGGAACCATCAGATGAAGTTGCTAAGCCACTATCCATCATATTTGAGAGGTCATGGCAGTCCAGTGAAATTCTCACTGAGTGGAAAATGGGAAACACTACCCCTGGTTTTAAAAAGGGAAAAAAGGAAGTCCTGGGAAACTGGAGGCCAGTCAGTCTCACCTCTGTGCCCAGAAACATCATAGAGCAAATTGTCCTGGAAGCAATGTTAAGGCACGTGGAAAATAAGGAGGTGATTTGTGACAGCCAGCATGGCCTCACTAAGTGCAATTGTGCCTGACAAATTCAGTGGCCTTTTATGGCGGGGTTACAGCATTGGGAGTAACTGACATCATCTACCTGGAGTTGTGCAAAGCATTTGACACTGTCCCAAATGACATCCTTGTCTCTAATTTGGAGAGTCATGGATTGGATGGATTGACCACTCAGTGGAGGAGGAATTGGCTGGATGACCACACTCAAAGTGTTGCAGTCAATGCTTTAGTGTCCAAGGGGAGACCAGTTACTAGCAGCATTCCTTGGGGGTTGGTATTGGGACCAGCTCCGTTTAACATCTTTGTCAATGACATGCGATTGAGTGCATCCTCAGCAACTTTGCTGATGACACCAAGCTGTGTGGTGTGGTCCACACACTGGAGGGAAGGGATGCCGTCCAGAGAGATGCTGACAGGCTTGAGAGGTGGGCCTTTGTGAACCTCATGAAGTCCAAGAAGGCCAAGGGCAAAGTCCTGCACATGAGTCAGAGCAATCTCAAACACAAATACAGCCTGGGCAGAGAATGTATTGGGAGTAGCCCTGAGAAGAAAGACTTGGGGGTGTTGGTTGATGAGAAGCTCATCATGAGCCAGCAATGTGTGCTTGCAGCCCTGAAAGCCAACCATATCCAGGGCCACCTCCAAAGAAGTGTGACCAGCAGGTTCAGGGAGGTGATTCTCTCCCTCTACTCTGCGATCGTGAGACCTCACCTGGAGTACTGTCGTCAGCTCTGGGCCCTCAACATAAGAAGGACATGGACCTGTTGGAGCAGGTCTAGAGGAGGGCCATAAAAATGTTCAGAGGGTTACAGCACCTCTCCTGTCAAGACAGACTGAGAGATTGTGGTTTTTCAGCCTGGAGAAGGCTCCAAGGAGACTTTACAGCAGCCTTCCAGTACCCAAAAGGGACCTACAGGAAAGACGGAGAGGGACTTTTTACAAGGGGATATAGTGATAGGACAAGGGGTAATGGCTTTAAAGGGAAAGAGGGTAGATTTAGATTAGGAATAAGGAAGAAATTCTTCTTCCTGTGTGTGGTGAGGCACTGGTGGATGGCCTAGCTCTGGAAGTGTTCAAGGCCAGGTTGGATAGGGCTTTGAGCTTAGATGTAAGGAAGAAATTCTTCACCACGAGGGTGGTAAGACACTGCAACAGGCTGCCCACAGAAGTTGTGGATGCCTTGTCTCTGGAAGTGTTCAAGGCCAGGCTGGATGGGACTTTGAGCAACCTGGTCTAGTGCAAGGTGTCTCCACCCATGGCAGGGGGTTTGAACTAGATGATCTTTAAGGTGCCTTCCAACCCAAACCATTCTATGATGATGATTCTATGACTTAAATCCCTATAGTAAGGGACATGTTCATAGCAATCTCGTGTGAGAATGCTCACATAACATTTGTTTGATATTTAGATTTCTTTCCAAAACTCTGGGTAGATGTATGACCTTTTTTACTATGATATCCAGCACTATGCTAACTTTTTGGCATTTGACTATTGTTTTTCCTACTGTTTAAACAGAATATTTGTGTTGCAGTTTAAGTTAAGCACATTCTACTATGTACTTGTCCTCACTGAGAAGTCAGAACAGTTGAAGCCTGTCTTTTTATAACATCCTTATTGTTATTTCCCGACGATTTTCTTCCCTGAGTTATCTTTTTCTAAGGTTTAAGCATGCTCTTTTATCATCAGCTTCACTTTCCTAACTTTTGATCACTCTCTGTCATTCAAGGTTGTGAACACTCTACTTTGTTCATTCTCTTTTTAAAGTGTGATGAAAATGTTGAAGCTGGGCCCTTAGCAGTGTAAAATAAATAGAAGTATAATAATTGCTCATTTTACTCATAATGCTGCTAATAATGTCATTCAAGTCTGCATTTGCTTTCTTGCTACCTGTTCTGAAGTATAATCTATTATCCAAGATACTGGAGCTGGGATAGTTGTCATCTATTTTCTACTGTTTCTTCACATCTCATGATTTGTCTCTATTTAAGTGCTCCCTTAACTACGTAATTGCTACCAGTCTAATTTTTTCTATTTATTGAGCTCTTATTATTCTTCCTCTCCTGAAATATACTTAATGTTTCATTTTTCAACCTTTAAATAATTCATAAATTTGATTAGTTTGCTGTGTCCTTTCAATTATCCAGTCTACGCCCTTATTTGAATCCCAAGAATCCCTAACTAGGATTTTCAAGGCCCAATTCAGAACTCCAATGTGGCTTCATTCATTAATGATGTTTCACTTGGACTGATATTTTGACTGGTTGCACTTTTCCATGAAGTAGCTTAACTAATCCCTAGTCTTTACAAACTTCCAAAAGCTGTTTCAGGTAATTACTAAAACTTCCTGAGGAGACAATGTCGTATGTGTAACCTTCTGTCAGTAGTCAGGTGAGCTAAAAAGAATCAGCTGGATATAGCTGGAGGAACAGTATAGTCTTAATAAATCTCTATTGTGCCTCCTTCATCTGTACATCGTATGCTGCTCGGTTTCTGCTCAAAGACCTGGAGCAAGACCATTGTGGTTTCAATGTGATAGTAAAGTCTGTCTTTTTTAGTTCCTCATTCCCTAAGCCCTTATGGTACTGGGTTGTGGACCTCATGGGCAGCTAGGACTGAAAGGGCACCAGGAACCCAGGATGTCTCCACTGTGATCAGCAGTCACTCTTCCACATGTTACTGTCTGTGGTTGATCCCCAGCACTGTTTTACGCCTTGCAAAGTGCATATGCAGAGGTTCTTGCTTTTTACAAGCTTCATCCAGTAATTCCTTCAGCTGGTTATTCTGGTTCTGCATCCTTTTTTATGAAGCCCCTGATTTATATGAGAAGTTCTTTAGAAAGTGCTAGGTCTAGAGAGTACTGACTCTTTGCATTCGGTAGGACCCAAGCCTATGTTTTATGTGGTGGATGGGAAGGAGAGCAGTCCTCTATGTACCCTTCTTGGCCTCTTTCAGACAACCCAGGAATAAAGAAATCGTGTGGAGAGTTAAAGGCAAATCGCCATGCAAGTTTCCAATGCTTAATTAGCATACCTCTGAAGATTTGTCTCACTGACAGTGAGAACATCTTAAAGCAACCTTACTTCCCAGAGAACTCATTCATTGCAGCTGCTAAGATGCCAGGAGGGCAGCACAGCTATTTCCTCCCTGGTCTCCACTGGAGCTTTGCTGCCAGATGAAAGAGCTGCAGCTGCTGCAAGGTGAGGCAGTAATGCCAACTGGTCTGCTCTGTGAACTACAGTGTGAGGACCTCCTTCCATGTCTAAATTGTGAAGACCAGGTCACGCCATAATGTCTTCTCAGGCCTCATGTAGTTTAGCTGTGTTGGTGCTCTGTTAGTTTTTTAGGGGAGTTTGTGGCATTTTGACACTTTCTTCAAGACAGATTTCCCCTCCTCCCCATGATGACTGGGAGACTTTTCTGGTCCCTCTTAATAAAGCCTCAGTGGCTTCCCCTCTTTATGACAGTGCTTACTAATAAAGTCTCTTACTAAAGCTACACAAGTCAATTGTTAGACAAAGCACACTTCTCTTTGTCATCCGTTTCTTCTTCCACAAATGATTTATTTTTATTTCTTTAAGGTTTTCTTATTGTTAAGACTATGCTAAGTACATCAGGACGACTCTACCCTGCAGTATGAAACAGAAAAAGCTCTGGTTATTTTCTTGGCAGCTAATTTTTTCTGTTCTGTGTCTGAATCTCCAACTTGCCAATTAAGTCTGACTTGTGAGGCAGAAGACTGGAGTCAAAGAAAGTGCTGTGGGACTCAAGAGCAGCTGGAGGAAGGAGGGAAGCACCGCTTAGTTAAAATACACTTTGTTCAGGTGTCTTTATTGTTAAACTGAAGTGACAGCTAGTTGGGCTGCTAGCATGTAAACAGATTAGGCAGATAGGAGAAAAAAAAGGCTAGGCTAGCAATAAGATTTATTCTGTCTTGCAGCCCCTTTGAAGTAAAATAACAACAACGAAAAAAATCAGAAAAAGAATCAAGGGCTTTGTTTGTTTGTTTGTCAGTGGTGGTTTGGTGGTTTGGTTTTGGTTTTGTTTGTTTGTTTCCCACCAGACATGCTTCCAAGGAAATTTGAACTTAATGGGCAAAATTATTCTTCATATTAAAGAGATGGACCAAAAAGTTCACAAGGATTTCCATATATCTTAAAGAAGTAAACAAATTTTACCAGAAGCATTGACAAGCAAACAGCAAGAAGATTTGAGCATAACATAGTGGAAAAACTTTTTCACATAAAATCTAGTCTGGTCATTTTTAAAATACTATAATGATGGCTCCAAAAGTTTGACAATGTCCCTAAGGAAAAATGGAAAAATCAATACAGCTATTGAAAATAACTCTTTTGAGCTTACAGTACCATAAAGGTTAATTTTGACTTGCTCTATTCCTATAATTCTTCTTGGCTATTTCTGTGTTAATGCCATAGGGCTTTTAGATTTTTTGGAAGGTAACTAAGATTGTTGCTTCTTAGCAACTTCTTCTTAGACCAGCAACAATTCAATTTTCAAATGAGCATAAGGTAGTTATAGACTAAACTTCTACTCAATTTTAGTGCTATTTAGGAACCTAGCTCAATAGAAAATGCCAACCTAAGCTGGTTTTAATATTTTTTCACTTATTGGCTTAATAATCACCTCTAATCACAACCTAGATTTCTGCTCTCTCCCCAGTAAGAAGCTCTATCAATAACTACCTTGTGTTGATTAAGAACATAATTCTTAGTATAATAGCTAGAGGTGTTGTCAAACTACTTACATTGCTGGAACATTCTGAAAAGGATATAACTCACAGATAGTAGGGAGAGTTCTTATACATCCTTCTTAACGTATGCATGAAAAGAACATCAGCATTATTTCAAATATTGAACTTGGATAACATCTGAGAAGAGGAATTACCTTTGCATCACTCCTTCCTGCCTACAGTTTTTGAAGATTAATATTTTCCATCACTCACATAAGTTTTTTATTAACTTTATTGGTCCAGCATCGTCCAGCATCCTGGCTTGTATCAGGAATAGTGTGTCCAGCAGGACTAGAGAAGTGATCATGCCACTGTACTCAGCACTGGTGAGGCCCCACTTTGAATACTGTGTTCAGTTTTGGGCCCCTCATCATAAGAAGGACATTGAGTGAGGGGCCTGAAGCACAAGTCTTATGAGGAGCAGTTGAGGGAACTGAGGCTGTTTAGCCTGGAGAAAAGGAGGCTGAGGGGAGACCTTATCGCTGTCTACGACTACCTGAAAGGAGGTTGTAGCATGGAGGGTGTTGGTCTCTTCTCCCAGGTAGTAAGTGACAGGACAAGAGGAAATGGCCTAAAGTTGCACCAGAGGAGGTTTAGATTGGATATTAGGACAAACTTCCTCACGGAAAGTGTTGTCAGGCATTGGAACAGGCTACCCAGGGAAGCGGTGGAGTCACCATCCCTGGAGGTGTTCAAAAGGTGTTTAGACAAGGTTCTTAGGGACATGTTTTAGTGCTAGAGTTAGGTTATGGTTGGACTTGATGATCCTGAGGGTCTTTTCCAACTGGAATGATTCTATGACTCTAAGTAACCTGGGCCTTTAGTCAGTAATGTAAGAAGTCCTTACATTAGTAAAGAGTTAAGTAAGCATTTTCCATCAGTTCTGTATGTGCCACAGGCACGCCTGCAGATCACATGAAGTAGGAGTTTTAGTCGGTTTAATGTTAGTAATATGTTTAAGAAACATTCTGTCCTGGTTTTGTTAAAAACAAGACCAATTTTCTCTTTTAGTGAATTTTCCTCTCAGCTAAGTGCCTTCTAAGTAACTGTACTTTTCTGAATTTTTTGCCTGCATGTTTTTCTTGGACACCGTGTTTGGTGTTGATATCACCAAGGTCAAGACCAACAGAACGCTGAAGAAGCCCCATGTTTAGATTTGTTGCTATGACAGCCAAGAATTCCACACATCCCATAATTGAGAAGGGCGTGTTTGAGGAGGGGCAGACAGAGCAGGTGACTAAAACTGACCAGTTGAGTATTCCATCCCATAATCGTCATACCCCCTATATAAGAGGATGATCACGAGGGTCTAACCCTCTTCGACCATGGCCGATGTCTAGAGAGGGCCTTGTCTGTCTGCCTGAGATCTGGAAGGCCTCAGGCCCTGCATCCCGTTTCCGGTTTGCTGTGAGGTCCGGCCCATGACTCCCGGGTGCCGGCCCCACAGCTGCTGGAGCCGCGCCAGCTCTGCCCACCCAGCTCCACTGCCGCGGGAGTGACGCCAACTCCACATCCAGCATTCAAGATCGGTTTTGTATATTGTGTATATATTGTCTATTTGTTAGTAACATTAGTAAAACCCTTTAAAACCTTCCATCTTGAAGTCTAAGTCTCCCTTCCTTCTTATCTTCTTTATCATCTTTCCGATCTAAAGGAGAGGGTGGAGGGAGGGTGAGGGGGTAACAGAGAGCGTCTGCCATGGTTTATTGTCGCCTTGCTTTAAACCTTGATACATTCTTGCTAATGCCTCAGGTTATGAGCCAACTCAGACCTTTCTACAAAGAAAGCAGTTACATTTGGGGGATTTTTATGTCCCTAGTGAGCAGCTTAAGCAGTAACGTTCTCTTGCTGTATTTCATCTTCCCTAAAACATTTGGTTCAGCTTTGTATATACTTAATGGAAATTTTCCTAGAAATATTTTTTTTCTCTCCTAATATTTGCAAGAAACAAGCATATAAAGCTAATATAAACAAGTTGGAGGAAACATATCATGAGCAAGGATTTACGCCCACCATAGTCTGTGGCACGATCACATTTTCAGATGATACTGGAACAGCAAGGATGAGTTTAATCAGATAAATTCTTTTAATATGGCAACTTTGTTTGAGCCCATATATTCTTCTGCAGTTGAATCCAGAAAATAATGATACTGTCAGGACACTGATTGGCCTTAATGGTTCTGACCAGCTTCACCTGGAACTCCCATCCACACCTACTGCTCAGGGTTCTATTTAAGCCCAGGCCTGGGAGCTTTTCCTTCTCTAAGCTATGTTACAGGGGTCCTGGTTTCTGGTCCTGCCTCTGGATAGACCTCAGACCCATGCCCTGGATAGCTTATCTTCTGGACAGACCCTTTAGATGCCTGTAGTAGCCTTGTCTTCAGTCTCATCTCTGATCTAGTCCCTTTCTGTTCTTGGTTGGACACTGGCGATGATTCATCCTCTTGCAGTGCCTGAGGCATGCTGCCCACCTGGCTCAGGTACTGGGGTCTGCACTCCCTTGGTAGGGCACTGCCTTAGCTGGAGTCATCTTCCTCTCAGGACCAATCTGTCCTTGCTGCTCCGTGAGAGACAGCAATTATCTGACTGGTTACCAATTTTACCCAGAGAAAATAAGAAAAGGAGTTTGGAGAGAAGATTATCAAGCAAGTTCATTAACAGTTATGTGCTCCAGTAAATTTTTTGAGTTTCTTAATTGCAAAAGGACTAGGTTCTATGGATATGACCTGAAAGACTGTTTTAGTAGTTAAACAAGTTGCATATTTTAAAGTTATATTGATAATTTAAGAGACAGAGGTATTTAAATTACTTCAGTTACCACTGGTTTTAATCTCATCATCTAGCCTGGGTCAAAGTAATAGAGTAAATTCTGCGACTGAGATCCAATGCAAAGTCTTTGTTTAACTAAAAATACAGTGCCTTTAAAATTTCAGACCAGTTGATTTAGCTTGTGGATATAGATTTGTAGCTCATAACAGCAATATCAGTATTACATGAGCACAAGGAAATTGGATTATCTTTTTGTATGTGATGCACCTTAGTGGAAGAACTATGTCTGCGTAAGTCTGGTGCAGAATCTGGCTATAAAGCTATTCTAGAACGTTATCTGGCAACTAAGCTGATATGTGTTATCGACTAAGTTATAGTTATGATTCGTCACTCTACAGAGCATACTGAACTAAACTACAACAGGAATACAGAAATATTGAGTGTCTCTCCTTTGTGACTGAGTTTACTTGTGTTTTGTTCCTGTCCAGTGGCTAGTGGGATTACAATGGAGATATAAGACTTCAGTAATAAATAGCCAGTCCTGTAAAAACAATTTAAATGGCTAATTATACTTGCTTGGTTTTGATTAATTGAGAAATAAGATCTGTCAGCTGTACTTAAAAAATGTCCTATAGGACTCTATCTACCTGGTCAAGTCTGAAATGAACTATTTAGGTATTATTGGAAAGAAGAAAACTGGAAAAAGGATAAAAGATTAATAAAACCACAAAGAAACTATATCCCCTTTATTTAGAGACCTAAATTTACAAAGGTTTGCCTGTAAATTCAGCTTTGGACCTCTGAATAGTCCTACTGATTGCCATGAAATGTCCCAAAACATGGAGACCTAAGCATGTAACGTATCATTGCAGGATCAGGACTTACTTCAGCCTACAATTCTGCATTTTAAAATAATATCTGAATTCTTTTAAAAACTTTAAGACATGTTAAAGTTTCAACAGCAAATATGAGAAACATTTTTATGATTTTTCATCTTGGTCTGTTTATCTTGATGTTAAGAGACTCCATCACGACATTACAGTCTGAAAAACAAAAATACTTTTTTAAAAACTGTGGAGATGATCTATGAGACCTGCTCTGAGACCTCCAAGGAAAATAACAATTTTAGATAGCACAACTCTAGTGCATGCAAATTTTCATCTCAGATGGATTTGTATAACTCTCATCTACAAAGCAGTCAATCTGTAGATGTAACATAGAAAGAAATATGGGTAATGGTTGTAGGAACTTGAACTAGAGAAAAGAAACAATTTCACTCAAATGAAACAGGAAACAAAGGGCAGAACTGGGATGAGAAATCAGGCTGGTGGCCCAGTACAACAGGTTGCACTGCAATTTGGATTGAGAATAGTTTGTGTTTTCTGTTGGTACTTATTTATTTGCTTCATGAATCTTGGTAAGACTTTTCTTTGGTTTAGGATTGTATGTATTTTTATTTACTGAATTTCTAATATCAAGTTATTTCATATTTATGTATGTATTACACAAGAAATACTTCTAAGAATGTACTAGATTCCAGCTGGCATGCCTCACTTGAACCTAAAAATCCTTGTTTACAGTAGGATATTTCAGTAATTTGAGATTCTGTGAATAACCTGTTTTGGGCAGAAGTATAGAGTCATTTCATTATTCCTTTCTCCCAAGATCTTGAAGTGCACTCATGTATTCTGGAAAAAAAAAGTTTCTCCCATGAAGAGTAGTTTTCTCTTTGACAGCATGGTTCCACTGGCTTCAGATGAGTTGCTCTGGTTTCAGAAAGTAGTGGAATTATATTTATCATTTGGGAGGGATAGCTCATTGAAAATAAATTTGTTTAATGTCCTTTTACTGCTGATTGTGAAATATGTTGTGCTTATTAAATATTTAACCATTAATAAGGTGTAGTGATGGAATCTGGAGCAATGTAAGAATAAACAATTGTAAAATAATTAGTAATTTTCTTCCTTTTATAGTCTGAAGCTTCACATCAACTGATGTGAGATAAGAAGCTCACGTGGTCCTTAATTAGAAATATTATATTTGATTGTTTTAAAGTGTTCTGAAAATGCTGTACTTTAATGGTTATAACTTTTTCAAAGCTGGCCTAAGCATATCCTGAAACAGAAATGAGAGAAGCCTAAATTACCTTGTATGATACATTTTTGTTGGAAATAATGAAGATCCTTCTGTCTGCCTTGCAGGCGCTTAAATGTATGAGAACCCAAAACAAAATGTACTTTCTACCCACTAGTGTTGCCTAAAGTAAATCATGCTATCAGTTGTATGTCTAGTGAAAGACTGGTTTCAAATAACTAAAGAGAAAAATTATATTACTGTCAAAATGCTGAGGTGCATTGTAACAGAATTTTGTTGCTCAAGAGCAATTCCTACTAACCTTACTGATGATTAAAGCTGACAGTTGATTTTTTTTCCAAATCCTGTTAGATCTTTTTTGTCCCTGTAAGAGACAAATTCTCCAGGAAGCCTGGAAATGAGGTTATCTCCGCACTGCACTATTATTATTTAGACTTTTTACAAAGTTTTTCTTTAAGAAAAATCAAAAGGAATACTTTATTTTACAAAATGTAAAGACCTGAAGTGAAACTGGGCTGTGTTCCCTTGCCCTCAATTTCCTTTTATTAAATAGTTTAGCCTACTTCAAAAATTATATATGAAAAATTATGAAAATTACAGTTGCATCACATTGGGAAGCTTCCACTGCAAAACCAGATTATTTATAACTTTCCTTTTAAAATGCCCTTTTTCTATCAAAGCGTCGAAGGAAAATGTCCAGTGCAGCTCAAGTGTGTTCCTACTTTTCATGGTTTGCCTCATGAGGCATGGTAGAGAAAGGGACATTAGATTATAGCTTGTGGAAACACATACTCTTCTTAAATAACAGTCTGGGGTATGCTTTCAGTCTCTGTCACATCTGACAGTGAGAGGTGTTTTATAAGAAATGGAGAATGCAGGCACAAACTCTACTTCTGCTGCAGTGTTTGAGCTCATCTGTGAATATCAGTGGAAACGAAGGTCTGGAGGCATGCTCATGGTGTTACAAAAAAAAGCCAGACTCTTTCTTCATATTGTCAAAGCTTTTGAGGACTTTAATGTGCTAGTGAGGTCAGTGAGAAGACTCACTGTGGCTACTGAAGAGTCTCAGCTAGTAAGTCCCACCCAGTCCTAGCATCATGTAATGCATTCACATGTGGGAGCTGGTGCATCTACCAAGCCCTTGGTCTCCTTTTGAACCTGGATGGCCTGTACGCTTCTATTAATATCACCAGAGGCCAAAAGAAGGAAAAGCTCAGCAACATAGTGGATTTCCTCCAATATGTAGCAAAAATACTAGAGGAGAGAATGGCCCTAAGCATTTACACCAAAGTTGATCTTACAAAGAGGCCTCTTGCAGAAGTCTACTATTTGTATGATATAAACACTTGGCACTTAGGTGCCTTCTTGAGCAATGATGAAAAAAATATATTTACAGAGATCCAGACTCATTGGATAAATAATTTAATAGTTATGATTACGTTTCAGTAATGCATGTGAACCAGTTTGCAGTAGCTCCATACTTTGCCCATTTCTATTCCCTTGACACCTTACACAGAAGTTACCTTGGCTGACCTTGGCTGACCAAGGGTGGTCAGTGTGAGTCAATGACACCTGATCCGCCAGTCTTTCATGACACCTTATAACACCCTCACTGTGAAGAAGTTTCTTCTCGTATTTAAGCAGAACCTCCTGTGTTCCAGTTTGTACCCATTGCCCCTTGTCATATCATTGGTTGTCACCAAGAAGAGCCTGGCTCCATCCTCGTGACACTCACCCTTTACATATTTATAAACACTGAGGTCACCCCATGTTTTGTCTCCATCTTCCATGCTTTTCTGGCTACCTCTTATGGGCTAGCTGGTTGATGATTACAGACCTGTTACTCATTGTTTATCTTGTTTTCCTGAGGGATGACTATTTACCAGACTACTGTCACTTCAGCTGAAGGCTTTCTCTGGATTTTCTTTTCTAAAGAAGATAGCAAAAGCATGACTGAGATTAATGTTAGATGTTTATGAACCTTTCTGGTCTTTGTGTGTACCAGAATATTAGAAAAAGATTTCAGAGGATGAGAAGTACCAGAAAAGGACAAATGAAGAACAAAGGCATGAGCAATCATAAAACAATATATATTTGTCAGACTTTCCTGATAAGTTATTTTAAACAAATCTCCGGTGTTACATCTCAAAGGACTCCATTACATTTTATACTTTATCACTATTCCCAATTACGTCTTGAATGAATCCAGCTCTCCATTTCCTCTCCCCACCTCCCCTTTTTTTTCCTTGCAACCAACTGCAAAATAAAACTTTGTGTTCAGAAGAAATAGATATGAATGAGAATACCTTGTTATTGCAATGTCAGACATTGAAGAGAAAGGCCAGGAGAGATTATATGAGACACTTTGACATGAGAGAGGATTATTCCATTGCTTTGCAAATATTTCTATACCAGAGAAGAGCTATAAGTAAAATGCAAATTTATGACTGTAGATATTAATGTGAATTAGGATTTATACTGACACGAGCAAGAAAAAGGACCTTTGTGTACTGTACATGCTGCATTTCCTTTCAGGCTCAGGTTAGATTTTTTTGGTGATTTGCCAAGTCACCTGCTGAAATTAATGACTAAAATAATTTCAAGTGATAAATATACTAGGGGAAGTGTGGTCTCTTTTGGGGACTTTCTGCAATCAGAGAGAAAGATAGCAATTTGTCCAATTATCCACCTTACTCTAATATTAATTAATGGTGTAGTCCATGTCAGAGGGAAGGAGCTAAGGTTCTGAGTCTGCTTCCTAGCAGAAAGTGTCTGCAGCATGAATACCTGCACTTCACTTCGTCGCAGCGTCACCAGACAAGCAAGACTGCATAGCCTTATAGACCTGCTAACCATTTCCTACTTGATGGTGACCCCCTTGAAATAGCAACATGGCACACAGAAGTAGAAACAGCAGAATTATATTTGTGTACTAAAAGATTTTGTAAGAAGAATGTGGAAACCACATGTAAATACTGTGTGATAACCAAGGAAACATCATAATGCTACACTGGAAAAATCACTTGGCTGCCTCTTCCTAATACCTCTGCCTTCCCTTGGGAGCACCACACTAATGGGATACCACACTTTTAAAATCTAGCCAATTTTTAACCTAAGTTAAATTATTGCTTATATCCCGTCATTATCTATTTGTCTTTAAGATCATTATCGCAAAACAAAATTCTCCCAGCATTTCATAGAGCATGTCATATCCTTGATTGGTTTACTGGCATCAGAAATAGTTGCCGAGCTCTGTCTAGAGCACTATAGCCAGAGACTGGATCTCCATGGAAGCTCTGAAAAAAGCGTACCAGCTGTCATGAGCACTTTTTAGACTTACTATTGTAAGAAAAATCTTTACAAATCTGAATGAACTGTCCAGGTTGTTTTGTTTCTTCCCTTTTTTTCTTGTTTATTGTGTACAAAGAGATCTTAATACTTGACAAGACCTCTTATAGATAGATGTATTGGTAATAGAAATAAATAAGCCTGGTTATTGTAGCTGCCAGAACATGCAAGAAGTCTAACAAATGGTTGACATGCACAATACATCAAAAATAGCACAGAGAGAAATTGAAATTATCCTTATCATACATAACTTGCATGACTTTTTTTTTTTCCACATTGAGGAAAATTTTGCCAGAAGATAAAAAATACTAATAGTTTATCCTATTACAAAAGTTACAGGCAACCCTCTGGTGATGTAAATATCTAAAATAGTTATAATTATTTATAATTACAATCATTTGCTAGCAAGCTGCCTGTCAATTTCTATCATTCAGCAATTGATTACTTCCTAAAAATAAACTGTTGTAGTTGCTTTATTTTTTCCTTTTTTTGTGTGGCATTTTGAAATAATTAGAAATTATAAATTAAAACAAAATGTCATCATAAATATTAAATTAAAACCATTTCAGAGATCAACAATATCATGTCAGCAACCTGAATGGAAGAAATATTTCTTTAATAACAAACTCACCTAGAAATAACCTAATATTAATTTTTATTTGTCTGTGGCTGTCCAATAATTTCCATTTGTATCTGCTTCTACGCTTGAATGCTGGTGCTTCATTTTAATAAATTCTAACCCTTTTCTATGCCTTTAAAAATGTATTTCTTATATGGTAGCATCACAGTCTTCTTGTAAACATAATTTTTCAATGTGACTTTTCAGCTTCATTGATTTTGCATATATAAATCAAACTATAAAAGCATTCTTTTTAATGATCCCTCAAGACATGAAAAATACTTTGTAAGGTAAGATAAGACTCAGAGAAAGTCATCTTAATGAGTTGTCGTTTGCTAAGTGGAGTAATAAAAAGTGAGGTAACATTCCAAAGACAATATGGACTGTTGATTTTGACCTCACTGATCTAAAGATTGATTCAGACTCAGTATTTTAAATTCAGTATGATCTATCAGTTTTAGGATTTTGTAATTCAGAGTCTTCCACAAGTACTAATTCCTTTTTGTGTTCCTGTTGTGTGGATACTTGATCCTTGGCAATTTGCTGTTTACAAATGAAATGCTAAATTGCAAACATTTTGTAGAAATCTGAACCAAAAGCATGGTAAACAATCTCCAAGACAACTACAAGCCCACATTACTTCAGCTTTCAGTTGAATTTGATAAAATGGATATTGATAAATTTTTGAAGGTGATTGATGATCAAAAAATTTCAGAAGTACTGCTTAAAGCTGCCACAGCAGATTCCAACTGTGGCAATTCATGTTTTAATTGGCGGGGTATAGTGTTTAATGAAATAAAATAAGACATACTACTGTCCTCTGATATTGCAGAGGTACTTCAGAAAACATATTTTGCTCTAAATTTGAATGCCTGTGTCAAAAAATGATTTGCAATGATGTCTATGACAGGAAAAGTAGGGTAAGAATGTGTGTATCTATATTCATTTATTACTGTTTCTCAGAATATTCTCCAACATCAAGCAACCTATGACCAAGAACTTTCTGAGCAAGAAGTGATATTTTTTACTTAATGGCTATGTAACAAAGATTTTCTATAGGTTTATATGAAGACACCTAAGAAAGTGTAAAGTAGGATTTAAATGCTTGCACTGTTTCTGGTTTTATAAATGCTTTGAAGCCACAGCTGTGTACATCTAAATGTAAGACAAATTCTTTAGTGGCCTAATTAATGATAGAGAGGAGTGGGGCAATTACAAAAATAGAATTCTAATTTAGGCAGACCCACAGTGTTTTTGCCAGGTTCTCTGTCAATGTTGTTATTTCCCCCTTTTTCAGTGAAACAGAAGCAATCCTCAGCCCAAGAGATTATACTGAAGCAGATGCTTGCAGATTTATACCACCTCTCTCTGAAGCAACCTCATTGTGTGTACCACCTGAGGAACTGTTTCAAAATGTCTTCAATATATATATTGCTACTTGCCTTAATGGAATAGAAAGCATTTTACAAATTATATAACTTTTTTTGCAACTGAAATACAGTTGGCTCTGGAGATGTAGGTAGCAGAGCTTGGACAAAAAGTAAGAACTATGTTCAGTCTACAATAAGAAAGCAGAATACGCACTGGGATGTAAATTTAGACAGCGCATTTGGAGTAAAATACTACTAGTAAGAAAAATGCTTTGCACTTTTCTGGGACCAGGTGGATAGTAGCACTTGTTCACAAGTATTTTCCAGATACACTGCAGTAGAAAAGACTTGTCAGTCCCTTTTTAGTGCAAGAGAAGACACCAAAGTAATGCTTGGGCCACCTTTGCTAGCTTGAGTAAAATTCTAACGAGAGATTAGGTTTTGTTTTGGTGGTGGTGGTGTTGTTTGGTTTGTTTGTGTTTTTGTTTGGTTTGTTTTGCTTGGGGTTTGTTTTTTTTGTTGTTGTTTGGTTTTTTAGTACTATACAATAGAGTATGCAACCTAGAATTTATAAAGGCAAGTTGGTATATGTATGAAATACATTTTTATTATTCTCACTTTTGGTTAACATGAGGAGTTGGTGGAAATCTTTGAGAACTCTTGATTCCAGTAAAAATTGTGGAACCCAAACCAGACTGGTGGATTACTTGGTTGAAAACATGCTAGAAGGGAAGAAAATATAACACTGTACACTTGAAACTGGTCAAAGAATATTTTTGAGCTTTTATCTATAGCACAAATGTGTGAAGTGCATTTAACAGTTGATTTTTAAAGTTCTGTAATGACTCAGAATAAAAAAGTTATTCCAGAGTTACTGTAGCCTCTTAATTTGTTCACTTCATATGTTATATTGCTTCACATTACTGACATTAAATATTCTGATTAAAAAATTTAAATGCTCTTGAATAAAAATATTTTGTGATACTATCTTACTCTTTTTTTTTACATTTCTACCTTTTGAGGTCAAGTTAGGACCAAATCAAACAAAAATCAGCATTTTTTGGCAGAAAAGAAAACTGCATGTTTGATGTCTCCTATTGCATATCTTTCTGCTGACAGACTATGGCTTGATGTAGGATCTAAACAAAACAGGTGGGATTTGGTTTTAAGTAGACTTAGGCTTCCATCCATTTTCCACTGAATTTTGATTGCATTTGGGTACTTACTTAGTATCTATCAGTTTCCTATTCATGTCTCACTTCTGCAGGCAGGTAGCAGAAGCACTACACAACTTTCATCTACCACTGTTTTTTTATGGTGTAAACTCAAAAAGAAAAAGATCAGTTCTTACAGAACAGATCTATTGGCAGTGGACTGGTGAATTACCGTTTTTGTTGTCCCTGTCAGAGAAAGAAAGGTTTTTAAAGAGGGTATGGTGGCAAATCTGACCATGGGGTTCAGTTCCTTTTTTAGGTATTGAGAATGGTATCCAAAAAGCCCAACTTTACCAATTTGTACCACTTGAGTTCCCCTGAATATTCTTCTATTTGTCAACATCAAGTCTTGAAGAAGTTAAGCTCAAAGCAAAACTTATACAAATATTGAAAAATAAGAACTGTATGCATAGAAAACAAGGATCAATTTACATATGCAGTCCCACTGAGCAATGTATCATTACTGTATTCTCATAAAAATACAAGCAGAGCTATTTACAGGACGAACCAAAGTAATTAGCTATATCTCTTGTAATTAGGAGTCAGTATGTCATCTGAGATAATTATGTTGCAATACACATAATTTTCTTGAATAGCAGATATTGCATGGAATTATGTATCTACTAGTATGATGATACTTCTCCAGATAAAAATTTCAGAGATGACTAGAAAACTAAGATATTGCAATGACTGAAAAAAATTAACTAATTGATTTTATTTCAACATTGTTTCTATTCTTCATATAATTGTAATAATTCTAACTTTATTTTAGTTTTTACTTGATTTTGTTATAGAAAGGTAGTCTCAGTGGTTAATAAGAAGAATTGAAATTCATCTCTTGGTAGAACTTCACTGAAATCAGCAAAGGTGCTGCAGGCTTGACTTTGCAAGCAAACTTTGATGTCTTCAAGATCCTGCTTGGAAGCATCCCATGGAATAGGGCTCTAGAAGGTAGCAGGGTTCAAGAGAGTTAGCTAATATTCAAACATCACTTCCTCCAAGCTCAAGACAAATGCATCCCTATGAGCAAGAAATCCAGTAAAGGGAGTGGGAGGCCAGCATGGATAAGGAAGGAACTCAAAACTCAGGTGGAAGAAGGATGTTTATGTAATGTGGAAAAAGAAACAGACCACCTGGGATTAATGCAAGGAGGCTGTTAGAATATGCAGAGATGCAGTGAGGAAGGCCAAGCTCCATTTGGAGGTAAACTTGTCCAGGGATGTCAGGGGTAACAAGAAGGGTTTCTTCAAGTACATCAGCAGCAAAAGGAAGGTTAGGGAAAATGTAGGTCTGCTGCTGAAACAGGTGGGTGCCCTGGTGATGGATGATAAAGAGAAGGCAGAGTTACTGAATGCCTTCTTTGCTTCCTGCTTCTTTACTGCTAAGACTGGCCCTTGGGAATCCCAGGCCCTAGAGATAGAAGAGAAATTCTGGCAAAAGGGAGACTTTCCCTTAGTTGAAGAGGATCAGATTGTTTAGACAACCTGGACATCCACAAATCCATGGACCCTAATGGGATGCACCCATGAGTGATGAGAGAATTGGCAGATGCTAATCTGCTCTCCATCATCTTTGAAAGGTCTTGGAGAACAGGAGAGGTGCCAGAGGACTGGAAGAAAGCCAATGTCACTCTAGACTTCAAAAAAGGCAAGAAGGATGACCCAGGAAGCTACAGGCCAGTCAGCCTCACCTCCATCCCTGGAACAACTCATTCTGGACATCACCTCCAAGCATGTGGAGGAAAAGGTTATCAGGAATTCATGGGTTCATCAGAGGGAAATCATGTTTGACCAAACTGATAGCCTTCTATGATGGATGACTGGTTGAGTAGACGAGGGGAGAGCAGTGGATGTTGTCTGTCTTGACTTTGCAAAGCTGTTGACAGTGTCTTTCACAACATCCTCATAGGTAAGCTCAGGAAGTGCAGTCTGGATGAACGCATGGTGAGATGGATCAAGAACTATCTGGATGGCAGAGCTCAGAGGGTTGTGATCAACGGTGCAGAGTCTGGTTGAAGGCCTGTAGTTAGTGGAGTTCCCCAGGGGTCAGTATTAGGTCCAGTTCAGTCCAACCCGTTCATCAATGACCTGGACAAGGAGACTGGGTGCACCCTCGGCAAGTTTGCTGATGATACCAAACTGGGAGGAAGGCCCAACACGCCAGAAGGCTGTGCTGTCATTCAGCAAGACCTGAACAGGCTGGAGGACTGGGCAGGGAAGAACCTAATGAAGGTTAACAAGGGCAAGTGTGTGGTCCTGCACCTGTGGAGGAATAAACCCCGGCACGAGAACAGTTTAGGGGTGGACGTGCTGGAAAGCAGTATTGCGGAGGACTTGGGAGTTCTGGTCAACAACAGGTTGACCATGAGTCCACAATGTGCCCTTGTGGCCAAGAAGGCCAATGGTATCCTGGGGTGCATTAAGAAGAGTGTGACTAGTAGGCTGAGGGAGTTTATTCCCTCCTCTTCTCTGCCCTGGTGAGACCACATCTGGAGTACTGCGTCCAGTTCTGGGCTCCTCAGTTTAAAAAGGACAAGGAATTACTGGAGGGAGTCCAGTGGCAGGCTATGAGGATGATTAGGGGTCTGGAGCATCTTTCTTAATAGGAAAGGCTGAGAGAGCTGGGTCTGTTCAGCCTGGAGAAGAGAAGGCTGAGAGGGGATCTTATCAATGTTTATAAATATCTCAAAGGTGGATGTCAAGAGGCCAGACTCCTTGCACTGGTGCCCACTGATAGATTGAGGGGTAACAGGCACAGACTGAAGCACAGGAGGTTCCATCTGAATATGAGGAAAAGCTTCTTTACTTTGAGGGTACCAGAGCGCTGGAACAGGCTGCCCAGAGAGGTTGTGGAGTCTCCTTTTCTGGAGACATTTGAAACCCCCCTGGACACATTCCTGTGCAATCTATTTCAGGTGTACTTTCTTTAGCAGAGGGGTTGGACTAGATGATCCTCAGACGTCCCTTCTGACCCTAACTATTCTGTGATTCTGTGATTTTGAAATCTTCTAGGTAAGTAATTCTAGATATACTTTGCCTATTGTAGGATATGGGAAATTATTAAGGAAATATCCATTACAAAGTATAAATTCTTTACATAGCAATAAACACATAAAAGAATTCATGGGTTCTTATTGGAGAACTTAATTCACTTTTTGCATATAATCTGACTTGATTCGATCTTTATTCCACCAAAACAGTTAGCTAAGTTGTTCTCAAAATCACAGCCCTTTTGTTTCAAGATTTCTGGGTTTGCACTTAGGCCCAGCCTAGTACTAGGGTCAGGGTTGGGACAAAGACAAGCGCTTGAGCTGCAGTGGAAATGGGGTTAGAAAGGGGCTGCATGAGGACAGTATGGGCTGGAAAAAGATCATCCCCTGAGAAAATTCTCATCTGTAGGGTCCCTTGTGGTCTTAGACTCAGCCTACTAACAGACTTTATGCAGAAATACTTCTGCTTTTATGTATTTGCGCTGTCATGCTTCTGACTGATGGTGACAGTTTAATTGGGAATGTACTTTATTTTCATGGAGACTCTTCCTGGCTACTCTGGATTAAGAGTTCCTGGTTCCAAAACTGAAGGGCCCTTTTTTACTCCCAGCACTCAATGCCTTAAATTAAACATCCCAGAGGTGACCCAGAGGTCATTGTCCATGTGGTAATGACAGACACCTGTGGTAGACTTATACATTTAAGACAACTATTGCTGAAGCAGGGTGCCACAGAGCAGCTGAATTAGATGTCAATGTCTATGGCAAAAATAAAGCACTTCCACAGGGTAATCACAGATTCACAGAATGTTAGGGATGGGAAGGGACCTCAAAAGATCATCTAGTCCAATCCCCCTGCCAGAGCAGGAACACCTAGGTGAGGTTACACAGGAAGGTGTCCAGGCGGGTTTTGAATGTCTCCAGAGAAGGAAACTCCACAACCTCCCTGGGCAGCCTGTTCCAGCATTCCATCACCCTGACTGAGAAGAAGTTTCTTCTCAAATTTAAGTTGAACCTCTTGTGTTCCACCTTGAACCCATTACCCCTTGTCTTACTGTTGGTTGTCACTGAGAAGAGCCTGGCTACATCCTCGTGACACTCACCCTTTAGATATTTATAAACATTAATGAGGTCAACCCTCAGTCTCCTCTTCTCCAAGCTGAAGAGACCCAGCTCCCTCAGCCTTTCCTCATAAGGGAGATGCTCCACTCCCTTCATCATCTTTGTGGCCCTGCGCTGGACTCTCTCCAGCAGTTCCCTATCCTTCTTGAACTGAGGGGCCCAGAATTGGACACAATATTCCAGATGAGGTCTCACCAGGGCAGAGTAGAGGGGAAGGAGAACCTCTCTGGACCTACTAACCACCCCCCTTCTAATACACCCCAGGATGCCATTGGCCTTCTTGGCCACAAGGGCACAGTGCTGGCTCATGGTCATCCTGCTGTCCACCAGGACCCCCAGGTCCCTTTCCCCTACACTGCTCTCTAATAGGTCATTCCCCAACCTATAGTGGAACCTGGGGTTGTTCCTGCCCAGATGTAAGATTCTACATTTTCCCTTGTTATATTTCATTAAATTTTTCCCCGCCCAACTCTCTAGCCTGTCCAGATCTCGCTGGATAGCAGCACAGCCCTCTGGCGTGTCAGCCACTCCTCCCAGCTTGATGTCATCAGCAAACTTGCTGATAGTACACTCAATTCCCTCATCCAAGTCATTGATGAACATATTGAATAGTACTGGTCCCAGTACTGACCCTTGAGGCACTCCACTAGATACAGCCCTCCAACCAGACTCCGCCCCATTGACCACGAGTCTCTGACTTCTTCCCTCCAGCCAGTTTGTGGTCCACCTCACTACCCGATTGTCCAGTCCACACTTCTTCAGTTTAGCCGTGAGGATGCTGTGGGAGACTGTGTCAAATGCTTTACTGAAGTCAAGGTAGACCACATCCACCACTCTGCCTTCATCAATCCACCTTGTTATGTCTTCATAAAAGGCTATGAGGTTGGTCAAGCACGACTTCCCCTTGGTGAAGCCATGTTGACTGCCCCTGATGATCCTCTTATCCTTGATATGTCTTAAGATGGCACCAAGGATAAGGTGTTCCATCACTTTCCCAGGGATGGAGGTGAGCCTGACCGGTCTACAGTTGCCCAGGTCCTCCTTCTTGCCCTTTTTGAGGACTGGAGTGACATTTGCTTTCCTCCAGTCCTCAGGCACCTCTCCCGTTTCCAAAAACTTGGCAAAGATGATGGAGAGTGGTCCAGCAATGACTTCAGCCAGCTCCCTCAGCACCCGCGGGTGCATCCCATCTGGACCGATGGATTTATGCATGTCCAGATTGCTGAACTGGTCCCTAACCCAGACCTCACCAACTAAGGCAAACTCCTCCATTGCCCTGCCTTCCTCTGGGGCCTCAGGGGTACGGGGCTCCTCAGGACAGCCTCCGGCAGAGTAGACAAAGAAGGCATTCAGTAATTCTGCCTTCTCTGTATCTTCTGTCACCAGGGCACCCACCCCATTCATCAGTGGGCCTACATTGCCTCTGGTGTTAGTTTTATCTGCCATGTATTTGAAGAAGCTCTTTCTGTTGTCCTTGACCCCTCTTGCCAGGTTTAACTCTAAGGAGGCCTTAGCTTTCCTAGTTGCCTCCCTACATCCTTTAACAACAGCCTTATATTCTTCCCAAGTGGCCAGCCCCTCCTTCCATGATTTGTAAATTCTCCTCTTCCACTTGAGTTTGCCCAGCAGTTCCCTGTTTAACCAAGCAGGTCTCCTGGCTCCCTTTCTTGACTTCCTATGTGTCGGGATGCACTGATCTTGAGCTTGGTAGAAGCAGTCCCTGAATGCTAACCAGCTATCTTGGGCCCCTTTACCTTCAAGCAGCCTTGCCCATGGGATTCCGCCCAGCAATTGTTTGAACAGGGCAAAGTTCGCCCTGCTGAAGTCCAGGGTTGCAATTCTGCTTGCTATTCTGCTCCTGCCACATAAGATTTTGAACTCCACCATCTCATGGTCACTGCAACCAAGGCAGCCCCCCACCTTTACTGCTTCAACCAGACCCTCCTTGTTAGCGAGGACGAGATCCAGCAGCGCACCTCTCCTAGTCGGCTCCTCCACCATTTGCATCAGAAAGTTATCGTCAATGCACTGGAGGAACCTCCTAGACTGAGGCTGGCTGGCTGAGTAGTCCTTCCAGCAAACATCAGGGTAGTTAAAATCCCCCATAACAACCAGAGCCTGTGACTGTGAGGCCACGCTCAGCTGCCCGTAGAAGGCCTCATCAACTTCCTCACTCTGATCTGGTGGCCTGTAATAGACTCCCACAACAGTGTCACCCCTGCCAGCCTGCCCCTGAATTCTCACCCACAGACTCTCAACTCGCTCCTCAACCGCACCTGGACAGTACTCTATACATTGCAATTGCTCTCTCACGTAAAGAGCAACTCCACCACCACGCTTGGCTGGCCTGTCTTTCCTGAAAAGGACATAGCCATCCATGACCACATTCCAGTCATGTGAGCTGTCCCACCATGTCTCTGTTAATGCCACCAGATCATAATCTCCTGACCGAACGCAGGTTTCTAACTCCTCCTGCTTATTCCCCATGCTGCGCGCATTGGTGTACAGGCATTTCAGGGAGCGAGCCGAGTACACCGATTTCACCCTAGGGGCCTGAGGGGCCTCCCGGTCTTTATGTATTCCAGCATGCTGCCCCACTGATGCAAGCCCAGCTACAACCCCATTCCCCTTCAAATCTAGTTTAAAGCCCTGCACATGAGCCCTGATAATTCCTGTCCCAGCATCCTTTTACCCCTGTGGGATAAACCTTTCCCACGTATCACTGTCCGGACTGGTGTCTTATAAAACTAGGAGTTATCAAAGAACCCAAAGCCCTGCGTGTAGCACCAGTCCCGAAGCCAATCATTTACGGACTTAATTTTTCTATTCCATCCCACGTCATCACCCAAAAATGGAAAGAGAGAAGAAAAGATAGAGGAAGCTCAAGGTCTGGACTAGAAACTGCCTAGGTCTCCTGTTCATTAAGCACACAGATAAAAATTAAGTACCTTTGTGCACTTCTGGATGATGAGTGATGAGGTCTGCAACCAGGTGCTTAGCAAAAGAGGAGACATCAATTGGTACTTTTTGTTTCAATAGTCAAACAATGGCCAGGGTATGGTGGCAAACAATGGGAGACACTGATTCTTAACTGGGCCCCAGTTAGGAAGGTGTGAGTCTTCCTACCAGCCCTTATATCCCAGGTAGATAGGGCACAAACAAGGAAAAATACAAGAGACAAAAGGCTAGAAGGAGCCAGACAAGAAGCTGTACCTCTCTACTTTTTGGGCAGGGCTTTGAGCAGAAAAGATGGTGGACTTATTTTCTGACTCCATTTGTCTATACATATTTTTATCCAGTTTCAGTATAATTTTAAATGTCATTCCCCTTCAAAATTACGGAACTCCTCTTTGATAAGAGAAGTTTGGATCCAAAGCCATTCAAGTTTTGTATACTGAAGACTTCTCCATTGGGCCGTTGTGAAAAAAGTGAGAAACCTTCATTTTGTTAGTCATGGTTTGAGAAAAACGATTACACTGTGCTTCTTATTGGGAGTTAGTATTTAGGTGTGTCTCTGCACAAGATTGAATTGCCACAAAGCTTAGAACCAGAGTAAACTGCTGCTGAATGTACCTAAACCCTACAATGTGCCCACTGAGTATGGCACATGGGGTTGGTTTTCAGCAAGGGACAACTTACTATTAAAGCTCAAAATCTGACCTAATAACTGTCTGCTACATAAAGTATGCCAGCATCGTCACTTCTGTAATCATATCTGATGGTAGACACATGATATCCATTGCCAAGCTGGGGAACTAAGACCAATCACGGCATAGCCTTGACAGTAGCATTATAGAAAGGCTATGTAATGGAAGGATAGGTTGAACTTCTCTAAAGCCACTACATTATTTTAGTTAAATGTGTTCACTTTGACTGCATCTTAAATAGCAGTTACAGTCATATAATGTGATTTTTGGTAAGAGCATTAATGGATAAGTCAAACTTGAAAAATTCTATACAACTGAACCGAGCTCCAATAAACAGTATTAATGATAGTAGTGACTGATGAACTCACCTAGGAGTAGAAGTACATTAATAGGGATCATAAAATCATAGAATTATAGAAGCATAGAATGGTTTGGCATGAAAGGGACCTTAGAGATCATATAGTTCTGGCCTTCCTGCCATGAGCAAGGGCAAATTCCACCAGACCAAGTTGCTCAAAGCCCTATCCAACCTGGTGGTGAACACTTCCAGGCATGGGGCATCCACAACTTCTCTGGACAGTCTGTTCCAGTGCTTTGCCACCCTGAGGGTGAAGAATTTCTTATATCTCATCCAAATCTACCCTCTTTATGTTTAAAGCCATTACCCCTTGCCCTATCACTACATGCCCTTGCAAAAAGTCCCTCTCCAGCTTTGCTGTAGGTCTCTTTTAGGTACTGGAAGGCTACTATAAGGTCTTCCTGAAGCCTTCTCTTCTCCAGGCTGAACAAACCGAACTCTCTCGGGCTGTCTTCATAGGAGGGGTGTTCCAACCCTCTGATCATTTTTATGGCCCTCCTCTGGACCTGCTCTGACAGGTCCATGTCCTTCTTATGGTTGGGGCCCCAGAGCTGGGTGCAGTACTGCAGGTGGGGTCTCACAAGAGCAGAGGAGGAGAATCACCTCCCTTGACCTGCTGGCCACTAAGTACCTACTGGATGCTAAGTATGTAATATAAAGGTAATCCCATCTCTAAGTGGAAGTCTTTTTGTGGTTGGAAAAAGCTCTAAAACCCCTTTTTTATTAATAAAAAGGCACATAAAATGGGGAATTTCTTTAGCTTCTTCTAGAAAGGGATTTTTGCAATATGATGATACTGTAGACATAGGCATATATCTTATAGGCCTGTTTGTAGCTCTTAAACATGTTGTTGTAAGAGCATGGGGAAACCAAATCATGTTCAAAGACTACAGTAGGTTATAAATCACATAGTATCCTTATTATACTGTTTAGCTAACTGACTTTATGAATAAGCTGCTATCAGTTTGCTCTAAAAAAAAAAAATGATACCACTATTTTGGAAAAAAAGTGGAAAGCTTGTATGGAACTTATTGGTAGGCCTGACGGATGGTTCCCAGTTATTCAGCTATATCCTGTCACCCTGAAAATAATGTTCTTTACATTAGCCTTGAATTTTCCTGTATGTGTCCAATAAGGGCGTTCAGTAAAATCACAGCCTACTGGAGAGTGGAATAACCTTTATCACATTGTCTGTGCTTAAATGGGATTTGAGGGAATTTACCAATGACCTTGTCTGGATTTCTTTTGGGCTCAATTTGTGACACAATAAATTCATACTTGTTTAAGATTCTCACTAAAAACTGTACCACATACTGTTATTTTTTTCTTTCCATTACCTTTGGATGTGGTGCTTGATACTGATTAATTGCCTGTCCTTTCTGTTTGCCAGGTGCATTTGCCAGCTCTCATCTCTGATAACAGACACCACTATCTGTCTTTTGATATTTTTTATATTACTGAATTAGCTGTTTGTGCTCTAAAACCCTCATAGCCTAAAAGATGACTCAGAATTTTACTGAGTCTATGTGGTATGTGTGACTGAAGGGCTGGGGATACTGCCACAAAGGCTCATTAAAGTCACTTGCTCTGCAGTCCACCACTTCTTATCCCACAACAATGGAATTAATGAGATACAGACAAAAATGTTATGGTGAAATTGTAGCTGTGTTGGCATAATTCCAGTCCTCACAAATTCACACCACAAACATTTACAGTGCATGCTTGCTATTTTTGCTTCCACCTGCTTCCTTCGACATTACACTCAGAGCTAGAAAGTGGGTCTGAAATTGATTCCTGTCAACTTTTAGTGTTTCTGAAAAAAGGAAACCCTATTAATCCAAAATATTTATAAAATATTTACCATTTGTTTTTACTTTCTGAATGTTCCTTACTCTAAATCTACAGAATATGCATAAAAAAAGAATCTTCAAATATATTATCAAAATGCCAAGGTCCCTTTTTTCACACTTCCTTCCTTGTTAGCACACAAACTTCATAATAATATACCTTTGTTTAAAAAAAAAGTCTGTGATTACAGATTATAATGCACACACAGTGAAACAACCTGTATTGTACAGGTCCTATTTCTTGCATGTCCTGATGGGGTTTTCCTCTCTATTTTTTCCTTTTCTTTGTTTAAATGAAAGTAATGCACTTTAGGATTGAATGCAGTCACTGTAAAAGATACAGGTTTTTATCTACCTTGTGTGGTTTCATTTACAATAACATTGGGACCAATTTCTCTATGCATTTGTGGCTCTCAATCTGTTGACCTTGATGATGGTATTGATTGACAAAGTTTTTTTCAGATGTCTAATTTTGGGATGCTAACGGACTGGAACTTATCAAACATGCCTTTAATTTTCCTTTTGTGATGATATTACATAATTTTAAAAGAAAACTACTGATCCCCAAAATAATTATATTTCATACATATTCTATCTTGAAAAGTGACATTGAAATATGCAATAAGAAATACCCTATTTATCCTTTCAACAAGTTCTAGGCAGATCTACTCCATTTACGGAGAAGTAGGTTTCTGTTATTATTTGTAAAGATGATGCCTGGAAATTGACCTGGAATCTGAGAGCCATCATTCAGCCTTGCAGGCTTGGGAAGCAAAGAGATTTTGCCATGGGAGCTTAAAATAGCATCTCAGTACTTTGACATCCACCTCTCCAAATTGCTGTTAGACTTGTATGTCTAATTCATTTAGCTTATTTGGAGACCCTCAGGCTCTAAGAATTATATTAATGATTTGGGAACAAAAATAACTTTCCCCCAGAGATTCATTGTCTATTTAGTGCTAACAGAAATAACGTTTAATATCTTTGGTCAAGTCAGCTTGATAAAAACCTTACAAAGATGCCATTTGATGAATAATAAGATGGGTTCATTTTGTTTTGTTTTTTGTTCATTTTTTATAGCCTTGCCACTGGAATTAAAAATCATGCTAGAGGTGACTCTGTGATATTTTCACTAAGTGAAGGTCCAAGACAAACCTATAAGGTTTATAAGTTCAGGAGTCTGGGATAGGGACGGGTCAAAGATGAGTTGTTTTCTTGTTCTTCTGAGAGAATGGAGAAAGCTTTTGAAATTCTACCTGGTTAAAAAATGATCTTTGATTTAATTATCCCAAACATAGAATACATTTCCTGAGGAGTCAACTGGGTGTCATCACTCTCTCACCTGTGGTTGCAGTATTTAACATTATTTTAGACCTTTCTTCACTTTTGTCAGGGGGAAGTAATTTAGGATTCTGCTTACTGCAGAACAATATTTAGATTTCTCAAAATAAAGTACAACTTAAAAGAGTTTGATGACAGATTCACCCTATTATATACTGCATGAGGAAATATGCAAAGCCGAATGCTGCTTACCTTCTCTCCAGGAGCCTGATACCCATTCATGGAGCAAACCTTCAGGCATCTTTTCTCTCTGATAACTCTTCGCTCTGGAGTCTGTACTTCAGAGCTCTGAAGGCAAACATTCAGGGGAGGCCTGCACCCGTTTGCAAAAGCAAACTTTCAGGCATTCCCTCCCTGATAACCATTTGCTCCAGAGCCTATATTTTAGAACTCTGGAGGCAAACTTTCAGGCAAGGCATGATAACCATTCCCAGAGCAAACTTTCAGGAAACAAAACTCTGAGAAAAAAAAAAAGTCAATGGCGTAGAATAGCAGGAGGGCTGGCTCAAGCTGGGTGCCTGCACAGAGGTCCAACCTGGGTACAGAAAACCATAGACTTTTATATCTTTATAGACCATTCACATCACAATTCAGTCCAATAGCAATATTTCACTTTGGGGACTTTTTGCTTCTCATTGGATATTTTTCACTGATTTCATATGTGCCTTTGTTTCATTTAGCTGTAGACATTGTTTACGGTCCATAGCCTTGCAGGTGCTGTTTTGTCTGAATAAATCCTTTTCTTCTTAGTGAAGTGCAAAACAGGTCCCATTTTGCAGGTGTTAGTAGTGTTTCCGCGTTAGCCTTGTAATCATTATTTTTTCCCCAGTCAGTTCCATTCTTCCCAGCAAAGTGCAAACTAGACCTTATCTTGCAAGTGTTCAGTGTAGTTTGTAGTTGCTTTTGGTAAATACAAGCAGAACTGTACAGCTTAAGACTTCAGCAAATCCAGCTTACTAAGTAACATGAAACAGACAGTGTACTAAAAATCATACAACATTATACTTCTAAGTGATTCATTATATTTAGTGTGCATTTACTTAAGCTAAATGATTAGCATTAAACTTACATTGGGCTCATCCACTGACCTGTGAGTAACAAAACCATTGCCATACAGCCCACTTACTTAGCAGAGAGAGCTCAAAGTGGGCTCACCCAGGCCGTCATATTTATAGAATAAAGTGGTTGACTCGTAGTCAAATTGCATACAGTAGGAAAAGTATGCACGAGACTCCCTGCACCCACAAGTTATTGGTGTTCAGTTGCCGTTGTGCTTCCTTGTGGGTTTTCTAAAAGGAGTTCTTGGCCTGGCTGGGGCTCAGGCCTTTACCTCCTCTGGAGCCCGGACCAAACTGCTGCTGGTTTGGCTGGGGTGGGGGCGTGGGGTGCAGTGCGGGCGAGTGCATCTGCCACAACTTTCCACATTTGTATTCAGTGAGGGGCTGGGAAAATTTGAGAATGGAATTAACTCCATTCTGAGACTTATAGAAATCTAGGTATCTTCTTTTATATCTCTTTCTTCTAGCAGGTCGAGAGAGGTTCTCCTTCCCCTCTACTCTGCCATGGTGAGACCTCATCTGGAATATTGTGTCCAGTTCTGGGCCCCTCAGTTCAAGAAGGATAGGGAACTGCTGGAGAGAGTCCAGCACAGGGCCACGAAGATGATGAAGGGAGTGGAGCATCTCCCTTATGAGGAAAGGCTGAGGGAGCTGGGGCTCTTTAGTTTGGAGAAGACTGAGGGGTGACCTCATTAATGTTTATAAATATGTAAAAGGTGAGTGTCACGAGGATGGAGCCAGGCTCTTCTCAGTGACAACCAATGATAAGACAAGGGGTAGTGTGTTCAAACTGGAACACAAGAGGTTCCACTTAAATTTGAGAAGAAACTTCTTCACAGTGAGGGTAACAGAACACTGGAGCAGGCTGCCCAGGGAGGTTGTGGAGTCTCCTTCTCTGGAGACATTCAAAACCCGCCTGGACGCCTTCCTGTGTAACCTCACCTAGGTGTTCCTGCTCCGGCAGGGGGGATTGGACTAGATGATCTTTCAAGGTCCCTTCCCATCCCTAACATTCTGTGATTCTGTGATTCTTTCCAACTGTGTGTGCCTCTCTATTCACATAATAAACTCTTTAAACTCTGTAGATGCTTTGGGACTGTCAGATACAGGGAGAAGACAATGGAGAGCAAAGAGGTGGTTGTATCCTGTTGCACATGTTGGAAATGCCAGCTTTTCTGCAGAACATGGAAACATGAGAAGAAATTAGGTTGTCCCATCCCAGCAGTCTCTTATGACCTTATCTAGATTTTACAGTTAAATTTGTTGAAAAGTTGTCAAAAGGTAAATACCAAAAATTACTGTTTTAGTCCAACCACCACAAAGATTCAGAAAAGTTTTGGAAATGTCACAGCGATCCATTACTCAAAGTTTAAGTAGATGTCTTGTGCCTTATTCTCTGTTATGGGCGTAGGATGTACCATAGTGCAGTGTAGACTGGGAGTCCCACGTGGCTCTGTCAGGAGAGAACTTGGCATTTTTTGGTCTCTAAAGAGAGTTATGACATTAATTAGCTGAATGAATGCCCCTGTGAGGCATAGGTAGACTGTTTCTTAATACAGTTAAGTCATACAGTTTAGGACTGTACTTTTGGAAATCGGGTTTGGTTTTGTTTTGTTTTTCTGAAAAGCCGAAGATTTGCAGCAAGCCCCAAAATAATATTTTTCCTGCTGTAGAAGGAGCGGCATAATCTTTCATCAAAAGCAAAAGTACCTGCTGTCTCATTAGGAGTTAGACATCTCTAGAAGCTATGCAAATGTATTCATCATCTACATATCCCCGAACGACAGAGAACTTCCAGTATAAAACCAGACCTTGCAGCTGCTTTCTTTTGAGTGTCTGAAACAAAAGTCTGGGTACCGAAATTTACATTTGATTTACACAAATCAGCATCACATCTGTCTCAGAACTTTGCTAGTTGTCAGCAGTGTAACTTACTTGAGGTTTGACAGGGTGAGACTTGAATTAGCTGAACTTCTGAATGTTCTTGATATTTCCATTGCTATTTGCCATTCCTGCAAAGCTCTGATATTTCCTGAGGAATGTCAAAATCCAGTGGACCTTAGGCAGGGGAGACAGTCAGGAATTCACATATGACAGTTTTGTCAGCACATCATTTTCAAGTTCTAAAGAAAAGTTACAACCAAATAGGTTCTGACAAAAGAGAATATAAAACATTAGAAGTAATTAACATGCTTTATTTTTTTAAAATGAAATAGTTTTTAGGAAAAGAAAGGTGTGGAAAATTCTTGACAACAGAATGAATAAATATGACAAGAGTAAGAAAGTTGAGGCTGCTTTGGAACAGAAGAAAATTAAGAGACCAAGAGAAGGAGAAACATACAGACATCAAGGGAAAAGAATAAAGAAAGAAAATCTACAGCACATTTTGAATTACTTATATTAGTAACAGGTATTTCCCATCTAGTCTGCAAGTTACATGACTGAGAAACTTGAATCTTGACTGCTGATCTCTGAATTGGCATGTTGAGTTTTATGAAACAATCAAGCAACAGTCCTAAGTCAAAGGCATTAGCATGAATAATAACCATATAAAACCTGTTAATATATTAATTATTATGGTGCCTTAGACTGTGAAACTTTACATAGAATTAATTATCACCATGGTAATGGGTGGTGTAATGGTAAATACAGCCTAAGTAAGTTCATTTTTTCAGTGCATTTAAGAAGTTAAGTATTCATTATCGTGCTAAAATGAGAAGTGAATAAACTTCATTTTCCAACAGTTCTTATCCACACTATTAATGTTAGCGATTGTACTGTACTGTGGATGCAAATAATTACAAGTTGTTCATTAACAGATATTAGCTGTGTCTCTGTTCCATTTTGTGTCAAGGTGTCTGAGAGCAGTGGCACTATTGTCTATAACTTCTGTACACAGGAAGAATTTGTTTTTCTTTACCTAAATATTTGGGAAAAACACAAGGAGTGGAATCTTCACAGTTTCTTGGCCTCCTTCAGTCTTTGATGCTTACAAACATCCACCAGACCTAGGAAAAACAGCAGCTTGAATCTAGAAATGCCTTCTTTTCAATAGTCATGGGCCCGCTGTTTTAACTAATGTTTCCAGTGCCCAGGAGCCAGTTTACAGAACAGCTTCAGCAGATTACAAAGAGTAGAGGTTCAGTAATGATAAGGTAAAGCACGGTGGCATCTGAATTTCATGGCAACCCAAAGATAAATGTGGCTTCATATTTGTACATGAAGTTTGTACCATGCTTGCTATTTAGCAAGACTGTGTGGTAGGAGGCCAGATCAAGGATAATGTGCCTCCATTTTGTGGGGTAAAGGTTATAACTGCTAGAGTTGAGAGAGAGACAAAGGTGAGAGCCCCATGGTGAGTGGGCACCTGGCGTGTCATAAAGGAAGGGGTACACTACAAAAAGATTTGTCTCTTGAAAACCTCTTTGTTTGGGACAGGGCTAGGGGGCCTGGGCTCAGGCTCTGTCCACAGCCAGGGTAAGTGCTGGGGCCAAGCAGCCCATCATCAGCTCCACTGAAAGCACAGCTATCGTTGAGCCCATTGCTCAGCCCTTGCCCAAGTTCCCTGATCCATCTATTTTCTCATTATTTTCTCAAATTATTTAGTTCCCACATTTTTTGCATTGTTTCATATCCACTCTTTTGTATGTGTATACTAGAGATGTTTTGGTGATTAAACATCAAAGTAAATGAATGGATGAACATGTTGCACAAGTTCCTCCTCAGACAGGACATTTTCAGCCTGTCAGCTGCTTTCTATCATCACAAACTTTTTATTTTATTTTATTTTATTTTATTTTATTTTATTTTATTTTATTTTATTTTATTTTATTTTATTTTATTTTTACTATACGTTTTATAAACTCTTCTACTTCCACATTGGCTTACATATCCAGGTCTGAGGAGCCTTTTGCTGAACTTTTAATGAATAACACTAACTCAGCTGTTATGTCTACCTTCACACGTAACTGTGATTTGCTTCTTGTTAGCAGTCAGACTCCAACACTTTGTGTATTTAATTGTTTAACTTTGTCTCACATTTGAGACATTCTGATAGTCTTTAAAATAGCAATACTCTGTGTGATGACTCTTCTTCTTTCCCAGGGTGAGTTATTACAATGAAAGTTTTCAGTCATACCCAGCATTTTATAAGGTAGATTTTACTTTAATTTTGTTATGGTCTTTTAAATGATTATATAACTGGTTATCTGTTACTGTCAACAGGTCATTTGCTTTCATAGATGTGAGCATTTTGCATATAAAAATGAACAACACATTTTGTTTGTTTTTCTTATTGTCTGACATTCCCCATGCAGCTTGAATATGCTCACCTGGATGGTGATGTTTAAACCTGTCCTTGACAGCAACTGAAGTACTATATATAGGATTTGCAAGGACTTTATTAGTAATATTTCACAGTTGCTTTAAGTACAAGGAAAAGGGAAATCTAGATATGGCAGGGGATGCTGAGGACAAGTTAGCTTGTTTAAATGGCCTGATCTTATATGAACTTCAAATAGCAGGAGGAAAATCCTGTACATTATATAGGATAGCTTCATCCAACTGAGCTGGCAACCATGAAAGAAAGAAATCAACAGTAACATTTAAATATTCTCAACTGAAGCCTCTTTTGTTTCTCAAATTTAAGAAGTTTGGTATGCCTTCACATTCAAAGAAGAAGAGAAAAGTAGAGCAAGGGGCACTGAATCTGACATCGTTTTTGTCAGCTGGACAGCATCATCATCTGCTCCATGTCTTGCTGAAACCACCTTCAGCCCAGCTGTAGTCAGTTTAATTGTTTAGGAGCAGGTCGTAGCATTATGTGAAAAGGGGTACACAACTATTTCCTCCAGGGTGTTTGGCGGTTATGAGAAGTAAACATGTGGTTGATTGCCTAAAATCAAGGGTAGTGCTGCCTTGATATTAATGAAGTATTAATGAAACAATAGAATCACAGAACAGTTTAGGTTGGAAGGGACCTTCAAAGGTCATCTAGTCCAACTCCCCTGCAATGAGCAGGGACATCTTTGACTGCATTAGATTGCTCAGAGTCCCATCCAGCCTGGCCGTGAATGTTTCCAGGGATGGGGCATCTACCACCTCTCTGGGCAACCTGTTCCAGTGTTTTACCACCTTCAGTGAAGCGAGATGGGAATTCTGCAACCAAGTTGAATACGATCAGGATTTCATTCAGAACATGTATTTCCACAGCATACATGGCTATAAACGTGGTTAAACACAGATTTGGCACAAATTTCTTGTCATCTACCTTTTCACAATGTCCATTTCATAGTCACTTTTATTTCCTAGGGTTTAGGTAAACATTATACTTGCAAGAAGAAACAAAAAGCTGTCTTTTTTTTTTAATAATTATTATCTGCAAAAATAAATAAATATTTTTAGTTAATTAACATAAACCCAAGCCTATGCTCAGTATACTGCTAAGCAATCCGAAATCAAATCTGCCATTTACAGTGCCGATCCATAGTACAAATAAGTCAGATTTATGAATCTGTTCCCACCTCTTCCTTGAGAGGGATCCCTCAAGGGATCATCCTTGGGCAGACCTAGATACACTGTGCCTGAAGCAGCTCTAAACCACTATCGCATGTAGCCCGCAGCCTATTAAAGTAAATAAGAACCATTTATAGGTTGCAAACAAAGCAGAGACACCTGAAGTATACAGCAATTAAAAATGAGGATCAAGAATGAAAACAAAGAACTCCTGACCCACCTGAAAAATAACACTCAGATGTCCCAAATTTATTTACTGTTGCAAAAAAATTTTGGTACACACATTATAGGGTCCCAGATGAGTTGTTGGAAACCCAAATACTTTAACTCCGAGTTTCATAGGCAAGTTTTTCCTTTTTTTTTTTTTTTTTGCTTTTTTCCTTTTTATTTCTACCTAAAGCTTGCTTTCTACTTGTGTTTTACATCAAAAGCAAGAAAATTTAGAAAAAAATGGTCATGTAATGGTCGTGTAATCTTTATCAAGAGATTAAATATTTCAATAAAATATCAACCCTATAGGAATTTAAAGAAAAGTTTTCTTAGTTCACGTAAGACAAAATTACACTGAAATATGCATTCATGAGTCTTATGATCCTGGCATCAGCTAAATGAGCAGTTCATGCCTGCCAAGAAATGGATTTGCAGCTTTACCTCTCTGTACAGATATTTTTTCTATATAATTTGAAGTGTATGTATAAAAACATACATACATAAGTTTTTCTTATATCATATTAGTATATGATACTTTCCTGAAGGCTTCAGAACAGACTCCATAGTATTCGAAAGTCCAAATACTCATCTAAATTATCTATTCCTAGCACTGCAAATGTGTGGTAATTTGAAATTACATTAGGGCCAAGTATAGGTACACTGCATTTTGGCACAAGATTTTAAGGCTTGATGCAGATGGCTCTAATTAAGCCTAGTGCTTTTTTGACTCTTTTCACTTAAAATTTCCAATCACTGAGGAATACAACATTGCAGAGAAAGAGGAACTAAACACGATTAATTATAAACTCTAAGAAGGCTTTGGTTCAGACAGCAATCAGAAAAAATGACTCATGTGGATTCTGATAGTGGAGGCATTGAACATTTGTTTCCTTGCAGTACAGTATCAGTGTGTGGAAGACACTGAGAATGACTGCCAAGGAGCCTAATAGCTGAAATATCTGTTAAAGAACAGTGATGTTGCTAATGACTCAAGATTTTACACTCTAGAAATTAAGTTCAGACAGGAACAGGTGCAGGGATGAACTACAAGAAAGGTTTGAGGAATAGAGACTATTCTGTAAGAGGAGCCCAAGAGACCCAGGTTTGGGCAGCTGAGCACATCACTGGCAGAGGGAATAAGTCAGCTCTCCAATGATGCATGAGGAAGCAAAACAATAGAAAGGAAAAAAACTCAACTGAACCACCATACAATGTTGGCATGAAACCAAAAGTCTGTAAAGTACCCATGTGTGCAGCAAGACTGGAAATCAGAGACTGTTCATTACCCAACCAGTAGAGCTAGAAATCAAGCTTTGGTCTTTAGTGTTCTTATTTAAATGGCACAGTGTGGGCAATTAAGCCCTCTGTCCAGATTTACATCGCAGTTCCCAGCAGAAAACAGGACTACAAAGAAAATGCTTGTTCTGCTATATGATACCATCATTAAGTCATTGCAATCCTGAAAAACTCAATGAAGAACGACAGTCCCCTGCATATACTGATTCACGCTATTTTAGTCCAGCACTAGACTGAAGATACAGGCACAGAAACATGGTGAGCAGCTGTGAGATGATTACAGTACAAGGTGAGGCCACTATCAATAAACCACTTGAGGGAGAAATTATTGTCTTTAGTATCATTCTAAAAACTACCCTACACTTAGAAAAAGTCAGAGTGGATATATTGTACGCATCATACTGGCCTACTGCCTAGACTATTGAAGCACTAAGAAAGATGTCTTTATTTTTAACATCGTGAGTCTCAACAGTAAATCTGCAGGATATTTTTTAATTAAAAGTAATATGTTTCAGATAGATATTTGGAAAACATTTAAGGCTTTCATTATCTATGTACAAGAAGCTGGGTTTTTTTTGTCAACAATGATAAGTCAAACAGCTTACAGTGAAGCAGTATGGAAACAACACAGAGCTGTACAAAACATTTTACTGCATGGAAATTCTAACACTTAATAAGAAAAAATAATGAGATTACTTACAAGAAAAAGACCCAAAACCTAAATTGATGAGGCAGCACAAAGGGAAGAATAAAAAGCTGCAGAGGGAGCTCATGGTGTGAAAAACAAAGTTGTATTCTCTGAAGAAAGAGTGCATGTGTGTACGTGCACCCATTTCCAAGTGACAGAATTTATTAATGGTTGATCTCTGTCTTGCATAATAAACTAAATATATATTATGTCGTTGAGAATTTCTGGACCTAATGCCCTTAGTAAAGGGAAAAATGCTATGCAAGGTGTCCTTTCTCTTTAAAAAAAATATATATCCTTTCCCCATGATGGATGGGAATCTAACATTAAGAAGTTAATAATATATTTTATCCAAATACATTGTTGGTGTTATTACTTAGAAATGAAACATTCCTGGTTATTTCTGTTAATCTCTCTCCTCAATAGATTCACCTCTTTCTCAGCTACTTGGACTGCAAGATTTTGGGGACAAGAACTTGAGTTTCTCTGTTAGACTGCTGCCAAACTCAGAAAGACTCTGGGCTCTGAAAATGTTATGTCTGCACAAAACATACTGTAACCACTAAGGTCTTTCTACATTTTAGGTAATTCTTATCTCTATCAGGACCTCTGCTTTAATATAAAAAGTATTCTGATGAGTGTTATTTTCTTTCAAGCATCTCAGACCAACCATGAACTATTTTAACGTAGTTCTTCATATTTTTTTCCACAACTGATAGCCTCACCAACCAGCATTAGCATCTTACATGGAATGAAGCCAGTAGCCTACAAGTTTGGTAAAAGCAAGAATTGCTCTTCAGATCATTAGAGTAATTCAGTTTGGATCTACACCAGAATTAATCTGATCAGAATTTATCCTGACATACTTAGTTGTCAGGGGTATTTTACATTTGGGGACAGGCTATTACAATGCAAAAACAACACAGCAACTACCATTTGGTTTTCTTGGCATTTTACCAGTTGTTAGCATCAATTTTCATGCAGCAGAGGCCAGTTGAAATTGCTGATGCAAAAAGTGATAATTTTCTTGATGTGAGACGAATAGAACGTTTTAAATTTAGTACTAAAGTAGAGAATAATTTAGTCTCTGTTATAGAAGAAAGTGCTAAAAAAAACCCAAAACAAAACACAAAAAACCTCCCAACAACAGTTAATGCAGAATTAACTTGTCAGAGCTGTAACTATCTATGAATCATGGAATGGGAATATAATCAATTAATATCAATTAATATCATATGTCATGAATATCTAAAGCAGTAGATAAAATAACATTCCTACAAAAGCCTGTGGCAAACTTCCAAAATAATTCTCTTCCCTTCTGGTGTCTTTGCCTGGGTATGTTTTACAGTTTTCTTCTTAATTTAGTAGTGCTTATCCTGAATTTGGATATCACAGTTCAAACATACTCATTGCCTGAGTTGTTTGTTGGTTTATCTCTAAGTTTGTCTATCCAAAACCAAAGTAATCAGGACCAAATGATAGTTTCTGCAGGGAGATATTTTTATGACCTTATCTCATCTAACCGTCATCTTGGCTTGCCCAGGCACCAGAGCTCTACTTTACACATATTTAATTTCTCACTTTAAACCATTCATCTCTCAATTTACACAGTGTGTCCTTCTAATTTAATTTTGTTGCTAATGCATGAGAAGAGATCATTTGAGTTTTTATTTCCTACTCCGGTATTTCTGGCCCTTTCCCATCAATGACAACTTATGGTCATGGAGTGACAGCAAGATCCCCACCAAACACAACAGAAGTCAACACATGCTCTGCTCTGTTGGCATCTTCTCCTGATGGCAGGCACTCTGCAAAACTCAGCCATGCTGTAGGACTTGCCTTTTCACTGCCAAGAACCTGCTCTTCTCTCCCTAACCCTCTCAAGACTGGAAGCTTCTTCTCAATAATATGTCTTCCTTCATGAAATATCTCCAGCCTTGTTTAAACTACAGTGAAAGCTTAGGGGTGCAGTGATTATAAAGTTTACTGGTTTTTAAATCCTATATACGCTAAATTATCCATACTAATCTAAATGCAGTTTACAGGACTGTACATAAACAAACTGCACACAGAGCATGAATGCAAACATTTCCAAATAAGAGGTCAGCAATTATTTCTAGCTCTTCTGTGGCAAGAAGGTGTATTTGTCTTCATTTTGTGAGACTCCTGGATTGTCTTCAAACTTCATTTGTTAGCTGATTTAGTTTTTCTGCTTATGTAAGTTTCCTCTCCTGGCTTGCATTCCTGTTGGCCAGGCACCAAGTTGATAATTTAACCCTTTTAATCCTTTGTTTCAGCCATACCTTTTATTTTGAGGAGTGAGGAATGTGCAGTTTTAACATCAAATGCATATTTTTTTAATTAATTTATAGGCAGAAGGATCAATGCAGTAGTCACATCATCTGGTATGTTTTTGCAAGGTCCAGCTATGGTTTTCCACCTTGGAACTCATCCTGTCAAAGAAACCCCTGGATTACAAAATGTCAGGCTATAAATCAGTCAAAGCAGTCTGACATCAGATGGCAATATATACTTTTCAATATTTATCACTAGCAAGTCCAGCTGCTTCTGAAGGTATGTGATAGGATCATCCAGTAGACTTCCTTCCCCAAACTCTCACTGCTCAAAAAAATGGTAAAAGGAAAGTATATGACAGAATATTTCAGGCTGCTATGTAATGACGGGGATAGGTTGCTCCAGTGATCTGCTATTTAAAACTAAATTCTCCAGCTACTTTTCACCAGTCAGATAAATTCTCTGTGCCTTAGTTTCCCCATCTGGAAAAACAGTACATACTTCTCTCAGTGGGGAACTGTGCACTTTAATTAATCAACAATTGTAGGTTGCTATATAGAGCGGAGCAAACAATCTGGAGTGAACAGTTTATTCAATGAATTTAGCCCACTTGCAGAAAATCCTTGAGCAGATGGTCTTGTTATAAACTACAGAGCAAAAGAGTAAAAATCATCCTAGTCTGAACATTTCTGTTCTATTTTATTTCACTTACAAAATCTTCAGCCCCAGGGACATATTTCTCAAGGATGAGGAACCCTTTCTATACAGCAGTGTAATAACCCCTTTCAAAAAGCCAATGCTCATGGGACCACTGGATCTCACTCTGCATGATTCCCAATGCGGTACATAGAGGGGCCCTCCAGATGCAGTTTGACTGACTGAAGACAACCAGTGAACTGTCCACACATCAGGGAAGATTTTGCCATATCCAGAAAGCCTTTTAAACCATCTTATCTTGGCAGAAGGCTTTTGATAATGGGATAGCCTTTCTTTGACATCAGGATCCAAAACGTATATTTTCAAGGATAACAGAAAGATAGCCAATCCATAATGCTTTTTACTTTGAAATATTAAATAATTCTATCTATCATGCATTTTAACAGTGATGTACCACATAAATTCACTGCTTGCTACTCAAGAGAAAAGTTATGTTTTGTTATCATAGAATTTAACTTATTTCAAAGCAATGTGCCTTGTTTTCTTTTGCTTTATTTTTTCATTTGTATTCCCCTGAAGAGTAACTTAAGGTTTACATGAATTTTCAGAAACATATTCTCTGAAATACAGTGTTGTGCTAATCATTGCATAGTAGCCAACACATCAAAATAATGGCTGTATACTATGTTATATGGTTTATATATTGAATTCCAATTAATAGACTTGCAAAGACCAATCACATAGTATTTGAGAGCTAATGGTTAGTGTGATGATGTGGACTGTTACAAACAAGCATTCAATCTCTGTTCTGACACAGAAAGTAGAGAAGATGTTAGCTTACCACTGGATGATATAAAGGATTTTGCTGCTGAGTTAGAGCTTAGATGGGCTTTAGTTTCTTAAGTCTGAAACTGGATTACCTTTCACTACCTTATTCTGTATACAGTGAACCACCTAGTCCTACAAGTACCTCAAAGCCACAGAAGTCCTTATCTTTGAAGTAGGAAGCCTGGGCAGCCACTTTGGGTCCTGGTTTTCCTTCAGCAGCAAGGAACTCTCAAGTGTCTGATTCCAAATCTTTTGTTAACCTAAGTCCTGAGCCTCTTTGTATGTCAGCTCCTGATAGTAAATGTAGACATTTCCTTTACTTTTTAGGCTTGACCTGAAGTTACACTGGAGATTATGACATGCCCAGTGCCTATGGCGATACACGTTATATTGAGATATACTTGATTTAAAAGTGAATATTCTTAATCAAATGACAAAGTAAACCTGTTTATTTGAGTTGCAGACGAATGTATGAATTTATACTTCATTAACACCAGAAAGTGTAATTCTTGGACTCAGTAGAGTCATTATTTGGGAAAGAAAATTCTGGGAGTGGCCAGGAATAGAGTTTTCTGCTTTCACTGCGTACTTGAAGTAAAGCCAGTCATCGTTTGCCTTGGGTAATTAAACTCAGTATGGAAAGGTGGAAAAAAACTTCCCAGGGAAGTTAACCCATGTTAAGACCAAACTTTTCTTTCTTAGGCTCTAAAATGTGTCTGAATTTGTCCCTTAAAACTCCTGGTGAAGTACATTGATTAGTCCAATTAAAGCAAAATAAAACCTTTTTCTTTATTGATTTTGGAAAGATTCAGCTTAACAGCATTGTCTCTACAAAAAAGACAACACAACACATTAAGGCATCTTTGGTTTTCTGTGTATTTATTTCATACTAGACAAAGTAAAAGTTAACTTCTCATAACCAGAGTCAACTAACCTCAATAAAGAGATTGTCATTCATGTTACTATTCCATATACCACAGAGTTGTCTTAGAAAGCCCTGAGAGCTTCATATCAATCTATTGAAATGATGTTAATGTATTTTGAGACTGTTCATAGTTATGTGGGTTTTGTTGAGTTAAATTTTTTGGATTAAAAAGTTATTTGAAAAATTAATTATGAACTTCCTTGTAAAACTCCTTATAGGTTTTGAAAGTAAAAATACCTGAGCAGCTTTTAGAAAAGCTTTTATATCTGCACCTGTGATTTTCCCTTTCACACTGCTGGCAGTGGTGGCAAATATACTGAACACAAAGGTGGAAGCTGATTTTACAGGAAACCCTGCACAATATCCCTTTGTTAGTTCCTGTCCTTGAGAAACCGAGAAAACAATCATTCATCAAGCCTTCCAGCATGACCCATAATAGATGAAGCTCTGCTTTCCTGAAGTAAAAGTCATGACACTATCCTGAAGACGATAACAGTAGTCAATGAGATTCTTCACCAAAGTGCACTTTATCTGTTTTTTCCTTCTCCCTGAGCCTCTCTTTTATCCCTGTTTTTCACCATAGAGTTTGACAAGGCAGAACTTTCATATTTATTCAGTATTAGACCATTTTATCTGTATTTTTAAAAGATACTCGGAAAAAAAAAAGTTCCGTATCACAATGGGGCAACAGCTGAAAAAAAAAGGTAGTGGAGGCGTGTATCTGCTAATGAAACGGATGTTTTGAAATTGTTAAATATACAAATACCAAACAGGCAATGACCCTTCATACATCTTAATTAAGATAATTATTTCCCAGATTCCAGATATTTTTTGTTTTTTTGTTGTTGTTTTTTAAAAAAATACTTGAGGCAAGACATTGGTAACATTGGAATAATACTAAAACTTTGCTTAAATCAGTGATTTAGTCATATTTACATAACTATATTCAAGTGCAGAAACCCAACTGTCATTCTTCGACAGCGTATGTCATGTTAGATAAGATGGACGGCTATAGAAAATGTATGCCATGTTAGACAAATAGCTGAGGAAAGTCTTAAATTTATGATTTTTCTAAAAACTACTTTGGGTTGATTCTCTTTCAAAATGAGCTTAATCTTTATTAAGGGAACACCTACTTTTAGTTAATCATAATTTAAGGTTTGGAGAAAAGGAAATACGATGAAGATGATGAAGAATTAGACAGTGTGAGCCAATGTGACCAGGAGTCATATGTCAAAAGCCAATTTCTCCAAACCACCTTTTAATCCCCAGCCAGTTTAGAAAACATAAGAGCTAGTGCATCCACATGACTGATTGTGGTGTGGCTTTGCCATAGCTAAACTAGCTTTAGTGATGGAGGAAGTCTAGTTGGGTTCTCTAGTCTACCACAGCATCACTGACGATTCTTCATGGATCATGTGGTACTATGCCTTGACTTTCAGAGGCCACCTCTGCTCTACATGACAGATTAATTTCCTTAATGAACTTGTCTTCTGCGTGGTGTATAGAGTATGTCTACAGTGTGGAGAAGTGTAATTTCTTGTACTCGAGTTAAAAGTGATTGTAGGCGCTGGATAGTTCTGGAATATAAACTATTTCCTCAGGTATTTTCTCACAATTAATTCACATAGACCAAAGTTGGAAGCATACCTTCTTCCGTTATTACCTTGTCCTCCTTCTCTCTCTGTAGAAAGTTTTCGTTTGTCTGTTGACATGTGCATTGATCATATGATAGACTGCACAGTCTCAGAAAAGCCTTTGTCTTGCTCATTCATATAAAGTCTTTGCAACCAAGCACTGTTCTGAAGCCCAGCAGTCCTTGGAAACTTCTGCAACAGATGTAATAAAGCTACTTTGATTTTCTTTAGAAAGATATTGAAAGTTAACGTGGATGGAAAAGTGCATAGGAATTGCATAAATATCCACATTCTCTAGATTATACTTCAGTATAGTTGATTTTTATCAATAAAGTACATACAAGAACATCTTAACCACTGTAATTTTCTGTTAACATAGCTGAAATATGCTGGGTCTAATTTTGTCACCGGTTTGTTTTTCTAAGAAGTTTTCAATAATTTATACTATACACAAAAACTAAAAACTCTCCATGCAAATGTACCCTGTTTAATGTCTTTAAACTTAGCACTAAACTTACAGTTATGTGTCTAAACAATGTTATTTCTTCTGGAGGATTTTCAGAATGGTAGTCCAAGAGGTCTGTGGTGTATATATCTGAGAGCCTTGAGACACAACAAGCAAGTAGTAAATAACAGATGAAAATCTCTGTTGTCCTCACAACCCATAAATTATAGACAAAAGCCTATTGAAGAAGACAAATGCAGTGCAGTACATACTGCACTGTGACCCTAACATTCCTGGTAGGACTGAGTAGTTTTACTAGTATAATACATTACAGGTTAGGCAATATTGTGTTCACAAGACATGTTATGTATTTTGTTTTCCTTTTGGATGTTCTTTTACCAGTTTATGCTCCTGTTTGGAGAACCTCCTGAATGACAAAATAAAGCAAGTTGCACTGCTTTGAAGGGCCAACTTGACTTATACACACTTGCTGTTCCATGCTGCTCTGAAGATGAAAAGCAACCTTTAGGCTGCCATTGTACAATCAGTCTAGTGCAGTGGAATCATGCAAAAATATATATAAACTGCATCTAAATGAAAGTTCATATAGGTATATTACATCATCATGTAACCGAGAGCTTCATATGGAATAAATATATAGAGATCCACTGATGTCGGTTTGCTGTGCTAATTTACTCTTGTTAAAGCTGTAATTCTAAAAGTCTGAGCTTTCAACTAGACTTATGTGACTCCCAGTGCATTATCTTCAGTGAAGTTACACTTATTTTATACCAACTGAACAATAAAAACTGGAACCTGAGATATCATAGAGATATTGCCTTCTTCACTGAGCTTCAAATCAAAATGTAACTAATCTTATCCTCTGTGTTTCTATGTAAACTTTTATTAAAGATTTTCTTTTCTGGTTTCTAGGAGTCTGGCTCTGGAATAGCTTCTAACTCCTTCTTCCAAAAGCAGCAGCATCTGCTTGCCTTTGTTGCCACAGTCTCTTCCCGACATTTCATTAAAATCAGTTGTACAATTTCCTTTAGGCATTCTCAGCTCCATTGTGACATGTATTTGATGAATTGCGGATAATTCTATATGCTTTCTAACATCTAAAAATTGTGTTCCTCACTATGCCTTCCTGTCTGTCCACTGAGAAATCCTGTGGCACCTCTGTCTAAAGATTCTTGTGTATTGCATATTCTTGAAAAACTAGGACTTTATATTCATACAGTCTTTGTGGATTCACAGATAAATGGAAACATGTGAAATCACAACTGGAATAAAGCAAACACAAACTATAAAAGCATTAGCACGATCTGCAGCACTTATCCAAATGGCACCCGAAAAAAGGCCTGCACAGAAATTAGATTCGGTCACAAACCAGGAAAGTCAGCCAGTAAGAAAAATTTACTATGGTCAAGACACCAGAGAGCACACTAAACTCAAAGTATAGTTAATCAAGAGAAGAATAAGGAAGTACAGGGAATATTTCTAGAGAAAAACCAAGTCTCTCTGGTGTGGTTGGTATACTTGGAAACACAAAATAATTTACATAGCGTTAACATAAGTAACCAAATTCTGTTATTATTTCTATTCCAGGTTTTCCTTCATTTGGAAGTTTACTTATATCAGTAAGATGCTGTGGAGCTTTTTTTAAAAAAGTTACTATTTTTTATATCAAAAATGACACTATAGTAGGTCACATCATCCCGAACTCAGGCCCTTTTCTGCAGAAACTCTAATCCCTAGATTCCAAGCAACTATGAATCCATTGGAATGATTTCTTCTTGTGAACGTAAAACAATTTCAAATGCAAATGCAGCTATTTTTAAATGTCAATGTGTACTTAAACTATGCTAGATTTGGGACCATGAATATAGAAGGACTTAACTGACACACATTTGTATGTGCAAGAATTGGAAATAGAGCTTAGCAAATGAACTTGGCAACTGAACTTTGCAAAATATTTGCCTGCAGCATAGAAGTAATCTTTTGCTTTCATTTTGATTTTTACCTTTTCATATAATATGGAATATTCTTCTTTCAAGTAAGAATTATTAAGGCTCTATAAAGCATCAGTCTGTGGGTTTCTTCTGCATGCCTCTAACATTTCATAGATAGATAAATAAGAACAAAGAAGGCACATTTTGCAAAGTTTGTTCTATGATGAAATTGTATGTCACATGACAAGACATTTAGTACTTCTATGTTGAATGTAGTTTTGTCTGGATTAGTATAATTTTATGAATCACATTTATTTTTTTAATTAAAAATAATCTGGATAGAAACATTTTGCACAGTGTTCTTGGAAGACATAGCTCTAATTTACAGCCTGATGTCATATATTTGGAGGTTTTAATAGCTAAAATGTTTATTCTGAAAAACTGAGTGACTAAAGTTATGAATTGGGTCTTTAAAATAAACTTGTGAAGACCCTTCTCTACAAAATGCTCTTAGTAACTTTTAATTACAGAAGAAATTTCCTGTTTTCCGTACTCAGATATTCATAAACATTTAGTGTGAAGACAAATGAAGGTGCTCTGGAGATGGGAAATAGCAGCCAGCCAGTAATTTTTTCTTAATGAATTTTGGAAACAATAGTTGTAATTGTGATCCATGAATGGTTATTGAGGGAAACTACGTACCCTGAAAGTTTCTCAAAGCTTCAGGCATGAATTCTGAAAGAAACAAGCTAACAGAAGACCTGTAAGGCATGAATAGAATTGGTAGTGGAAAAAAATGTTTATCAGCAATCTATGATATTTACCTTGTCCTGAGATTGAGGGGGAAAAGAGCTATTGTTCAAACAATGCCCAGAAATTTTGTTCCAATTTCAGTTCTGCTCAGTTTGAAAAACAACATTTCCTGGTCTTCAGTTTGGCAATAACTCAGCTTCTAAAGATAGGTAATCCAGCTCAGTTTCAGTAACATAAAATGCTGGATTTCTATCTTTAATTAAAATGAGACAACAGAATATATCCTGACAGATTTCAATGTGCTTATCAGCAAAAGACAAAAGCATATCTATAGCGCTAACAGGCAACTGGCATGAAGATTGTGGATTTAATGCTCTCAAGGAATTTCCACAAGCATTATTTTTTCTATAAGCAAGTTTTGTATTTAAAAAGACATCAGAGGAATAACAGCTCATTCCTGAAGGAAAGTAGGACTTTGCCTTCTGTCTTGACAGGGCTGCTGGAGGAGGATGCCAGCTTGCCCTCTTCTATAATTTCAAAGAGGAGAAAGTCCATTACAGTCTAAAGAACTGCCTAAAACAAGCATGTTTACACTTAGATGTCTCTGTCCTACATGAGAAGATTAACACACTGCAAATATATTCTTTCTTCATAAATATTGACTTTCAAGTACTCAGTTCAATTTAAACTTTGATGGCTTCATTTTGCTTCTGCTGCTTGTAACTCAAAAGATAAATACTATCATGCAATACCCAAACAAGTGTCAAGCCATATTGAAGAGTGTGTTGAGAGCTGCACTCAGAATATCATTAAAAATTCACTACTTTACAAATTGCTTCATTTTATCTTCTGAGAAAAGTAATATCTGTAATAAAGAAAGTGGTATGGAAACCAGTGTTAGCAGAACTGTATTTTCATTATCTCATATAAATATGTTCTCACAGTAACAACAGTTTCCCTCTGCATTTAGCCTCCCCAGTTTTATATTACTAGGGTTTGTACAGGTGTTATCTGCAAATAGGCAGGTGTATAAGTTTTGCTCTCTTTGCTAACCATGCTGGTATACCTGAAAATAATGTCTGTGGAAAGACAGTGACTAAAAAAAATTGCATGGATCTCCAAGTTTCCCAAAATCTCCATCTGCTGAGACTTTGCAACAAATACACGCTAAGATATTTTCAGGCATTTATAAAAAGTCAGGTAGAAGGACCATGTTACATTGCAAAGATAGCAAGGTGCACTGAGCAATATTAGCATATATGAAGAATGGAAAACACCCACTTCCTCAGTAACAGAACTTTTAACTGTAGATAAAGGAGAGGACAGTTAATTTTTAACTGGGCAGGAGTGAGCATATGTTAGAAATGTGATGTTAGAAATGGCAAAATTGAGACCAAAATTAAGTCTTGAATTGTTTCAATTTGTAAGCTGGTTTTGTCTGTTTGTTTCCTGATGATTCTTGCTAATTTCAAATACGTGTCCCACAATTTCTTTCTCTGATCAGCATACACTTAAAACTGTTACATACTATATTATTTCTCACATCAGTGTTAAATTCTGTGGCTTGTGCCAATTCCCAGAGGGGCAGTTAAGCCAACACAAGCTTAGCTACACTTCAGTCATAAGGACCTGTAGGAGAAGCATGATCTGCCTCGTTGGTTAGCACCACCCTTCCCACACTTCTCATGAGGAATTTCCTTTAGCTTCCAGCTGCAGGTTAGCCTGGAAATTCAGTGCAAGACTTTTAAAAGAGAAGCAAATAAAATGCCCTCCTTGGACAGGTTAGGATTCCCGCCTGCCATGGTTCTGGTGTAGGTAACAAACAGTACAAATTTCATGCTAATACAGGCGAATGATAGCCATGTCCCCGGCTGTGAATCACAGTGAAGACTCAGAGAGATGAGATCTGAAGAAGACTCTTCCCAACAATTTCTTAGCAGAAGGCCATGTGTAACATTTCAGCCAGCTCTGATAGCCTCAGTTTAAAACCGAGATATATTGGTAGTATGGACTGGAACATACCTGGCACTTGCCAAGCATAATACTAGAAGTCTTGTGTTCCTGGTTCTCCCATTTCAGTACCTTTAAACAAGCATTACACTCACCAAATAAATAAATAAGTTGAAATATCCCCCGAGAGGTCTCTTTTAGAGACTGGGAGACAGATGCATTAATGTTTTGGTAAACAGCAGATGAAACGAATGTATACCTGATTACTAAAGGCACACTGGGAAATTGAAATGAGTGATCTGTGCAGAGGTGAGAGACTGATGATACTAAAAGCTAAATCAGAGGAAGATTAAACAGTTTGTGTATCAGTGAGCACTGAATATCTGAAAGCATGCATAGAAATTAGGACAGCAGAGTAAAGTGGCATAAGGGAGTCAGCAATATGGGCAGCAAAGGCAGCTGAGGGTTAAATTCTGGCCTTATCTCCAGACACACATAATAAACGGGTACTGGCTTCCCACCCAGTACAAGAGGGATAGAATCTCTGAGGACCAGCGAGTGTATTTATCAGTAACATCGCTTATGAAGGGGATTCTGTCCCTCACTGGCATTGGCATTTATGTGAGCCACAGGAATTAATCAGCTCAATGGCTAGGGATGCCAATTAACTTTTGGACTAAACCCCAATGAAGTCAACACCACATCCACTGAAGTAAATGCCAAAATTCCTGTTCATTTCAGTGGTGACAGGTGTTTCTCTTAGCAGGCATCTCTGTGCTGCAGAAGAATCGTGCTGGACTACTTGCACTGAAGAAAATGTCTCCTTATGTTCTCCATTCCCTTGCATGGAAGCGAGTGATGTTGGAGAGCTTCATTCATTCACTTGATTAATAGAGGAGGGTACACAGTACAGACTCTGAAAAATTAAGCCAGATAACAAAAGATGTTATATGGAAAAGTGCGTCCCATATTCAAAAGAAAATATGGCCAAATAAATGACACCAAACATTTGCTGAGGAAAGCAGGAAAAAGCAGGCATCTGTCTTGTGGGGAAGTTGTATCATGCAGTGAGCCACACTAAAACCGATAATGATATGTAAAGACGTTATAATACAAGGAAGCTCCTGGTCTTGATGTTCTGTAACCCAGAACTTTGCAATAAAGACAGCTCCTCATCAGTCTCTGGGTTAATAATATATTTCAGTTCCATCTCTCCTCATCTGCCATAGCAAAAAATCAGTGGCTATATTTCAGAAAGTGTCAGTAATTATGCAGCTTGAATGCAATAGCAAGGATGCATGTGCGGGGGTAGGTGAATGTTCACAGCACTGGAATAAAAACCCCCTCCAACACATGAGCTCCTGAGACCTGTTGCTACAGAAAAAACTTTTAGAAATTGGAAGGAAAGGCAAAATCCACTGTTTATGTAATTATAGCTGGCAATGAAGGGATACAGGGGCTATGCTAAATAATATCTTGAAATTTCTGTGTGTATCATACAATGGACAGAACTGTAAATAGAAGTTGGAGAGTCTAAATATCAAATTCCTCATCTTATCCCTAACCCCTACAAATGAGAGGAAGAGGGAAAGGAAAAAAGAAAGAGAAGAAGGAAGGGAGAAACAGAGGGAGGGAGAGTGAGAGGAAGGAATGAAACTCATCTCTAAACAACAAAAGGACCAGACACTATAAGAACAGTGAGAAATACGAGGCACACCCAGTTACTTTCCTGTCTACAGTCACTTTATCCTGTATCTTCCGTTTTTTCCTCCATTCTCCTATAGCCTTCATCCTGTGAAGAGACCTTCACTTTCCACTGAGCACCCTTAGGCTCGGTGCCTGCCCTGCTCCCTTGCCTCTGGCCAGGGTGGCTTTTAACCACACAATGATGATGACATCCTCTCACTTCTTCCCTCAAAGGTATTGCTGGTTTTGCTTGTTAAATCCCACCATAAAACCATCATTTTCCATGTAGGTTGTGATAACTGTGTTCACAATGCTTTTTGTGAAATCATATATGAAGGCTGCTGTATAGAAATAAAATGTATACTGCTGGTAGCTCAGTGTTATGACATTGTAGAGTCATGGACTGGAGAAAAGACAGGAAGCACTTGAATCACAGAATCACACAGAATCACAGAATGTTAGGGATTGGAAGGGACCTCAAAAGATCATCTAGTCCAATCCCCCTGCCAGAGCAGGAAAACTTAGGTGAGGTTACACAGGAAGGCGTCCAGGCGGGTTTTGAATGTCTCCAGAGAAGGAGAATCCACAACCCCCCTGGGCAGCCTGTTCCAGTGTTCTGTCACCCTCACTGAGAAGAAGTTTCTTCTCACATTTAAGTGGAACCTCTTGTGTTCCAGCTTGAACCCATTACCCCTTGTCTTACTGTTGGTTGTCACCGAGAAGAGCCTAGCTCCATCCTCGTGACACCCACCCTTTATATATTTATAAACATTAATGAGGTCAACCCTCAGTCTCCTCTTCTCCAAGCTGAAGAGACCCAGCTCCCTCAGCCTTTCCTCATAAGGGAGATGCTCCACTCCCTTAATCATCTTTGTGGCCCTGCGCTGGACTCTCTCCAGCAGTTCCCTGTCCTTCTTGAACTGAGGGGCCCAGAACTGGACACAATATTCCAGATGAGGTCTCACCAGGGCAGAGTAGAGGGGAAGGAGAACCTCTCTGGACCTACTAACCACCCCCCTTCTAATACACCCCAGGATGCCATTGGCCTTCTTGGCCACAAGGGCACAGTGCTGGCTCATGGTCATCCTGCTGTCCACCAGGACCCCCAGGTCTCTTTCCCCTACACTGCTCTCTAATAGGTCATTCCCCAACCTGTACTGGAACCTGAGGTTGTTCCTGCCCAGATGCAAGACTCTACATTTCCCCTTGTTATATTTCATTAAATTTTTCCCCGCCCAACTCTCTAGCCTGTCCAGATCTCGCTGGATGGCAGCACAGCCTTCTGGCGTGTCAGCCACTCCTCCCAGCTTGGTGTCATCAGCAAACTTGCTGATAGTACACTCAATTCCCTCATCCAAGTCATTGATGAATATATTGAACAGTATTGGTCCCAGAACTGACCCTTGAGGCACTCCACTAGATACAGGCCTCCAACCAGACTCCGCCCCATTGATCACAACTCTCTGGCTTCTCTCCTTCAGCCAGTTTGCAGTCCACCTCACTACCCGATCATCCAGTCCACACTTCCTCAGTTTTGCCGTGAGGATGCTGTGGGAGACGGTGTCAAATGCTTTGCTGAAGTCAAGGTAGACCACATCCACTGCTCTGCCATCGTCAATCCACCTTGTTACGTCTTCATAAAAGGCTATGAGGTTGGTCAAACACGACTTCCCCTTGGTGAAGCCATGTTGACTGTCCCTGATGACCCTCTTATCCTTGATATGTCTTAAGATGGCACCAAGGATAAGGTGTTCCATCACTTTCCCAGGGATGGAGGTGAGGCTGACCGGTCTATAGTTGCCCGGGTCCTCCTTCTTGCCCTTTTTGAAGACCGGAGTGACATTTGCTTTCCTCCAGTCCTCAGGCACCTCTCCCGTTTCCCAAGACTTGGCAAAGATGATGGAGAGCGGTCCAGCAATGACTTCAGCCAGCTCCCTCAGCACCCGCGGGTGCATCCCATCTGGACCCATGGATTTATGGATGTCCAGATTGCTTAATTGCTCCCTAACCCAGTCCTCATCAACTGAGGCAAACTCCTCCATTGCCCTGCCTTCCTCTGGAGCCTCAGGGGTACGGGGCTCCTCAGGACAGCCTCCGGCAGAGTAGACAGAGACAAAGAAGGCATTCAGTAATTCTGCCTTCTCTGTATCTTCTGTCACCAGGGCACCCACCCCGTTCATCAGTGGGCCTACATTGCCTCTGGTGTTAGTTTTATCTGCCATATATTTGAAGAACCTCTTCCTGTTGTCCTTGACCCCTCTCGCCAGGTTTAACTCTAAGGAGGCCTTAGCTTTCCTAGTTGCCTCCCTACATCCTCTGACAACAGAATTCTTTCAGGTTTGTCAAAGATCTCAGTAATGTTTGAAAGGGACAACAACAAAACTAATAAAACATTTTCTCATTTACGTACACCTTCGAGCTGATAGGAATCAACCAGCAGAGAAAAAAGCTGGCATTATTCTGTAACATAGTAGCAGAATTGCTGGCAAAATAATGAACGGAATTTTTAAAATAAAAATAATTTAAGTAAAAAAAAACCCACAAACCTTCATTTTCAAAGTTATATAACAGAATTATTTGATGACTTCAGATTATTTTTTTCCTATATTTGATAATGAAAACTTCTTCAAAATGTACCTTTTCCTTACGATAACTTCAAATACATTGACTTTTTCCTATTAAACGAAATTTTATCTAGGAAAAAAAAAAGGCAAATATTAGTCTAGAGACAGGTAAAGAACTTACCGTGATAGGAAGAACAGCAAAAGTCAAGAGAATATAATTGTACTGACTTGTAGAGTTAAGGTGAATAAAAATAAGGAACAGACAACAGAAAAATCAAGAATATGAAAATTTATTAAGTGTTGTCAGACAGCACTGGGAAATGAGGATAACTTTGTTTATATCAACCACTGTAATAAAGAAAAGGCAACAACAAAAAATGGGCATATTCTGTAATTACAAAATATTGAAGCTGGCCTTTCAAAGTAGCTCAGGAAGAGACAAGAAAAGCACCCTAGCCTCTTTGCCGTTAAGGATGTGAAGCTCCTAAAATTTAATTCACATTTAGTCTGATTTGTATTCTCGAGTAGGTGAACCAGATGAAGCTCTTCTGCTTTGTATGAGAGCTGAGAAGTGGCTCTGGGTGTCCCTGGTGGATGCTCAAAATACAGAATCATTTTCATTTTCCATCTGACTCTCTAAATATTTAAACAACTTGAGCGAGAATAACAGAGGGACAAACCCCAGAATACTAATCGTCTTTCGGTATTCACTGCAATTGGGCAACAGTTTGGGCATTCATTTAGGAAGTATGAGACCTGAGTGTTTAAGTCATCAGTCATTAGGCAAGGTGAGAACGGCTTCCCCAGTAGTGAACTTTGTCTTTGGGCTCATGAGAGTCTGAAGACCCAAGGTGGCACCTAAATGTTGGATTTAGTGGATTTAGTGAATTTAACATAACAAAACCTTCAGGAGTATCTGAACTGCAGGATAGGACATCCTGCCCAAGATTAAAAAAAAACCAAAAACTTCATATGTGGAAGCTGGTATTTATGAAGGAACACACATATGTTCCATATATTTTCTATATAAGAAAGCATGGCTTTCATAAAGCAGTAAGTTTTGTGTTTTGTGGCTTTGACAGAAAGAACTGAAAATTTGACCAAGGAGCATATCAGAAAAAGTAATTAGAGTATATATTTTTGTTCAGGTGTTATTTTTAGTGGCTTCAAGTAATGGCTTTTGAAAGTAATATAGTAATGCCATAATCAAGAGAAGCATCACATAGACATTTCACAAAAACAAACAAACAAACAAACAAACCCCAGATAATCCAAAAAGTTCTGAGGCAGATCACACAGGCCAAATTAAATTCAAATTCAAATTAAATTCTTATAAGCTGAAGCAAGGCTACAGATGTTTAGTGTTCATCATGTGGCTATATTTGTTGACATCTTACTTTTTTTTCCTCTGATCTCAGCCTTTCTTATCCTGGTTAGCTTAACCACTGCGATGTTTCACATCCCTTGTTCTACTCAAAATATATTTGACATAGCACTGCTGAAGATGGAGTTAATTCAATCCTAACAAGATAGACAATGATCTGAGTGGTTATTCTGGTTACACAGTAATTCAGAGGTCTTCTCTGTGTTCTCAGTGTGCAACTTTTCTGCTAATAGAGCCTTAGGCAGCTGATGCAGGTACTTCTAAGCACTGTGAGATTTGAACACCTGATGGGTCCCAGCGCACCACTTAAAGTCACCTGCAGCAGCTTGCTTCTGTCAGAGGCTTGGATGCTCTGCCAGCGGCCAGATTTCCTCTGCTCTCCTTCTATCAGCCACAGGACTTCCCTCCTGGAAATCAACACACTTCCAAGTAATAACGGAAGAGCAGTGGGAGATCATTTTATCAACTACTGAGTGGATTTGAGGATGATCCATCACATATTCTGGACTGCCAAGTAAGATATAGGCTTGTTCTAGGAAAATACTAACCACATAAAACACTTAATGGTAATATTTGCCTTGTCAAAGTTTAGTATGTAACCATCTCTGTTCCATTTTACATTACATGTGCATAACAAATATTGTCCTTCAAAAATGTGTTTCTATTGAGGCTGAGTTGAGGAGATTCTTATCTCGCATCTTACTCATTATGGGATAAGAATTAAAAGGGTTCATACATGATTGTAATGGATTTTCTGGCGTATGTTATATATTGCTGTCCTGCTGAATATTGTGTGTTTTGTATTACAGTCAAGACAACAGTACCCAACAGAAGTTTTTTTTTCAGAATGATGTTACTTTAAACTGAAGAAAACAGGGAGCCAGTAGTTTTAAAACAGAAAATGAGAAGTCTCTGGTTGGTTTACTTGAAACTTACATATCAAAGTAGCTGAACAAAATAAGCAGGACCGTATTTTGCTATCTCACTTTAAATACAATGATTACAAAGAGGTACTGGATGGTAAGGCTAGACTCAAGAGTAGTGAGACAGACAAGTACCTTACTTTTCCTTGTTCTGTAAATGTCATCACACCACTAACAGCTGGGACATTATCAGCAGAATTCTTATTAACAGCTGGATTGGCATGAAGTATGTTATTTCATTTAAGCTACTCTAGTATGACCTACTCACATAAACAAAGTTCTGCATGATCACTTCAATGGTCTGTCTACCTATTTGTTTCTCATCCAACTTTGACTGAAATCTGCCAAAACCACATTGATTGCAATGGCAGTCGATGTTGCAGGGATTTATAAAAAGACAAGGAGATATATTAAAAAAACCCCAAAAACCTGCTAAGCTCCAGAATTTCATACACCAGTGTAGCCTTCCTAAGCTTCATTGAAGAAACTGATGGACTTACATGCATTCTTACATAGGCTTGCAATAGGCAGTGAACCTGCAATTCTTCTGTAAATCATGCCGTTATCCTGCCTGAGGTACTAAAATCACTTAAAGCATACAAACCAAGGCAACTATTGCTGTGCTATAGACCCATGGCTTCACATTTAGAAAGAGATTACTGTGTCATAAAAATCCCTCACTGTAATGTGATTTTAAAAAATACTTCTAACTTTGTATATATGTAAGAAAGACAAGAGGAAAGACAAAGGGTTTAAATCGCAAAGGAAAATAAAATTATAGCACATTTAACTTTAGTAACAGCAAAATAAAAATGGCTACTTGTACATCTCTAGAACCGAATGATAACTTCCGCGGTATGATGACATCCATAGCAGGTATTAAAAACTGGAGAAGGAGCCAGCTGGGTATGCAGTGAATGCTGAGAAAGATGCCTCAAACACCTCAGCAAATAAAGAGTTCTAGGTAGGGAGATCTTTCCTTCGTTTAACGAAGGGAAGTTAAAATTGCTTTTAGTTCTCTCATTCTATTGTACAGAATTAAAAAAAAAAAAAAAAAAAGCCACAGGCCACATTCAGTTGTCAGGTAAACACAAACTTTACTTACCCTACATGTATTAACTTATGTTAAATCCCAGTTTTCATTCATGTATTCCTCTGTAATACCAGAAGAGGTGTTACGGCATGCATATAGCAAAGTAGTATGCCTACTTCAACATCAGACTATGCTAAGTGTGTGCAGTATTCAAAAGAGGTCTGTTTAACCTGTACACTTTTTTTCTGGAAAAATACTAATGCAAAATCTTGTCTAAGTATTCCCTATATTTAAGTCCACTTTTCACACAGAATGCTCAAATACCACTAGGCAAAGAGCCATGGACCATCACTTTGAATCTCTTTCATGCACATCAGTGAATCAGTGATGCTGATACTAAGGACTACGATTGGGAAGGATTAGTCTTTACTTAAAGTAGGCTTTCCTTTAACATATTAATACAAGCTGTGCACAACAAGTGAAAATGTAAGTCATTATTTTTTGCTTATTTTATTTCAGTCTTATCAAGTGTCTAGGAGTAACCCAGTCATCAGTCTCATAACTGAGACATTTTTAGCATTAGTTACACAAAAATTATTTAGTATTTTGGTTTTCCAGGATTGCACGAAGTACCATCAACTTGATGGGATATTATTCTGCCAGAATGCAGTTATAATGTTTGCTTTTAACTTGCATGCCCAAATTTGTTTTCAAGGAAGAGACAAGTAAAACGAGTATAAATAAATTCATGGTGAGAGAAAATCCATTAATTGGAACTTAACCAGGATCTCACCACAGTTATGAATTTGAGGAAAAAAAACCCTCACTTATTATTTCAGAATTTATCTTGCAAAAATCAAAGAATTTCAATAAATAATACTGAAACATTGTTTTGAAAATGTTCTTTAAATGTTTGTCACAGGGGAGTGGTTTTGGATTCTGTTTGCTGCAGAACAATGTTTAGATTTCTTTAAGAGAAGTGCGACCTTAAAGAGTTTGGTAGTGGGTTTGCTCTATTATTTACTGCGTGGGGGAGATAGACAAAACCAAATATCGCTTGCCTTCTTTCCAGGCGCGTGTATTCGTTCACAAAGCAAACCTTCAAGCGTCTTCTCTCCCTGAGGACGGTCCGCTCCAGGGGCTGTGTTCTGAAGCTCTGGAGGCAAACTCTCAGGCAAGGCCATATCCATTGCAGTGCAAACTGTCAGGATTCCTCTTTCCCTGATAACCGTTCGCTCCCGAGTCTGTATTTTTGAACTCCAGCAGCAAACTTTCAGGTGACAATGCAAAGCAGACTTTCAGGAGACAAGATTCTCAGAAAATAAAAAATTTAATGGAGTAGAATAGCAGAAGGGCTGGCTCAAGCTGGGTACCTGCACAGAGGTCCACCCAAGCATAGAAAACTACAAACTTTTATATCTTTACAGACCATTCACATCAAGATTCAGTCCAATAGCAAAATTTTGCCACCAGGTCCCTTGCTCCCCATTGGACCACTTTCCCTTACTCCATGTGGGCCTCTGTTTTGTTCAGTTGTAGACATTGTTTTTGGTCCACATCCTTGAAGGTGTAGTTTTGTCTGGATAACTCCTTTCTTCTTAGCAAAGTGCAAACAGGCCCTGCACTGCAGACATCTGAAATGTCTCTGTGTTAGCCTTGGATCTTTGTTTTCCCAGTCAGCCACATTTTTCCCAGCAAAATGCAAGCTAGACTTCATCTTGCAGGTGTTTAGTGTAGTCTGCAGTTGCTTTTGGTAAATACGAGCTTAAAATTTTAGCAAATCTAGTCTATTAAGTAACATGAATCAAAGAGTATATTAAAAATCATACAACCCTATATTTTTAAATAATCCATTACAATTGGTGTGCATCTACTTAAGCTAAATGATTAATATTGAACTTGAATTGGGCTCATCCACTGACCTCTGAGTAGTAAAACCATTGCCATACAGCTCACTTATTTAGCAGGGAGAGCTCAAAGTGGGTTTATCCAGGCTGTCATATTTATAGAATGAAGTGGTTGACTTGTAGTCAAATTGCATACAGTAGGAAAAGTATGCACCAGACTCCCTGCGCCTACAAGCCACCAGCATTCACTGTGCTATTCTGCTTCCCTGTGGGTCTCCTGGAAGGAGTTCTTGGCCTGGCTGCGGCTCAGGCTCCCTCCTCTGGAGCCTGGACCAAACTGTTGCTGGTTTGGCTGGGGGACGAGGTTGAGTGCATCCACCATAATGTTATGATACAATACTTATAAATACCTAAAATACTTTGTAACAAATTAATAATAATGATACAATTCTTGTCACAGAAGTTTTAATGAAATTTCTTCAAGCAACAAATGCTTAGTCAAATGAATTAATATGTTCAACAGCAAACAAATCTCAGAACATTTTGAACTGGTTCTAGTTATACAGTCACCCTTAGTCTACATTGGCTAAGTACTAGACCTTTGTAAAAGGACGATGTAACATGCAAGGACTATGAGAGTCTTATACATGTGGGATCTGTAATAGAGCTTCAAAATGTTTTCACACTTGGTATTTTGAATCAGGTCATGCCTTTTCCACCATTTTTAGAGGTATGAAATTACAATTAAAAATAATGTTGATAGATATTGTTAGAGACATTAGGTAATTTTGTATGACTTCTGGTGTTAGTGTTTGACAGGTTTTAACCCACACAGTTTATCTACTGGTGTTACTCAGATCTACATGAACAGGATTCTCTGCAGAAAACACGCTGTAATTCAAATCTTTATTTTAGATTGTCACAAATATGAGTTTTGTGGATGCCTAGAAGTTTCCTGACTTCTGTTGCCTATTTCATGCCAAAAGAATGTTAGAGATTCACATCTCCAAACTCAGTTATTACCTGAGAGTTTGGGGGTTGTGGGTTTATTTTGTTTGTTTGTTTTGTTTTTAAATTAGAACAGAACTTCATTCTGTTTTATCCTCGTTGTGTAATCCTCTAACAGCTTTACCATCTGAGCATTAAAAAGTGCAATTTCGTCTCTTTTTTTCTCTCTCCCTCTCTATATCCCCCAATCATGCATGCACACACACATACTTTAAACTATTTTATTAAAGCTTATAACCACCTGCATTGGCAGTTTTGGCAGAAGTGCACTGCTGGCAATCAGTCTGATAAGCAATGACTTGTGATTGCAGTAACAGCAGTGGCATGTGAAGGTAGTGACAGCTCTGAAGTCTAGAATGGTGATTGAAAATATGCATTTAAAAGATGCAGATTTCCAAAAGAAGTCACAGTTGCTGTGTTGAAAGCAATTGATACAGCACTCTGCTTACCATTAGAACTGGTTAAACAGCAGGATTTCCAGTTCGTTGGAATTCTATTTTTTTCTAATTTCCCCAGTAAACAACCCTTTCTTTCAGCTGGTGATATGGAGAGTTTGTCCATTTCATTGCTAACAGCAGCAGTGAAATATATTTTAAAAGTTTACTGAAGCTTGCCATAGACTGACATGGTGATTTGAGAGATACAGCCTCCTTCAGACCATAGCTGGCCAAGCCACCCTCTGCAAATGGTGCTACTTGTTAGCACCCAGCAGGGTGATAGCCCAAAACCCTGTTTCCTGCCCCTCACCTTACTCTCTTCTGCCATATGTCTCTTTCTGACCCTCTTTGCCCTTTTCATTTCCCCATCAGAGTCCTGCTCAAAGTAGGAACATCACATTGTTGAAGCTAGGCACTACTGTAAGCATCTAGGGACTATTTTGTGTCTCTCTCACCTCCCACAGCTTCAAGTCTAGCTCCTCTAGTTTCTCAGTGACCCAAACTGGTCCCATTCCACAGTTCTGGCACTTGGAGACAGCCAAGGTACCAAATTTCCTAGGTGTCAAGCTGTTTGGTTTGCTCTGTTTCTCCAGGTCATGCTTTCCATCAGAGGTTCTGTCATGGGCAGGCTGTGGAGACAGACCTGCAGCTTCTGGGACTCTTCTGACACTAGAGACATTCCTGTATTTCACCTTGTATGGGGATCAGAGATTTTCACACTACGCCCTCCCCAGAAATGGGGCTTGTTCCTTTTAATTGAGGTATCTGTCTTTCCTTACAATGTTTTTCCTCTATAAATGTTTAAAACAAAAGACATTGAAAATAATTACTGGACATTTCATGAAGTATGAAATCAACTCTGACACTGGAGATGTCTGAAAGGCCACCTTTGAACCCAGCTAGAAGGCACTCAAAGCATCTGCTACACTCTACACATAAGATATGCTTTCTTATATGTCATTGTCCAATTACAGGCAGTAAATCCTGATTTTTGGAAGGGCAGCCATCACCATTAGTCTTCTCACTGACAACTCTTCAGCTGACTTCTGGTCACATTGTGATTTCTTAATCCCAGGGCAATGCAGAGCCCCTCACCAGTTGGCAGTAGGTGTCAGTACTGGAATTACCATGCACGTAGTAATAGAAATGGAAGTTACAAGACCCGCTTTCTTTCTATCAAAAACCACAATCAATGTGCTACTGATGTACTGTAGCTGTTTTCTTGTGGCCTGGGGAAGGCAGTGCCACAGCCATCATTAGGATGCTGGAGACCAAGAGGTGCTCATGTTGCTGCTCTGATGACTGGCCCCTCCTGCAAATACAAATTGATCACTTTCCCTGTTGCACTTCAGGCTCCTCCAGCCTTGGCAGCAGCTGCATTTCTAGCACATGGGGAACACAAATGGTTGCAGATGATTTAGTGTGATAAAAATGAATTGTTGATGTAGTTGGTAAGAGAAACATTCTCTGGCAGTCTTCTGCAGCCATGTCAGAGAAAGTAATCACATGGATGGAAATGTGCCCTTATGTCCTGCACACATGACAACAAGAATGAAATATTGAAGCCAAATACTTGTCTGAGGTGTGTGTCAATTTATCCTTAGAAAAAACAAGGAAAGATGTTAATAATATTTCACTGTAAAGAGTCTCAAGATTGCTTCAACACTTGAACACACCAGCTGCACTGCATGTTTGAGTCAAAATGCTACTGTCACTATAGGCAAGCTTTAATCAAGAACAGTGTTAAATATCAGATCTGAAGTCTTTCTGCATGCATTTCATGCCTCTAGGTGAGTTATTTCACCTTGTGTATCATCATTATTATAGTAAATATGCATGAGAAGTTGTCATACAAAATTATATATGGAGGGTTAAAGAAAGAAAGCAGTGCCTACAGATATGTTCATCACAAAGATTTAAGTTCTCTAGAAAAAGGCTGATGTGCAGAAATTAGCCCTGCAATGAGTGACCTATATTATTCCCTCAACTAAATACTGTATTTTCCCAAAAACAACAGTGCAAACTTAATGGGGGAGCAGAATGGGAAGAAGAAACGTGACATTAAGTTTATGAAATTATTCTGTTGTTATGAAAATGAGAGGCTGTTTCTAGTACATAGAGCTAAAATACTGTGCTTTACATGTTGAAGCCATATTTGAGTATTTCAGAACTCACTGACACATACTAATCTCAACCTTTCTTTTTAAAAATAACTTTATACAGGGTTTGATATTTTCTGAATGAATGGGAATTTGGAACAGATAGTGTGCAGGATAGTTGATCAACATGAGGATATTACCGATGTCAGGAAGTGCACATGGGTAATGGATTTCTATTCTCATGGCACTCGTGTGGTCCCTGTCACAGTTTTGGTCAGGACATCTAGCATTTTCCCAGACACTATACAGGAATAGTTCAAGAGATGGCACAGGCCAAGGATGATCACACATTGACAATTTGAGGTAGTTATCCTGCTCTAGAGTCTGCAAGTTTAATTGCGTAGACTAAAGCTATTCCATGATGTTAGGACTCTGCCAGCATTTCTAGAAATTACTGAATTTATTAAAAATCTGGTAGTTCTCCCACCATGGTCCAGGCAGCTTTTCTGGTCCATCAGACCTTGAAGAGTAGAGCTTCTTGTTAGCTATGAGAATTTCTGAGCATTTATACCAAAGACAGCAAGCCCATTTCTTTACCCAGTATGAACAGGAGTGTCTTGCTGTTCTAATGTTTACAAAACAACTCCAAGGTGGAATAGTTGCCAACACAAGAGGAAACCAATCTGAGAGGGAAACTTAAAAAAGAATAAGACCAAAATTATACCTGTGGTAGTTGCAGGTTGTAAGCACGGGTTCATTCTGAGAAAGATAAAATCCTAACCCCTGAATATGAAAGATGTGCAATAAGCTATTTTTTTAAATTTCAACTTGAACAAAATTTCACAAAAGCATTTAGTACCAGACAGTGTAACTATTTACATATTTGGATGTAAGTTTGCTGAATAGAATAAAGTATAAAGAGGAGAAGATTAGATCACACGTTCTGAGTGTATTTAAGTGTACTACAGTTTGACCGAACACATATATGCACACACAGAATGATCTGTATGTAACATACATATATTAACATAGGTTTGCCTCCTTTTCCTTAGTTTATTACTATCATTGCATATTCTTTATAAGAGATACGTATAGTAACGGAACTTAATCAAATAATCATTAAATATGGTTCAGAAATATCATCTGCAGTTAGATTCAATTGTATAAACATGCATATACTGTGTAGATCTATAGCTGGTTCTTCAGGACTTACAGCAATGCAAGCTGTTTCCTTCAACAGTGAAAAGCACTTTGAGTTTTGTATTTAATGGAGTCTCACAGACTAAACAATATGCAGTTGTTATCTCTACTGAAGAGGCTTTGAATTACTATACTCAGATCTGAAAAGCATAGAGTTTGCTTTCATTCACAGAAAAGTCTCAGGATATTCTACAGATGTTCTTAGAAAATGCTGGGTAACAATGTAGACTGTATCTGTAACTTCCAGCACAAACTCTGTTCTCATTTTCATGCACACATGCATTTGCTAAGAACAACAGGTCAGTATTTTTACAAGTGCATTTGTATATCACATTGTTTTCAAATGGATAAAATGTTCAGTAATTTCTTTGAAGGCTGCATGTTGCCCATGAGCTGAAGGAAGAAATTGCCGTATGGAAACACCTTGTCTTTTTAAAAAAATAATTTATTTACTAAGCTGTTCCAGGATATAATCACAACTTTATGGTAGTTAACACAGAAATAATTCCAGTTGCATAATCCTAACTTCCTATTAGTTTTGCTCATCTGCTTAAATGTAATAGTAAAATGATATATTATTGCAGCCTTCTCTACCAGATTCAATGCGATGCACTGAAATCTGCAACACACTGTTGAAAACGAAGCTGTTGTCAAATGTTCTTCTTCAGTATGGATGTGTACATAATTCCATATCTAGAACATCAAAGACCATGCATAACCCCGTCTTTACATGGAGACATGAAGGAGAAATGGGACCCATATAAACAAACCGTTCCGGAGCTGTCATTTGCTGTCGTTTTCAAGGTATCTTGTGCACCTCCATAACACGCCTTGATAGAGGTTATTATTCATGTACAGTTATACCTTCTAAGATTTATATCCACGGACAGGTGTGTGGAAAGTGCAGCAGTCCATGGGCGTGTTAAAGTCATAACACATACAAAGAAAGTGCTGCTGTTATAGGAAATTTCAAAAAGGAATGCATATAAAGACAAGTAGATGGTTATAAGTTTCTTCAACTTGTATGAATTCACAGATGAATATCTCATCTTCGGTTCTGGTGTTACTTAGAAAGAAAAACAGAAATGAGATCCAATGGGCTATTTAACAAAATCAGTTGAAAATGCCTATATAGTTGCTTTATGTGCTTGGCGTCATAAGCAATGGACAGCCATGAAGTGCAGGCAGTATGTTTATAAAGGAGAGAACTAGTGGGAAGCTTCTTGATAAAACACTTTTCTTTTGAAAATATGAATTTGACTAAATTATGTTTTGCAGAAACCTATTGCTTTCAGTGCAATCCAATAAAATTGTCAAAACATTTCAATTGGTTTCATTTTTACCTCAGATGGATACAGAACTTTTTCAGTGAGTTAACATGGATTCCTACATTCACCTGTGCAACTCTAATGTCTCCACAGAAGGCAGTCTTCTTACAGTTCAGGTTCCTATTCAAGCTAGGCTTGTTTCACATGAGAGGCACACCCTACTACAGTAACCAGCCTCCCCAAATGCTCTGAAGCCCACCCTACATCACAGGGAATATCTTTTTCTAGAAGGCTGGCTTAAGAAGGTATATTGTTGGGACTTGATGAATAAAGTTTTAAGAGGTATCTCAGCAGCTCAGATAGCTAAATACTATGCTTTACCTGAATCAATATTAAATACTTTATTTCTCATTGTCATCCATGAGTGAAGACTTTCAAACCACTAAAGTACCATGCATAGACGGCATTCCAGCTCATAGTAAACACCTTTTTAAAACAACCAACCAACCAGCCAACCAACAACAACAACAAAACATCAACAAATGGGAGAAGGGAAGAGGAGGAAGCAGAACAATAAGTAGGACTAAAACCATGGACTTCAGCAGGGTGAAGCAGATCCTGCTTAGAAGAATCCCATGGGATAGGGCTCTAGAAGGTAGCAGGGTCCAAGAGAGCTGGCTAATATTCAAACATCACTTCCTCCAAGCTCAAGACCGATGCATCCCTGTGAGCAAGAAATCCAGTAAAGGGAGTAGTAGGCCAGCATGGATGAATAAGGAGCTGCTGCCAAAACTCAGGTAGATGAAGAATGTTTACATAATGTGGAAAAAGGGACAGACCACCTGGGAGAAATACAAGGAGACCATTAGAGTATGCAGGGATGTGGTGAGGAAGGCCAAGCTCCACTAGGAAGCAAATCTGGCCAGGGATGTCAAGGACAACAAGAAGGGTTTCTTCAAGTACATCAGCAGCAAAAGGAAGGTTAGGGAAAACGCAGGTCCGCTGCTGAATGAAGTGGGTACCCTGATGATGGATGATATGGAGAAGGCAGAGTTACTGAATGCCTTCTTTGCTTCCTGCTTCTTTACTGCTAAGACCAGCCCTTGGGAATCCCAGACCCTAGAGATAGGAGAGAAATTCTGGCAAAAGGTTTCCCTTGGTTGAAGAGGATCAGGTTAGAGACCATTTAGACAACCTGGACATCCACAAATCCATGGGCCCCAATGGGATGCACCCATGAGTGATGAGAGAATTGGGAGATGTTATTGCCAAGCCACTCTCCACCATCTTTGAAAGGTCTTGGAGAACAGGAGAGGTGCCAGAGGACTGGAAGAAAGCCTGCTTCACTCCAATCTTCAAAAAGGGCAAGAAGGATGACCCAGGAAACTACAGGCCAATCAGACTGACCTCCATCCCTGGAAAGGTGATGGAACAACTCATTCTGGACACCACCTCCAAGCATGTGGAGGAAAAGAAGATTATCAGGAGTAGTCAGCATGGGTTCCCCAAAGGGAAATCATGTTTGGCCAACCTAATAACCTTCTATGATGGTATGACTGGCTGGGTAGATGAGGGAAGAGCAATGGATGTTGTCTACCTTGACTTCAGCAAGTCTTTTGACACCATCTTTCACAATATCCTCATAGGTAAACTCGAGAAGTCCAGGCTGGATGAATGCATGGTGAAATGGATCAAGAACTGGCTGGATGGCAGCGTTCAGAGGGTTGTGATCAATGATGCAGAGTCTGGTTGAAGGTCTGTAGTTAGTGGGGTTCCCCAGGGGTCAGTGTTAGGTCCAGTCCTGTTCAACCTGTTCATCAGTGACCTGGATGAGGAGACTGAGTGCACTCTCAGCAAGTTTGCTGATGATACCAAACTGGAAGGAATGGTTGACACACCAGAAGGCTGTGCTGCCATTCAGCGAGACCTGGACAGGCTGGAGGACCGGGCAGAGAAGAACCTGATGATGTTCAACATGGGCAAGTGTAAGGTCCTGCACGTGGGGAGGAATACCCCAGGCACTAGTACAGGTTAGGAGTGGATCTGCTAGAAAGCAGCACTGCAGAGAAGGATTTGAGAGTTCTGGTTGACAACAGGTTGACCATGAATCAACCATGTGCCCTTGTGGCCAAAGAAGGCCAACAGTATCCTGGGGTGCATTAAGAAGAGTGTGACCAGCAGGTGGAGGGAGGTTATCCTCCCCCTCTACTCTGCCCTGGTCAGGTTGCATCTTCAGTACTGTGTCCAGTTCTGGGCTTTCCAGTTTAAGAAGGACAAGGAATTACTGGAGAGAGTCCAGCGGCAGGCTATGAGCATGATTAGGGGTCTGGAGCATCTTTCTTAATAGGAAAGACTGAGAGAGCTGGGTCTGTTCAGCCTGGAGGAGAGAAGGCTGAGAGGGGATCTCATCAATGTTTATAAATATCTCAAGGGTGGATGTCAAGAGGATGGGATCAGACTCCTTTCAGTGGTGCCCAATGATAGGATGAGAGGCAGTGGGCACAGACTGAAGCACAGGAGGTTCCATCTGAATATGAGGAGAAACTTCTTTACTTTGAGGGTGACGGAGCACTGGAACAGGCTGCCCAGAGAGATTGTGGAGTCTCCTTCTTTGGCGACATTCAAGACCGACCTGGACACATTCCTGTGCAATCTACTCTAGATGTACCTGCTTTAGCAGGTCCCTTCCAAACCTAACCATTCTGTGATTCTGTGATTTTGTGAAGAGGATGTTCCCAATCCTTGCAAAAGACATTTCTGAATTACCTTTAACTCTTAAAATAATTCCAGGTGATACTGACTTAAAACTAATTTGACAGAGCTCGTATTCTCTTTACTGTCACAGTGGTGAGCTGCTTATGATGATAAGTAAAATTTTGCTAGATATTGTTTTGATTTCACTGGTAGATTTTCTCACAGACATGATCATTGTTACACATTTTTAATGTTAACTTCATGTTTGAGGATTAAAAGTTTTGAAAGTGATATTCTTCTGTTTTATTGACACCCGTGCTTTACAAAATAAAACATGTTTTGATATATTGTGTGCTCTGTTTGCCAAAATTTTGCCTGTGTGAGGTTCCAGAAATGTTAGTGGAAACTTGCTATTCTTTCTAAGCAAGTCACAATTTTACCCTAAACTCTTCACCCAGAAGGGGATGATGCAATGTAAATAAAAATATTTCTACGCAGTGTGGTAAGAACTGGAGCAGACTGATAAGGATTTACAATATTCAGCTATTCGTATAAGTAGATTTATGTAACTGCTTTTAAGTCTCCATATAGGTTAAACAGGAATAAAAGCAAATATATTGAACAAATACGAAATTATTTACCTGTTATATACAGGCAATATGCTTTTCCTTTTAACAGCTATTGAGAATTATACTTAACCATACTGACGTATTGTACAGCAGTCAGTTTGTGTCTAGCCTCTGTTCATCACCATTAAAGTAAATGTCCTACCTTCTATATATTATTGGTAATAAGGACTGTAATAGATGCATCAGTATTTAGGAAGTTTCCTCAGTGTCGACTTTTCATCCCGATGCATTTTATAAGTGGATTTATCTATAATAAATCTATGAAACAAATGCATGCAGAAACACTTTTCTGAATTTATTACTTCATTAAGTTAAGCTTCAGTAAGATTGCTGAGGTAAAGCTAATATCAGAGCATGCTATATTGTACAGGCTTTCTAGATTTTTCTAAGCAATAGAAATAAATCAAAGAGGCATTCCTTGCTGTGTTGTCCATTCTACTGAACTCGGATGTTTTAGGATTACTTCTATATTTCATTTTTCAGCACTAAAAATTTTCGGCAGCAATAAAAATGTTGAATCTAAAGAAAAATCTAACAGCCCATAAAAAGAAAGTGATGTTATCTTTATTTTTTGTGAAGCAGTCATATTTACTTACAATTTCTCATTTCTAAATCTACCTTTTTCATTATTAAATGTTATAGAGATGGGAAAGTTCTATAACCTCCAGGGACTTTCTCACAGAACTGTGAATTGGGGTTCAAATATACAAAGGAAGTCATAAATCCTAGTTGGAAACCTAACTTGTGTTACAATCCTACAAAAAATTGAGACACCTCTATGTCATTGTCCTGGACCCAAGCTCCTAATTTTAAAAAGCAGATAGTGCCTTGAGGAGAATGCTTTCGTTATTCGGATTGTCAACTATTTTATGCGATTTTGTGAAAGCAGTCTTACTTTTCCAACCTCTTTGGTCCATTTTTAAACTGTTGATGTGACTTAAAAGCCTAACTAATTTAAAATCTTTCAAATTATTTCTAAAAGCGATGCAGGCCTTCAGGTGTTTTATTGAACATTGGCAGATCTAATCCCTCGGGCCATGGCAGCCATCCAAGGCAATGAAATCAATATCTGTGGTTGTTCTAGGCTACTTATATTGAGAACGGGGAGAACCAAGAACCTCTCAAATATGACTGTATTCCCACCTAAAGCAACTCAGCTACACAGTATCAGTTCAAGACACAGTGCTTAAGATGGTTTTGTACATGTTCCTATAACTTGAAGAGAACATCTCTGGAGATGGGTACCAGCATACTGTGGAGGGTCCTGCTGTATCCTGAGCTGCTATAATAGATAAGCATCTGCTACAGAAGCTGTATAATCATACGACCACCTCGCTGTGGCCGTCCCAATACACTTGGCCTTGTAGTCACAGCTATCAGCACAGACTCAGTACGACACCAAGCTATTTATATGTCTGATTTTCTTGGCATGCATTTGCCTGGCTCTGAGCAGAGGCAAAGTAAGCTCCCTAGAGACTTCACTCCTACAGACATACTTTGTATAGAGTATCTCATTGCCAAATATAGCATTACACTCAAACACTGAGAGGAAAGATCACCTCCCTTGATCTGCTGGCAGTGCTCTGTCTAATGCAGCCCAGCAGGCTGTTGGCCTTCTTTGCCCCAAGGGCATATTTCTGGCTTCCGTTCAACCTGGTGTCCACCAGGACAACTGTCTTTTTCTGCAAAACACTTTCCAGTTGATTGGTCATCAGCCTGTCCAGGTACATAGGACTATTCATCCCCAGGTGCAGGACTTTTTATTTCCTTTGTTGAACTTCGCAAGATTCCTGTCAGATCACTTGTCCAGCCTGTTGAGGTCCCTCTGAATGGCAGTGCAACCATGTGGGGTATCATCCACTCCTAATTTTATATTATCTGCAAACTTGTTGAGAGTGTGCTCTATCCTATCATGAAGCTGTTAAATAGTACTGGCCTCAGTATAATCCCTGGGTACACCACTCGTTACTGGCATCCAGCTGGACTTCATGCCACTGATCGTAATCCTGTAAGCCTGGCAGTTCAGCCATTTTTCAGTCCTCCTCACTGCCCACTTACGTTGTCTATAATGCACCAGTTAGTCCATGAGGATGCATCACAATCTGTTTGGATGCCTCAAGTTTACAGGACAACATACTCTGTAAATTAAACTTTATCCTATGAGCTCATTACGAAAGCAAACAAACAAATCAAACCAGGGCTGAATCCCCTTTGTGCAGACTAGTCTAACGTGTGAATTAACTGATTCATCACTTTATTAATTAATGAAGTTTCTAACTTACAAGTCTTCTAACTCATAATGTGTAACTCACAATTCATAACTCATGTGCCTATGAACAACATAGTTACCTAGCCAATGGTGAGAGTTCTCATCCTTCCTCCCTCCATCACAGTGTAGGCATCCCCTGTACCACACAGACAAGCATGAAGCCTCAGCAGTCCAGTTGCTCTTAGCTTCACTTCAAAAGCTTTTTCGGTGAGCTGACATATTTATACCTTCCAGCTTGGAGGTTTGGTCTATACCACTTCCATAAATCATTGTACTATGAAGAAACTGCCAGACAATTAATATGTAATCACATTGGCTGCAGGAGACAGCAAGCTGCAGGTGATAATGGCTGCAGAATGACCTTTATCCCTTCCTGTTCATTGTGTCCTACCTTCATGTTTCACTTGCTTTGACCTAATTGCACTACTCCCAGAATATATCAAGCCTTAGAGTGAGCTGTATGTTAGGTCAAAACCTGAGCAGGATTTGAGTGAACAGTCACAGGATGCCATGGAAGACAGTGTGGAAAGCCTTGCTACAGTCAAAATAACCAATATCCACTGCTCTTCCCTCATCGACTGTGCCAGTCATCTCATCATGACAACTATCAGGTTGGTGAAGCATAGGACTCATGATGGTTCGTTTACCTTGATCTCGAAGCGCAAAATTAAGGCAACCAAAATGCCAAGGGGTTATAATTCAATCAAACAGTATTGCTTTATTAATTTGCCTGTATAGCGGCACGCGATAGAGAGAGTAGAGAAAAAGGAAAGGTAAAAAGAAAAGGGAGAATGAGGACTATAGCTACTGCCGAACGAGTCCCAAAGGCGTCCCTCTGGTCTCAGGTCCCATAAGAAGAGTCCTGCCGGTCCTCCGTTGTGGTCCAGGATCCTTCGGTGGGGAGATCTCCATGATGTCCCATTGGGAATTGTCTTTTATGCTTCTTCAACCCTCTTCACTCCCAGAGATCGAGGCCAATCTCCGCCTTTGTTGCGCAATCCAGGCTTAACTGTGCAGGCCCAAGAAGTCCTTGTTTCGCTTGCCAGAACCCGTCTGCACCTGCGTTGCCTCGGTTCAAGAGTCTCTTACTGGTCCGTTGGGTGACATCAAGACCCTTGGCGAGCCTCTGCGCATGCTCTTCTTCGTTGGCCTTTGTTACAGGGAGGAGGTAGGGGGCAAGTCTGGCTCAAGCAATAGGTGAAAATCCATCTTCTGGACAGCAGTTATTGTCCACAGGTTGAAGAGGCCTTCATAACACAATTCCTGTCAGGAGGTGGGGGCAAGTTTGGCTCAGGCAGCAGGTGGAGTCCATATAGCAGCCATTGTTACCTGTAGCCCCCAGGTCGGAGAGACCTGCTCAACACAGTTCCTTGCTTCAGGCCTCTCTCCAAGTCATTGTCCAATTCTTTCTATCAGTCCATCTGTTCTCCAAGTCCCCGATGGCGATGTTCAGGCAGAAACTGTTCTTCGGACCGACTCTTACACCATGCTGACTACTCCAAATCACCTTCTCATCCTTCATCTTTGGAAATGGTTCACCTGATTCTCCTCCACCAAAGGAGTCTTTGTTGCTCCACACTCTGGTCTCAGAGGCCTGGCATTCCTAAAGGTAAACCTTACCAGTAAAAGCTGAAGTGAAGAAGAGACATTGAGTACTTTGGCCATTTCCATGTCCTATGTCACCAGGTCCTTTGCTTCATTCAGCAGAGGGCCAACATTTCCCCTACTCATTCTTAGTACTGATTTACCTGTGGGAGCCTTTTTTGTTCTCCTCCATGTTTCTCACCAGATTCAAATCCAGGTGGGCTTTGTCTTTCCTAATCCAATCCCTGCATGCTCAGACAGTGTCCCTATATTCCATCTGTGTCATCTGACCCTGCTTCCACATTTTTATGTGTCCTTTTTATAACCGAGTTTTGTCAGGAGCTCCTTGTTCATCTACATAGATCTCTTGCTGCCTTTGCTTGACTTCCAGCATGTTGGGCTAGATCATCCTTGAGCTTGAATGGGTTGATCCTTGAAAATTAACCAGCTCTCCTTGAACCTTTCTCTCCAGGGCTGTATCTTTTGGAATTCTTCCACGCAGGTCCCTGAGGAAGCCAAAACCTGCTCACATGAAGTTCAGGGCTGTGCTCCTGCTTGCACAACCAGTAGTAGTTGTTGGAGCATACTTCTATCAGGGCCTGGTTGTTTTTAAGCTTTGCACATCCTTTTTACTGTATCTCCACATGAAAATCAAAAACTACAGCCAAGGTGTACAAAAAAGAGAGGAAGTAGGGGTGTTTCTCACACTAGTGGTAGTTACTTCCCACAAGAACCCTCCATGACAACAGTATTGATGTTTGCAGGTGCAAGGCTGTCAGAAAAACAGTGCAGGAACAGCAGCATGAGGAAAACCATGGATAAATACTCACAAAGGGGCCCTGGAAAATGTTGCTAGAGCAGCATGAATGCAAGGGGCAGGGCTGCAGTAAAGAGTAGGATATAGAGTTGCAGTGAAAGGCCCTTAGCCATGTAAAAGACTAAGACACCTCAGCACTGTGCAACAGCTTCTCCCAGCCCCAGCTGCCATTAAGTGCTATTTCCTGTTCCATGGTGGCTACATTGGGCAGTCAGAAATTTACCATACACAGTATTTTCAGAGCTGGAGCTCAAACATGTTGGAGAGGAGTCGTTTGGCCACTAGGGCATTGTAAAAACAAACTAAAACCAGTTCAGCCCAAGGCAAGACCAGTCCTGAGACCTTCTTCTGTCAGGTCAATAGGCTGACAACCTTTCACTAATAAAGGCGAAAATCTTATTTCCTGGACTACATGGACCAAAGTGCTGCATGGAGTGAGCTGTCTTCTCTGGGGCATTCAATGATGTACTCCTCTATTCTTGGTGCATCTGGGATTGAACTGTCATGTGTGCAACAGGGATCATTAGGGCATCCTGCGGAGCAGGTACTACACTACATTAGCTAAGTGGATGATCCCACAATTTTATTTGTGTTGTTTTGTGGACTTCACAGACTGATATAGATATCTGCATACGCTTGAATAATTTTTTTATTTGTTTATACTTTCTTTTTTTTTTTTCAAATAAAACATAAACAATTTTTTAAGACTTTTATAAGATTTTAGTTTATGAAACCTTACAACATAGCATGATAAACCCAGTTCAAGTTTTACATATTATCTGGAAACCTGTTCAACAGCTACTTGAAGATTTTAGCTCACTGTTAGAGGTTATCTGCATTTCTAATACTAGATTTGTTTAAAGCGCAATTAATGAGTGTTGGTTTTTTGGGTGTTTTGGTTTTTTTTTTTTCTCTCTGTCTGCTGCTAAACACCCATCATAATATGTAGTTGTATTTTCAAGATCAAGAAGATTAGAACTATTCAAGGATACCTTATTTATCTTTCTGTCCTTGGAGACAAAGATATCAGAAGTTATGGATGTTTGTGAATTATCAAAAGAAAAATGCCTGTAATGAAAGTTACAGAAAAGACATGTAATGAGTAAGGAAAAGTAATTTAAATTCAAAAGAATGAAATTAGATTCCATAATGAAAAATGCTGTCATATTATATGACAATACTTTAAGTCATGATGACAGTATATTCTTATTGCAAAGTGATCTGAATTGTGTGGAAATGGAAAATACTTAAAGAAAACTCTACAAATGTGATGATTCTTCATGTTTCTATTTAGATAAAGACATATCTCAGAGCTTTGAGTAGGAACTGCCCAGGGAGTTGGTGGACTCACCAACCCTGGACGTGTTTAAAAGGTGTTTGGATGAGGTTCTCAGGGACGTGGTTTAGTGATGGAGTTAGGTTATGGTTGCACTCAATGATCCTGAGGGCCTCTTCTAACCAAAATTATTCTATGATTCTACGAAGGTTCTCTGCTTGTCTGTCAGTAGGGTTTTTTGATAAGCCAACTACAGAGTTAACAATTTTAAAATCTAGTCTCTTTAAAAAAAAATTGGAGGATTTTTCCTACAAACTGCTTATTAACGTGCAAGAGGTTGCTACAGGAAGAACTATTTTTTGTTGACTTCTTTATTTTGCACTATTACTTGTCTACTTTTAATGGTATACATCATTAGGAAGATGAATTGCATACATTGTTTGCACAGTCCCTCAGCATAGTGTTGCATTTGTGGGAGTACATATATTTTTTGAGCACAACATTTGCACCTGAGTGTGTCCGACCTATGAATCTGTATACCCACTGAAGTCCAAAAAGCTGCAGAAAGACGAAAGCAGGAAATCAAAAGATTGATAGCAAGACCTGAACTTTGAATGTTTAGGAAAAGTTCTACTCTTACTAGGTGCAAAGGGCACAGAATGAGACCACTGTTAAATATGTGCTACAAATACAACTCAAAGCATCATATGGGATCCACTGGAAGCTTATTGATCAATTTGAGCCGCTCTTTACTAGGGCAAATTCATAATCCATATGAAATTAATTTTTTGTGTAAAAGACATTACATTTCTGATAATTCAAGCTTCTCTTGTTTAAAGAGATTTTTCTTTAAACACTGTTCAAAGAAACATTTTATTAGGGCAAGCAAAGATCAAAGAGGTTACTTATATTTTATCGCATAGCATCCAAAATCAAGCTGTTTCGGCCAAGCAGAAGTATCTGGCCTTTTGGAGAGAATTCCACTAATGTACTTAATTTAATGTAATTAATACATGTAAAATTATGTATTTTTTTAAGGCAACACTAACATTCCTGAGCAAAAAATTCCTTGTGGCAAGTAATCACCATACCTTCAGGTCTAGGTAATGCTGATTATATTAACATACCTCTCTTAGCTCAAGCCGATGAAGAGCACACACATGCACTTATTTGCATGGGGAGAATGTAGCACTTTTAGCTACAAAGCTACATGTTTAATATCTATTTTGCTAGCACCACCAGAACTGGAGTACTGAAGTTAAAAGTTTGCATGTGCGCAGGCTAAGGAGAAAGCTGAGATCTCACAGGCTCCTCAGTGCTGATGGAGCTCCAGATGACTCTGCAGGATGGTTTGGAGGTAAAATGGGGCAAGGCGAACCTGATAAACAAACAAACAAACAAACAAACAAATAGATAGATAAATAAATAAAAAAACCAGTCCCCTCAGGGACACTTTAGTTAATGGGTTTTTTTCAGTGTATTGTGATTCAGTGAAAAAGCAGCTGTTTCAGAATACAGTTGTGTTTGCCTCTGTCTCTTTCCCTCTCTTCTTTCCCTTGAGGCAGTAGATAAACCAGTTCTAAAGTAGCAAAGGAAAGGGAACAAATGAAGGAGTAGTATTTACTTTCATAATTATTGTAATTATATTTTAAGTTTTCATCACAATAACTGATGTTCTGGATGTGTTCTGAAACATTAGTAATACTGACAAGAAACAAAGCAATAAACCACAGGGTTCCTAAGGTAATTTGGTTTGCTATGAACACTGAAATGTGAAATGTTACGGCCTGTGGCATGCAGGAGGTGTTCTGACTTGAAGATCAGCATAAGTCCATGGCCTTAAAAAGCAGGATTTTTATGAATAAACAAGTTATTTTGATGTTAATCACCTGCCTCACTGATCTGCAAATGGAAACTGCAGTTTTATCACAGATGTTGCCAGCAATGTTGAAGATAAGTACTGAGTTGCCGAGTTTATAGAAACAAGTTAAAATGTTTCAGTTTGCTAAGCAAAACAGTCAGCAAATAAATAATTTGAACCCTATCTCTAAATATAATAAGATGATGCAAAAGGCAGAATCTGAGCTCTGTTGCATGCTGTATTTTCTGTTCAGTTAAGGAACTAGTAGTGGAATTTGCCTCAGTATTGGTGTATTTCACTTATTGCTTTTCTATTTCAGTGAACCATAGCTATGAAACTAAGTATTTACTAATCTGATATGGAAAAAGCATCATTATGCTGTGATGATGTGTACTAAGGTGCATATAGCTAAGAATTTTAAAACAAATGTTAATTGTGACATTTCTCATGTAGTTCGAGTCTGACTGTATACATGAACTAAAAGTGAATTTTACAATTAATTTCACAAGTTTATTTTGGTAAACTACCTTCAAGTTTTGCAGTTTAGTCTCAGTCACTGTTCACATAAAAATTAGTTTTCAGCTCACAGTTCTAAACTATTTGTACACAGTCATGTTGTGTCCTATATTTTTCATGTGGACTACTCAAGAGGACAAAAATTATTATAGGTAATTAATTTACTAACTAGATTCTCTGTGTGTCACCGTGTCAAGGACCTCAGAACTAATAGTTTAATCGGAGTATCTGCTTTAAGTTATATTCAGTGCAGGAGACCCATCAGTATCTAAAATAAAAGATTTTAATCTCTCTTTTCACAACAATGCAACTCTATATATTGTTATGAAAATCTAGATATTAATCCAAAATGAACACCTGAGCAACTTTTGGACCGCCCTCTCTTGCTGACAGTATATAAAACATCTGGAAAGGAGTAAGAGAAGACGTGGCTCTCTACATTTTAATAAAGATGTTAAAGTTTACCCAAGTATAAGAGCGAGCAGTCAACTGATCTAAAAAGCCAACTTCCTGCACTAATAAAGGAAAACTTGTGTTAATTAAATCTTTCAGCATTTCTTTGCCAAATAGGACCCAATTCTGAAATATTTTACAACAGTTCATTTCATGGAATGATACCTATCAATACCAATAATTTTTCTATATGTTGATTTAACAAACTATCATTACAGATCTAGGTGTTTTCTTGGTTTTTAATGTAACTTGATCAGCTGATCTAAAACAATAGATTGACCTGCAAAAAATTCACTTGGCTTCATAAGTTACTGATCAGTACTTTGTAACTAAAGAGTTTGCTTTGTGTCCCACAGCAAAAGGTCTCAGAGCTGCTGAATATAATTTACTGAGACTAAGATGAAGCATCTTTTAAATTTCACCTCATGATCGAGAGCTGGTGATGAGAAAGAAATATGGAGGCTCCACAATTCTTGAGAATCCATAAAACACTGTGTCAGCTTTAGGATTTATCAATTTTTAACTACTGCTACAAGGCTTCAAGCAACCAATTATCTCCCAGCTCAGTGAGAGACTTAGAGCTATGCCAGATAAACCAGAAATCAATTTTACTGCCTTGCGGCTGGTTTCTAAACATGTTTCTCCTTACCACACTTAAAAACAAACCAAGCTAGATTTTTATTTTTTATTTTTATTCTCTTACAGATATGGCTGATTTTCCTTCATGCTTCACTTGATGTTAAAAATTCAGAAAGGGATAAACTTTTTCTTTGTTGGGATATAGATGCATTGTCATTTTATTATTGCTTCTTAAAGAAACAGAGAAAAAAATCTCTTCCTTTTCCTTTCCCGAGTCTGGCAATGAATTTGAGAACTATCTTTCATAGTGAAGTGTCTCTTGCCTATTTTTTTGTGTCACCCTTCTGGAGTTGTCTGCCATAAGGGAAGCATTTGATCACTGTAAAGAGTACAATATTCTGCTAAGGAACCATGGGAGTTATGATGGTAATTATCAGTATGTTAATAAAAAACATATTCTCCTACAAAGGCTGAGCAAAATCTTGCATGAAATTCAAAGAAAATGTTATGCTTTTTAAAGAGAGAGCAATATAAAAATGCAACTTTAACTTCTCCAGTGCAAGCCTCCTCCCGTGACTGTCTGGGTCTGACTCTGCCTGAGACCAGCTGAAGTGCTGGGAGCAGCCCTGGGCACAGGCAGCTCATGCCTCCACCAGGAACACAGGCACTTCGACCCAATACTTAGGCAAAACCTTGGACTGTCAGATTTGTAAGGTGGCACTGAGGGGAACTGCAGACCAAGTTACATTACATTGTGCTTTTCAATAAGAAGAGAGCAGACAGTGTTTGACCCTGAAAGTAACTCCTGTGATGTGGTATTATGCTTTGCAAACATGGATGCTTTTAAGGCAACACTGAACAACTCTTTGTTTAGTGGGAAGTCCATAGCCTGAAAAGGCTCCATTCCTCTTCTGTTATGCTCATCTGTTCACATGTACTCGGTCTTAGTTGGCACTGTAGCTCCATGGAGATTATTTCTGCATGAAAAAAAAAAACCACAACAACAACAAAAGAAAAAAACAAAAACAACAAAAAATCCAACCAACCAAAAAAAAAAAAACCAAGCAAACAACCAAACAAAAAAAAATCCTTTTGAAAGTTTTGAAGCTCATACAACTTCTAAGCATTGTTATTTTTATTTTTATCCTTTTCTTGTTAAGCAGAGCATGAAAAATTTGTGTACATGGCTGTATTCAAGTGGATTTTTTCACTCCTTAATCACAGAAAAACACAGAATGATTGAGGTTGGTAGGGAACTCTGGTCCAACCTCCTGTAGAACCTGTTGCTCAGGACCATGCCAAGACAGCTTTTGAGTATCTCCAAGGATGGAGACTACAACTTCTCTGGGCAACCTGTGAAGCTGCTCAGTCACCCTCACAAGTAAAAAAGTGTTTCCTGATGTTCAGACAGCACCTCCAGTGTTTTTGTTTGTGCCTATTGCCCCGGTCCTGTCACTGGACACCAGTGAAAAGAGCCTGGGTCCATCCTCTATGCACACTCTTTTCTGTCATTTATATACATTAATAAGATCCCCAGTGAAACTTCTGTTCTCTAGGCTAAATGATTCCAGCTCTCTCAGCCTTTCCTCATAGGAAAGATGCACCAGTCCCTTCATTATCTTAGTTGTCCTTTGTTGGACTCTCTCCAGTATGTCCATGTCCCTCTTGTACTGAGAAGGCCAGAACTGAACACAATACTTGAGATGTAGCCTCACCAGTGCTGAGTGGAAGTATCACTCCCCTTCACCCGCTGGCAACACGCATAATACAACCCAGGATACACTTAGCCATCTTTGCAGCAACAGCATGTTGTTCCGTCTTCAGCTTGGTGTCCACCAGGATCCCCAGGTCTCTTTCCTCCAAGCTGCTTTCCAGCTGGGTGGCACAAGATTGTTCCTTCCTGGTTGTAAGACTTTGCACTTCTTGTTGAACTTCATGAGGTTCTTTTACTCCAGCCTGTTAACATCCCTCTGGATGGAAGCACGACCCTCTGGTGTAAGAGCCAATCCTCTCAGCTCTGTGTCTCTGCAAGCATGCTGAGAGTACAGTCTGCCCAGATCATTAATGAAGATGTTGAACAGCATCAGATCCAGTCTTGACCTTCGAGGTACACTGCTAGTTACTGGCCTCAAATCAGACATTGTGCCAGACTTCGTGCCAGACTTCATTCTGCCCGGGATAAGGACAGATCAGATTCAAAGCCTGTGAAATGTAAACTGCTTCATATATTTATTTTCCTTCTGAATCTTTTCTGGTTCTGACCAGCTCAACCTGGACAATGTCTAAAAGGCAATGACATTTCGATCAGTAGTGAAAGAACGGGAGACCAATGGCAAGGACTATGTACAACTGTTCAAAATATTTTCATTGGAAATGAGTCGCAGGTTCAAAGCAATAGTGCCCTGAACCCATTTATAATTTAAACTAGGATGTGCTCAACTGTTTTAGCCTGTCTTATGAGGAGATTCATTGCCACTACACGGTCATTATCTACTCTAGAAAAGGCATAAAGCACGTGTTGTTTGCCTGCAAATATTCTTACAGTACTTTGCACTGAGAACGATTCTGCTTTTACCTTTTTACATGCTGAGCCATTTGGCTATGAACAATAATTCATTTGTATGTTATTTCTACTCGGCTTATACATAAAAAATTCCCCTCTGATCTGACTTGTAAAGCTTTGTTTTGAGGCTTTGACATCATATTCCAAAATAAGTTTGTTTTCTGTATAAAATTTTACCTATGAAAACTTTATTAAAAAATAAAATACAGAGAGTAAAGACCTATTTATTTATACTTTTCCACATGTACAAATAAGTGGTTTAAAGTGCTTTATGCAGTCTGTGCCATATTTTATTTCATTAAAATTTAAAGTAAGTACTGGTGATTTACAATTTCATATATAAATATTTTTTTTTCTTTTTCTCCAAGAGAAATGCATATACTCTTCTATCAAATTTCATACTACGTGAAAAAAAAAGTCTTTCAATACATTGAAACCACACAGTGCCAGTGGCTACAACTGCATTGTAGCGAGACTGCATTGTACCATATTGCAACCTGAAAGGGGCCACCAAGGACCAAAGTTTCCATAAAAGAAAAGCTGACAACATCTGTGACAGAATTTTGCAGCCTGGTTGTTTTCATGAATTGACTGTTTTCATGAATACCGGACACAACCTGGAGCATACGCAAACAAAGAAGATCAGTAATTTTGCACAATTTTCCATCCAAACAATTTGAAATTTATCTGAGAGTTTTGTTTTGCTTCTCTTTTGAGCAGTTGCCATAATACACCTGCTGACCAAAGACTTAATTTAAAGCCATAACAATGGGGAAAAAAAATCTTTTACATCAGGAGTCATTATTGTTTGTGGTGAAGCATACAAAAAGTAAGAAATGATATAGTAGAATTTGTTATTCAATTTTAAATTGCCTTTACTTTGTGTGTATCCATTCCATGTGTGCAGTATGCCTGGACATTCAGCTTTAATTACATGCTCACCTGCTATTTCTTTCACAGGACTCAAATCCACTCATGAGACAGAATATTCTCATGTAATGAGCAGATCTCCACCTCTATGTGTAATCCTATGCCTTCTTCACTTTACATGATTAAAATCCTGTTACAGAATTATTTATTTCCTCAAGGACTTTCTACAACATTAGTCACTGTTACCAGTTCATAAACACACATTTATTTTGCAATGCCTGCATGAAGACTATGTGCTAACCACTTCATAGAAACAGTGAAGCACAAAGATGCTACATTAGTTTTGAAGATGAAACTGAGCCAACATCCATAAGGCCTGGGTTTGGCAAAAAAAATATATTAAAGTGTAAAATACAGTTTTTATATTTTATTGTCATAGGTATAGCTGGCTTCATTTTCTGTCATGAATCCTTACCACATCTGCAATTCCAGACCATGTGTTCATCTAGCATCACATAAAATGAGCCAGACAGCTTGGCATGGCAAAATTGAATGGCCTCAAGATAGAATCATACAATCATGAGATAATTCTGGTCGGAAGGACCTCTCTGATCTATCCTTCAGCTCAGAGCAGGGTCAGCTCTGTCATCAGACAAGGTTGCTCAGGGCTTTATCCAGTTCTGGCTTGAAAACCACCATGAATGGAAATGGCACCTCTCTGGGCAACCCTGATTGTCTTCAGGGTAAAAAGTTTTTCCTTAGATCCAGTCCAAACCTCTCATGTTTCAGTTTATGCACGTTTTTTTGTCACCTCTCAATGCAACAAAGGGCCTACCTTTACCTTTCAAGTCCCCTCCCCATAGGCTCTCAGTGCTACTGCTGAGGGCCCAAGACACCCCTTCCCCAGCCTGAACAAGCCCCTGACTCAGAACCTTTCCTCCCAAGGGTCCCTTGATCCTGAAAGTCAAATCAACACCAGTAGTGAAGCCACTTGGTGACTCACAGAATCTGTCTGCTCCTCCCTAAGCCTTGTCCTTTCACCAGTAGGATGAATGAGAAACCACGCATGGCTTGCACCCTCATCCCCAGAGCTGCATAGTCACTCCTGATATGTTCCAGGTCTCTTCTGGAAGTGTCTGGATTAGATACTGCAGTATCTTTAGGCAATTAAATCCTGTTCTTAACTGTTTCTCTACAAAAAATGTTGAGTGACTTGCTCAGGATCATATAGCAACATTGTACAAGGTGTATAGCCAAGAGTCTTGGGCTAACATTATATTATACTAACATCTCTGTTTGAAAGTCTGGTGTATTTACAACATAATAACATACTGCTTTGATTTAACTTCAGATAAAAACCATCCTCTCCACTGAATAATACAGAAGAAGTGAGAAGGAAAAGAGAGTAACATAAATTATATTAAGATGATTGTATATTATTATTGTATGCTTTTAACAGCTTTTTTATGTTTAATTTCTTTACTTTTTGCAAAACTGAATTTCCATTATATTCCTTTCCATATGGTTTTGAGTGACTTGGAAGCTCAACAGCCTCTTCACAGAATTCTGCTTCTTTTCTGACAGTATTAACAGCAAAAATATTGATTTCTGTGATTCAGACTTGTGCTAGAATTATATAAAAAACCAAGATGGCTTTTAATGAGAGGTTAAACGCTTTAATTGCTGTGTGTCTTCAATCTCTGTCACTATAAACAGGGAGACTAAGACTGAAAACCTTTTTGAAGCTGGTTATCATTGACATTAAAGAAAAGCAGTTTTCCTGAGAGCAGTAGCATCCTGTAGTCATTTTAGGTCACCGAAACCATGAGGAAAGAAGTTTGTTTTCCAGGGTGGACAATGGCATTGGCCTAAAGCTTAAGGGCAAGGATGGCATTGTAATTTACATATTTTATTTGGAAACTCTACATTGGGCTACTTTTAATCGAGCAGTAAATTCTTTTACCTGACAAGGATGAAATTGGTTCTGTACTGCAGCAACAGTGTCTGGCCAGTGAAGAGAAAAATGCATAAAAAGCAGATTTTTCTGGTGGGGGCAGACTCAACTTCACTCATGTATTCTAATATCCTGTATGCAGGAGAAGAAAGGCAGGGGAGAATGCAGAAGGTTTGAAGGAGATGAATTTTACTCAGGAATTTTCTCTGAAAAAGGGACAAAGGCAAGGTCATAATATCAACTTGCAGAACGGACAGATCCAATAAGAGACCCAAATCAGTAATATTAATGCAACTTTGTATAAGATCCCTTAATTCAGATTAAATTGCTGTTACATTTCTGCATCAAAAGGTTTGGGTTTGAGTCAGCTTGACACTGTGTCCAGGATGTCTCAGGAATTCAGGCGACTTCCAAATGCTTTCTTTGATGTGTAACTGGTTAGGCACACTTCTCACAATGACCTTTCTTAAATATGCAGTATCATTTATCGCATTGTCAGGGGAATACCCTTCCAGCACAAGACACTGAGAGCAGCCTAAGATACGGTCGAACACAAAGAGGGAGGAAGCAGCAGAGACACAATCGACATACTCGATTAATTTGAGCTGATTTGCAGTAAAGCGCTCTGAGTACAGGGCAATGAAACATGTTGAGATTTTCATTAAATACATATGTAGTTCTTTTGGTAGGAGGAATCTAAAGAAACTATATTTCTTGAAAAAAGGGAATGTACATTCTTAACCTGGTTGTAGTTATTGTGCATTAGTGTCAACAAGCTTACACCAGTTTACTGCAGTTACCATGAAAAAGGACTTGAAAAAAGAGTATATAAGATTACTTGCATATCTATTTTTAATCTTTCTGCCTACTTTTAACTCTTTTGCCTTTCTAGAGCTCAAAAAGGAACAAGCACATTCACCACAGGACAAGATACCTTTTTTAGTTTTGTAATTACCAATTCATTGTTTCTTCCACCTGTCATCGAAGCAATAAGCCTTCCACCATTAATCTCCTTGTTCTCAAATGGTAGTTGCTCAGCCCCTGTAGTGCAGGGACTTTTCTGACTGAGCTGTTCTGATCATCACAAGTGCATACCCTTCATTCATGACAGTGATATCATGGTGCTGACAGGCAATAAGAAAGTGCAAGAATATTGACAGCTAAAAATACTATGTTGCGGAGACTTGTGGGGTTGAAAACATATCAATTTTATGAAACAAACTTCAAAGAAACTTCCAAAATTCAGATCTATCAGCTTCATTATAGTGCTTTTTAGGGCTTCTGGAAACGAAACTGTTTGCCTAACTAGATTTGTATGATCCTTTTCTACTTCATGTGTTCAAACATACCCCCAGGTTAAGAAATATCTGACTTCCTTGAATGCTTTTAATCTCAGTTTTCAAAGAACCATTGAAAAGATGCTTTTCTTCAGCCTATAGCATTTATAAGAGTCAGTGGCTAAACTAAAAGTGAATTTTTGTCATACTGATCAGTGAAACTGTCAGTGACTTAAAGAACTTGAAGAAAAAAAAAAAAGGCAGCAACAGTGTGAGAAAAAAATCCATGCTTTTATGACAGGGAGAGCAAAACAATCTCACAGTATCAACATCCCAGTAAAAGAGCACTATGAGTTCCTTATCTGCAGCAGTCCATCCAGTAATATTCAAATTTACAGAACAGTTTGAGATTGGTCAGTTCTTTGAACAGTATGAAAGCTTAAACAGTAAGAAGTTTAGCAATAAAAGGGATACAAAAGTACAATGTCATGAAAGCTGCATATCCTGAATTTGAGTTTCTGGGGTTTAAACAGAATACAAACAGGCAAAACATAGAAAATGGTGTTCTTTACCAACAAAAAATTGGTATTGCAACAATATTGTGCTCACTGACACCTGTGCAGTGATATCACATGGATGAGATCTTCAGGTGCTTTCTCCTGTTGAAAATAACCATCAGGTTCTGTGAGCAGAAAGAACTAACCAGGGCTTCTGAGGCATCCTGGTTTCTTGGTAGCTATAAGAGACCTGAGCCTACCCTCCATGTGGAACTTTTAGAGAAAAATTGGGCTCACATCTATAAAGGAAGGGAAAAATAAATCTCGTGAATGTCTACAAGTTTCACTCCTAATGCTCAGAAAATTTGGCTTGGAGGTGCAGATGACTTTTACTCATGCATGCTGTCTATAGAACTTCTGTCATTCTTAGTCCCTGATAAAAATGGGTTGATCCTTTCTAACATATTCCTGAATCCAGTTCCAGTTTACTGCTGTATCCAGCCCAGGACTTCCAGTTACCGGCCCTGCAGCCACTGGAGCAAGCCAGCTCCAGCACAAGCCGTGAAATTCAATATTAGTTTTGTATATTTTGTATTATTTTCTCTATTTAATAGTAGCATTAGTAAAGCATTTTAAACTTTCCAATTTGTGTCTCTGCCTTTTCCTCCTATTACCTTTCCTTACTGGGGAGGACAGGGGTTAACAGAGAGCGTCTGCCACAGTTCATTGTTGCCCTGCAATAAATGGTGGCACTTTCTCATCAATAGCTTTATCCAAGCACCTCCTCTCAAAAAGTTAGCAAATGCTCCTTTACACGTTGTTATATAGATGCTCTACTGTATAAAAGATGCAGGAATCACAAAAGATAAAAAAGATGAAAAACAGGTTACGGGCTGATGTGAAGGTTGAGAAGTTTAACCTGCATGATTCAAAGAGAATGGCAAGCTGGAGAGGATGGTTCTTTCATAACAGCACAGCATTGGCAAGAATGGTACTTGAACTCCTTTTAAAATACATTATCATTTTAACATACTTTAGAAAGACTTCTAAAGAAACATCATTGAGGGTCAAAAGTCTTCTGGACTGAGGAAAGAGGCTGTGTAAAGACTGCCTTAGTGGATGTAATTCTGTTTGGCTCAAAGGCAAATTCAGTGATGACAGATCTTACACACAGTTATCACTCTGAGTCTGCCCATTACAAAAGAGCCAACAACTTGAAATCTCAGATGATTTCAAAAGAGAAATTACACATGCTGGCAATGAAGGTGGTTAACCACTGGAAGAAAATACTGAAGGAAAAGAGTATTCTCCAACCCCAAAACTCTTTTAATAGGGACAAGATGTATTGTCTGAAGCTTAGACACCACATAAACACAGGGATCTGAGTCCAATACAGGAATAACTGGGTGAAAATCTATGCTATGCTGCAAGAAGGAGACAAGACAGCCTGATTTCATAGATTATATGCTTAGTTCCCATTTCTCTTTGTTAAAGCAGATGGGGTTAATATCTCTGGCATAAGTGACTGCTTACATGCCTGTTGCATTCAGCCAATGCATAGTACTTTCGAACCTATGATTTTCTGGAACATTTTAGTCTGATACTTGGAAGAGAAGTAAATGAGAAAAGGATGAGACTCAAGTGAAAAAGGCAAGTGAAAAAGGCAGGATGGAGCCCAGTGATTAAAGAAGACCTAGAGGGAAATTTTCATCAGTTTCAGTTTACTTATCAATGTACTCAGAGACCTCCAGCAAGACAGAAAATCCTTAGCTAGTCAAGCAGAGTATTTTAACACTTACCTTGCTATAAATGTCAATAGATCAATTCATTCTTCAAAATGATCTAGCATTAAATAGTAAAGCAGCTACACAGCCTAAGGGCACCAAACAAATGTACAAAATAGCCACATTTCATTGTATTAATCATTCAATCTTCATTATAGCTGTTTCTCTTGATTTGTTTTCACTACGTTTTGTTCATTCTGACTAAAATAGCTGCTTGGTTTTCAATCAAGTCTCAGCTCAAGTGAGCAGCTGCCCAAAATGGGGGCTACCACCCAGTTTGGTATGGTGCACAACAACAGGGGAGGCCTCCTCAAAAGAGAGCCAGTGCTAGGAGAGCTGAGGTGCTGCAGGTTAAACCGAATATTATTGGCAATGCTACTTATAGAGGCTTATTCAGTGTTTGTCACTGGGCACAGTGCTGGTGTCCAGCAAAATATTTTAAATAGCCTGTTTTATGGTAGTTTATTCCTAATTTCTTTTAAAGTAAAGCAGTAAACCTTTGCCAGTCCTTACACTATGTTTTTTTGAGTTGATCCTAATTAACAGATACTGAAAATACGTACAGTCAAAACCCATATCAGAGAGGAAACGGGAAGTATTTTGACAACATTCACCTTTACATCAGCAGGCACAACTTAGACCCAACACTAAGAGTTGAGGCTGAATCCTATTTTGAGTCTCGCATGATTTTTCTAACATAGATTTATGACCAAGAGAGAAGATAACAGCCAGCGACAATGGAAGTCCCTCTAGCGTTTTCCGAATGTCTGTGTTTTGTTAGAGCCATATCACAGTACAGTCAGGACCCCACAAAAATTAAGGCACTGGTCACATGCCTCTCAGTGCTGTGAGTTGTTTGTGAGATCACTGTCACTAAACATCTTCTTGCTTGAGGCTAATACATGTTTCCAAAATAAAAAGAAAGGTTAAAAATTGTCAAGTCTAGTTCAAATCAGGATAGCTTTTTTACACTGTCATTTTGGAATTCGGTTGTTCCATCTATGGCTTAGCTATGAGTTACTTTGTCCCCCAACATTGCCCCACTGATTGCAGCTGTGATAGGAATGTGCATTTTAATGACATAAAGACTTAGAGAGAAGGATGGCCGATTTGGGACAAATGAAAATGATACTTGTGAGTTACATTCACCAATCCTTATGAAGCAGTAAAATACTGCTGCCTCAGCGATTTCAATAGTGTCAGAAACCAGATTATTCTCTAACTTAAATGTTTTTGGTAAAGTCTAGGAAAACTCCTTCAACATTCATACTCACACTATGATTCTGTATCCATTTTTCACAAAGGGATATATTTAGAGCCCAACTCAATCACCTGGGATATTTAAAGAAAGGACTTTTGGGTAAAGCTGAGAGTTTTTTCACAATGCCCATTTGCTAAGTGAACAAAAGAAAAGTCAAGTTAAAATAAATGATGCTTCCTACTCTTCCAAAAGATAACATGCAGGCAATAAACTAGTGTGCAGAATGGTACTGTCAAATAAATGTGGGGCTCTAATGACTTTCAGTCTTTGTCATATACATCACACATCTTTGAAGTTAACAAAGCAGAATCAAGGTACTGAAAAAGAGCATTAAAAATCCCCCTGTCTTCTGCAGATACTATCCTTGGAGACAAAGACAAGGAGAAGTAAATTTGCAATTGACATTAAGCCAATTCTACTCAAGACTGCATCTAATCCATAGCCTATTTTGTATATTGGAGATTGCTGGTGGGGAGTGGAAAGTAAGAGGGTTTTTTGTTGGAAATCTTAAGATAAAGAAGTGGAGGCAGAAAGCAAGGAAGACTGCATTGTGTGTGACATGGGCACGTGTGTATCAAATAACTAACATCATTCTGTAACTCCTAGGGACAGACTGGTGAGAACCAGTACAGTGCTACAGAAGTCAGTGTAGCAATGACCATTTACATCATCTAGAAGGTAAAAAGGCAGAGGCTGTAGCACGTGCGGAGGTATGAACCTCACCCATATATAAGAAAACAAGCCTATTTTGCTGTCTTTTTCTACTGGACAGAGTCCAAAAGTAAGCTTGATGAAAAAGTTTCTTGAAATATAAGACTGTATCACTAGTACCTACCATAGACAACAAAAACAGTGGGGCAGAGATAGCCTTGTTGTCCTTTTTCTATAGATCATACGTGTAACAGAGGTTTCATTTCTGCTTCTACTTGCTACAGAAATATTTTTAGCATCTGACATCAAGAGGCAATGGGCACAACCTGAAACACAGGAGGGTCTGTCTGATCATAAGGAAACACTTTTTTCACTGTGAGAGTGACTGAGCACTGGCACAGATTGCCCTGAGAGGTTGTGAATTCTCCCACCTTGTATATATTTAAAAGTCATCTGGACCTGGTATTGGGTAACCACCTCTAGGTGGCCCTGCTTGAGCAGAGAGATTGGACAAAATGACCTCCAGAGGCCCTTTCCAACTTCAACCATTTTGTGGAATTCTGTGATTCTGTGACATCATAACAGGAAAAAGAGAGCATGTATAGATGAGAACTAACTGGTGGTTGCTAGAGCTATCAGATAAATTGAGCAGGAACAGAAGGCAGAAGTGCCCAACACTGACATGGTAGCTACTTTCAAGTCTGGTTTAGACTTAGCAAAGCCAGATTCCAACTGGCTGCACACCACTACCTATCCTTGCTGGGTAAATTGTAACTCCTATGGCTCTGGCTAAATGCCATTGCTGCTTTCCTGCTCAGAACTGCCCAGCAAAAGGTATCACCTTTTGCAAGCGGACTAATTTGCAGCATGAAAATGCACCTGTTCCATTTTGTGATTCAAGAGTCTAACTGATTCTTTATTCAGTTAGCCCTGCATTCCCTCCCATCTGCAAATAAATGTGATGTCTTCGAGGTCTCCTTCATGGAACAGTTGAATTCCTCATGCTTTTTGCATGCACTTGAGAAAGAAATAACAGGGCTGGAGAATCAACAGGATGCATAAACCCTGAGCCCTGTAATTCTCTTCACTTGCTGAGGTTAGTGATGCATGAGAAAAAGCCGGAGCAGAATCCATCAGAAATGGACTGCAAAATAACCGTAGAATTCCAAATAAAGCAGAATTCTGAGTCTTCCACCCGCCCATTTCCAGCCATACAGCAGATCTGAGTGCAGGATATATTCTGCTTTTTTAATCTGATCTGCCAAGTCAGGATTTCATTTGTGTATGAAATACTTTACACAAAGATGGTACTGGGCCATGAACAGCCAGCACTTGTTTATGTTTTGAGTTGAAAATGAGCAGTCTACTGGAATCTTCAAATAAAGAGGCACTTAGAGTATATAAGATTTTATGGAATGAGTGAAAGATCAAAAAGTTTCATACAAGCATAGTTATTCTGATGCAAAATCTTGGGATGCAACTGTCACTTAGTATGTCTTACAAAAAGAAAAAAAAATCAATAAAAAGCCAGGTGGAATTGTTTAGCAAGTAGATTAGTGTGGCTATTGTTATTTTTACACAACCACATTTCACATCATTATGTAATTATCTAAAAATGCCATGATAAAAGTCACATCACTGACTGTCAAATGTATAGTAGACACTGAAAAAAAAAGTCTTCCTTTTCAAACCGAATTAATGTCTTAGCATATGCCTCCCCTGCTGAGATTACTTATGAAAGTTTTTACAGACCACAGGGTCAATGCCAGTGTATTTGTCATACGTAATTATGGCTTCTCCCTGAAATGGCACCAAAGAAAAATTGATTATTATTTCAACATCAGCCGTCTTGAGGATTACAAATATTTGCTCCATAGAGAAAATGGTTGCATTGGGTCATATTTCTAAATAGCTTCATGCTATTGGAAATATAAGCTGTTAGCATTCTCTCTAGGTTTCTTGTTTACTCCTCCTGTAAGAAAATTTTGCTAATTAAAAAAGAGAAGATTCCCAGATGTAATGTACATTCAACACAACTTAAGTCTGGGAATGTAACTGCTAGTTTCTGAACTGTGAAACCACTGCAGTAGTATTTCAAGGACTTCAGTAAAAATTATGTTATTGGAAAATTCAGAAATACTGTAGTGTCTTACTGCACTAAGGTATGGCATTGTAAAAATTAAGTCACTCAAAGAACCTTAGCTCTACCCAGGATAAGTAATATTAAAATATCCAAGTGAAAAAAAAAAGTGTCCTCACTGTTACAATCTGAAATTGCAACAAAATATATATTGCCCTAGGAAGTACTGCATTCATATTACATAAGGTCAAAGGTAAGGATAAATTTGTTATGTGTTTTGAAAATGCATTCCCATCAGGTTGCAACACATTTTCCTTGTTTTTGCAATGTTTGGTTTGAGAATAATGAAAGATTCCCATAATTTTTTTTTTACCTTATCATAATGGCACTGAACCAGAGACAAGTGTATTTCATGTTTGACTCTATTAAAATACACAAATTAACTGAGTTAGCCTTTTAACCTAATCTGTGAAAAATTTATTTTCCAGCTTCTGAAAGCTCTGATACCTGAGCTTTGGTTTGCCCAAATTCACATTATTTAGAAGGCAAAACACAGTGTGCAAACCTCTGTGTGAATATAAGTTTAGATTGCCCTTCTCAGCCATGTTCCTCTTTAGTAACCCTGCACACCACTTACCCAAACCTAGTGTAGGACTGGATTTTAAGCATATTTGCTCTTTTGGAAAGGTAAAAAAAAGTAAAACTTTTTGAAGTTTTACTTTGCTGTAGCAGTCATGCACAGACTGTAACTCAAGCTCTTCTAGAACTGCTGAGTCTGAATTCTTACTGCAGCTCCCTCTTCATGGATCTCCTAAACTGGTATAGACAAACAAAACCAGGCCATTTTTAATTAATTCTGATCTTCCATCTATTTGAATATTTTTTAGAACTGTGAAATACAGTGGATTACAGTTAGAGTTTTGCAAAGCCTGCCTTTGCCAATTAAGGGACTAAAAGAAACTTAATATGCTACATCTAGCTAAAACAAAGTAATATAATACAGCATGCATTTAATTTATCAATGTAACAAGAGTTTGTTTGATGTACTAAGAAAGTGAAAAGGCAATGACAGAGCATTTATGTATTTAGCTGTGAATACTACACAGACTTTTAATATTTCTAATAAATATGATATTTTACTTCAAATATGTAATATTGAATAGCTTCACATATTATGCAAAAAACATTATTAAAGACAGAATTTGTTTTCCTTTAAAAGGTCCATTTGGGGCAACTTTAACTAGATGGTGTTCTTGTCAATGCTATCATTTGGAAACATTCCAAAAATACACAGAATGCACAAAATCTAAAAATAAACAGGATATTTTAAATTCTATTCAGTAGTTAAATGTTTTAAAACTTATAAAACATCTGTCTTGAGCTCCTTGTTCAATCCTCCTTTCTTTTCCTTCCTACTTCATCTCACCATTTGGTAGACAGAAACAAAGAGAACATCTGCCATCAGATATGTGAGATGAAGTGAAGACATTTAGGAACATCAAGATGTTTTTTCCGTTTTGAGAAACTCTAGAAACTAGAAAGCTGCTGATTGGCCTAAATCTCCAGGTATATGAACTGATATTTATAAAGTACAGGCCAGTCAAAAACAAACAGAAAAAAAATCCCTTGAGATATTGTCAGGCATCTCCTGTGTTTATGCCATGGAATGATTTTTGTACCACAGCATCAGTCACAAGTGAATTACAAACTCTACATCAATTTCAGTTCCACACTAATGTACAGTAAGGACTAAATCTCTCTTCCCAATTATTTTATACTAGGGCTACATCAGATCTGAAACAGTGATATGGGAATGTTAGCTGGATTTGTTTCACCTTACCCACACACATGCATGAGCACAGCCATTCACATGCATACTACTGCTGCATATGATGCAAGGAAAGCACCTACACTTAATGCATATGTATCTAGCATTTTGCTATATTTCAGATCAAGGGAAATGTCACAGACAAGTCTAGTTAGGACCTGAACTTCAGAGTTTTCATCTCACCTACAGGTATAACAAAACTGGATAAATTCTGCCAATTTTACCAATTTTTTGATTTGTTTTTATTTCAAACTTCAAACTTTACTGAATTCGGGAGGGGGGAAGTATTAAAAAATATAAATTTCAATTAATCAGTTGAATTTATGAATTCATGTGAACCTACTCTTATCAGTTACTGGAAGAAATCATTGGCCAAAAACATTATCAAAAATCAAAACAGTCTTTTTAGTAACTAATTTACATTCATAAACTTCTGGTGAAAGAATGTAGAGTCAAGGTCCAGTTAAATATCTGTTGTCAGGGAACAGGACTTATGCAAAACAAATGGAATTTGATAATCAAGAGAGAATTAGAGTACATCCACAGTGACATGTGATGTCTAACTTCCTGCCATCCAGCTAGCACCAACATTGAACTCTGTTGAAGTTCTTATTTTGTGTGTTGAGCATTCAGGTATACTCCAAGCACCTCCACACTGGCCTGAGGACAATCTGACCCTCTTCTGGCTCTGCACTTGCTAAAATACAGTTTAGAGAAGTCAAAAAACTCAAGAATCCGGGTAGTGTGTGATTGCTGCTGCCAGACTGGCTGTTTTAGTGGCTTCTGCCTTGTGGTTATTCAAAGACAGCAGAACGATTGGTGGTGTAGAGGGAAATGGTTTGGTTTCATTGAGCTTGTGCTCAAACTCAAAACCAGAAATTCAACAGGGGTTTGTTGTCTGTGGATCAGACAGAGATGTATACAATATATATTGCGAATGGGAATAAAATAGTTTGATGAGAAATTTAAAATTAGCCCAAACTTCCAGAAGAGCAACAATCTAAAAATACTTTAATAATGGGAAAAAAACCCAGCAGAACTAAGGAAAGGGGGTAAGGGGGACACAGGAGCAGTTCCAGGGACACACCGTGATCTGTTATTCTGATTATTCTGCTAATTATTCTGCAAATGCTCTATCAAATATTCTCCATGGTTATAAAGCGTATGTTTTGAATGAGTTATGTGAAACAATTAGAAACACATGTTTCTTTTTCTATTAATAGAAAAAAGCCAATATTAATCTTATTCTCACAGTCTTGTCAGAGCTCTCCTTTGGCTAGACACTCCCTATGCAGCTGTATCAGCGCCCAGTCCACTTGACCTCTTCCTGTTAAGCTCCCTTTTTCTTTTGCAGACCGGCTCTTCTTTTAGCAGTCCTTGGACATTTTCTCTGCACACCTTCTTGCCCATTACCCTATTACACAGAGACCCTGACCCTTGCAACTCCAGTACACCATTTATTTCTTCTGCATCTGTGGCAGTGTGCACAGATTTGTCACATCTAAGGAAGGTCTGGGTTTAGAGGTCCAGGGCAGCTCTAACATCAGAGACAGTGAGGTCTATCCCCACCAAAAACTTGACGAAGGATTACTGTCATGGAGGCAAAATGACTTCAAGTAATAATAAGCTTAAACCAACTTTAATTTGGAATTGAAACAGAAACCAATGCAAGCAGAGAGTGGAGTGGGGGTGGTAATCCAAAATCAGTCAGCACTCTGGCAACATTTAGTTAACTGCAGGCTCAATATACCAGTTAGGGATATTACTACCATACCACCGCTCCTCCTGCTCCCCAGGGCAAGGGGTCTACATGAGGAGTCATCAGCCGTCAACTGCCCTATTGGAAAGCTCAGAACATCATCAGGCTGTGTGCAATGGTCACAATAAACTTGATAAGATCTTGCCTGAGTTATTTCCCTCTTGAACTAAGCAGCAATGGCAGCAGCGCATATGCCAGCACCATCCCTGCCACAGCAGTACTTGGAAGTGCTTGTCAGAACCAAAAGCATATCCCTTCTGCACAGCAGCACTTGGAGGGGAAGAGCTCTGCCAGCTAAAAGGCGTAAGATCAACCACTGTCATGTGTTAATGTTTACACACGGCATGGTACATGGTTATTGAAGCAGGAAAAACTCATGGGCAAAATGGAGTTTACAGGTTATTTGGTATTCTACTTGCTTTTCCTGTGGACATATGCACAACCTGCTAGCGTCAGGTTTTCTCACAGAAAACCTTCTCAAGAAAAGGATATAGGGGAAAACCCTAAAACCCACTTATATAGTAATGATTATTAGTGTGACCCCTAGCTCAATGTATACTGAAGGTCTTTATGCTCCACCAGTTGCTGCTCCGAAGTTACTTTTGTATGAAAAGGCAATCTGGAACAAATGTTCCTTTCAATACTAACCTGAGGTAGAAATACAAAATGGTCATGTATAGAAAACGCACAGTCTTGAAGAGAATTTAAAATAGCTTCTCCAGACCACCACAAAGGGTATTATAACTTGTCTAAAATTCGGATATCTCAGTCACTTTTTTTTCCCAAAGGTTTTAAAATTTGTTGGTGCTGATGATGAACGTAGGAAAAAAGAAGTACTCATGATTTTCATAGAGGAGAAAAAGTCCTGCTTCCCCCTTCCAGTATAGAAACTAATCACTTAGGGAAGAAAATTTCAAAGGAGTTTTAAACAGTTCTCCTTGTTTCTGTAATAACCAGTCTTTTGCCAGTCTACTCTGCAGCTACAGGAATTTCAGTTTGACAGCCCAGCACCCATCGATGAAGAGCTTCACAGAAACAGTTGGCAGAAGAAAGCCATTTTCAAGAGAAGATGCAAGGGGCAGGAAGAGGGAAAGAAGACTCTGAGCAGAAAGGAAACCCTGAGCAGGGTCATTCTTTCACAAAACATTAGACCAGGCTTTCAAGAAAAAAATGGTATAAGTTGTATTTTTACATTTGAGACTTTTAATTCATGACCTAAACCACAGAAATACAGAAAAGAATATAAAACAACTGTAGTATCTCTGTAGAATTAATAAAAACACATTTGGAAATGCTGTGGCTTGTTTGTTTAATATATGCCCTTCAAAACTAGCATCTGTGACAGGAAATCAGTGAGCTCTGGACTTACTTTTTTCCTTAATGTCTTAATATCTTTGAAATTCCTCTTTTTGTGCCACCTTTCCTTTTTGAGCGAAAAAGACAGAAGGTTCCATTTTTAAGGAAAACAACCTTGAAACACAGTAATTTGGGATGTTGGTAAAAAAAATTAAGTAAATAAAAGACTATATTGTCCATAGGTCAAGAAGAAAAAACACTTTATTCTCAGTAGAAAAAAATAGGAGTGACAAAAGCACAATCAAAATGCTAATCTGAATTAGTACTCTGAGCTTTGTGGTCCTCGCCTTTGTTATAGATTATATACAAACAAACAATAATTTTGCTCAAAATGAAAAAAGTACTGTGCTAATACAAGTATTATTTAAAGTATAAAATTTTTGGTAATGCAATGTTATAAAATATTTATGAAGCAGTTATTTTTATATTAGCTCCTAAAAATCAGATTTTTACTGAAGGGTATGATGTTTATATTTTCAAAAATGTTGGAGGGGTTAAGTAATATAGTCAATACTACTTTTATGATTATATTAAATAAAGATTGTTAACAAAACTTAAAGGTAAAGAATATTTTTTAAACAGTATCTATTTTATTGTTGATTTGCTTCTTCCTTTAAACCCTACACAATAAGCTGAGCAATCATTTTTACTATATTTTGGCAAACCCTTCAGCAAAATCAATCTTAGACTATGCCTTGAAGAAATCATCAGCAATTATGGAAAAATAAACTTCCTGAGTGATGAAATGGGTTATTGCATTGACGTATGATAACAGCATATGTCGCTGGTTTTGAGACAACAGGACATGTTAAAAATTTGTCTCTACCACACACGATACTGTGACAGACAGACAAAAGGTTTGACACAAAGAGGACACATGGAATAATCCCTTCCACCACAGCATGCATATCTATACAATTACTTTATTTTATTTTATTTTTTTTTCCTCTTTTCTCTGGATGGGGACATAAAACTCATCACTACAACAACCTCAAGGCTTTGTGGAAGATAAACCATGTACACACATGGGAGCCTGGCTGATGTTTCTTTACAACGCTCTGGCAGCCTGCTCCCTCTCCCAGCCATGTGCACGCATGTCACATCCCAGCACTGCTTGAGGTTCTCACTGTAATATGGTGGCTGTACAACCCAGCCTGAAAACAAACACCATAAAATCAGATATTTTAAAACATAAATTATTTGCAATATTCATTAGTAGGGGAAACAGTTACAGAGGAAGCAAGTTTATGGGGTTTTCCTAGCATTTCTCTATGTTAAATGCTCATGCACCTACTCTGGATAATCTGAATAATTCACTAATAGCTCTTCTGTCTGCAAAATAAATAAAACGGTAATCTAAAACAGACAAAAGTATGTAAATTTTTCTGGAAGCATCAGCTCTTACTTTACTGTGAAGACAATGTGACCATTAAATAGAAGTTTATATCTCAGATGGAGACAATGACAGTTAAAGGCACTCAGTACCTTGCAGGACAACACTGTATAATATTGCAACAAAACATATGAATTTTTCCTTTAATTTATATTATACTTTACATCAATGTCAATACCACAAAGTTGCCTGTTTTAAGATGAAAAATTATTTCCCTGGTACACAGACCAAATAAAATCTATACACGTACTGTCACATCACTATACTGAAATTCTTCTGCTTTGGATGAATCAAAACCCATATTAAGCATACTGATTTGATAACAAGATCTGTTTCTGAAAAGGTCCAGAATGAGAACTACAATTACAGGGATCATCCTCCACTGGCAAGCACTTAACCACCTGTGCTACTGATGTGCAAAACTCATCTCAAAGGAAGAAAAGTTTGCACACACTGGTTTGGATACTTTCAAGAACTATCAGAGATTGTAATTTTTTTTCAATTTAGTTTGTCACACTGCAAAAATGAAAGAGAAGGAACAAGAGATCAGGCAATTAGAGCATTATAGTGATAAAAGCCATATAAATAATTTACTATTTTTGAGCTCTGACCCCAAATCACCTGCTTAATGTCCCTGCAGCTGCTGGCAGTGAACTTAACAAAAACAGCTACATCAGCTGGTATGACCTACTCACAGAAAAGCAGTGAAAAGGGTATCCAAATGCAGTATAAATCACCTGCTGCCCCACCAGTTTACTGCAGTATTAACAGAAATGCTTACCACAGATTTTCTGATTCTTTTTTGTTGTGGAGACAATAAAGCCCATGACACTGAATTGTGAGTATCCCAGCCATGCAGCCGAATGTTGTGGAAGACAAGTTGTCCAATATATCATATGCAAAACATTGCAAGAAGAGTTATCCCTGACCTTAACCAGAAGAGCATTCAATATGTGCAACTGCTGGTTTTACAACTGTACAGACCTCCAAGCATGACTCCGCCTTTATCTGCAATATGACTGCCAAATGCAGGCTGATCAGTGTCCATCTGCATACTGCAAACTACTGCTGAAAAAAAAATAAAAATACTTTCAAGACAATATTTACATGCAAACCAGAAAGACATCATAGTACATATTGCTCAGTTCATTCTGCAGGCATATCTCTGAAATTAGTTCAGTGCATGGCCCAAAAGATAGAGACTGCATGTCACATACTACCTTGAGTCAAGTTAATGCTGTAGTTACAATGGGGAGAAGTTGGTTGGAAAGTTCATTGGAATACAGGAATTGGTATTTTGTAAAATAATCAGTGGATTATATATATATCAGTTATTGAAAAACATCTGAATGACAATGCAGTCATTGATCCCAGCCAGCATGGGTTCATGAGGGGAAAGTCGTGCTTGATAAACTTAATATTGTTCTACGACAAGGTTACCTACCTAGTTGACCAAGGCAAGCCTGTCAATGTGATATTTTTGGATTTCAGTAAAGCCTTTGATACCATCTCTCACAGCATCCTCCTGGACAAGATATCTAGCACACAGCTGGATAAACACATAATGCAGTGGGTGAGCAATTGGCTGATGGGCAGGTGTTGCGGTTGAGATGGACAAATGACACAGACAAAGTTCTTCTTATGTACAAACAGCAGTCTCCATTTATTGCCACAAATGCTTTTTTATATAGTCTTTATCAACACATGTGTCTTTTTGCTATTGGTTACAGGCTGCAATAGTAACATATCATTGGCTAATTTTGCTATCGCCAGTGTTACTCTTTTACTCCCTTCTTTCTCACGGACACACCTTAATATCTTCAAGGTCAACCTCTGTTCCCATACCCTCCATCGGGGAATCCACAGACCTGCTGTAGTCCCCTACAGGCCGGGCTCAAAGGGTTCTAGTAAATGGGGTTGTGTCGGGCTGGTGACCAGTCACTAGCGGGGTTCTGCAGGGATCCATCCTAGGGCCAGCACTCTTCAATGTCTTTATAAGTTACTTAGACTCAGGACTTGAGGAATCAGTAAGTTTCCTGATGACACAAAATTGGGAGGAGATGTCAACACTCTTGAGGGCAGAGAGGCCCTGCAAAGGGATCTGGACAAATTGGAGAACTGGGCAATCACCAAACACATGAAATTTAACAAGGGCAAGTGTTGGATTTTGCACATGGGACATGGCAACCCTGGCTGTACGTACAGACTGGGGAATGAAATGCTGGAAAGCAGCTCTGCGGAGAGGGATCTGGGGGTTCGGGTCCATGGCAAGTTGAACATGAGCCAACAGTGTGTCCTGGCAGCCAAGAGGTCCAACCATGTCCTGGGTGCATCAAGCAGAGCATTGCCAGCTGGGTGAGGGAGGGGATTGTCCCACTCTGCTCTGCACTGGTGCGGCCTCACCTGGAGCCCTGTGTGCAGTTCTGGGCACCACAGGATAAAAAAGATATTAAGCTGCTAGAGAGTGTCCAGAAGAAGGCTATGAAGTGTGTGAAGGGTTTGGAGAGGAAGTTGTATGAGGAGTGGCTAAAGTCACTTGGTTTGTTCAGCTTAGACGAGGCTGAGAGGAGACCTCATTGTGGTCTACAGCTTCCTCACAAGGGGAGGAGGAAGGTGTCTCGTCCCAACAGATGGGATGAGGGATGAGTTAACTCTGGATGCGACATGCGCCCTGACTCAACAGATGAGATCAGGTGTGAGTTAACTCTGGGTTAATTCTGCACGGTTATGTGAAGGGAATGACAGACGATCACTCCAAGGGTCCAATTCAATTATGAGTTTTACTAAAAGTACATGTCGGAATACTAGTTACAGCGAATAGTGGTTTGGCAAAAGTATAACAGCAAAAGTCCTTCTACAAGCAATGTATTGGCCACCATTAGTACCTATAATACAAAACAAGAATCCAACAGCAGAGCTTAAGATGATGTTACTCTTATATGTCCAAAAGGAAAAGAGAGAAAGAGAATGGTAGAGAGAGAAGAAAAACTAAGGTACAAGAGATAGAAAAAGATATAAAGAAATAGGGTTATAGAAGAAAAAAGAGGGAAGGAAACAGCAGAGAGAAAGGAAGAAAGAAAAGGGTGAGGGATCCAGCCACTCTTACAGCTCCGCAGCATGCATGACAAGACTTGTGTAATGATGTATGGCCTACGGTGTCCCGCGGCAAGGATGCTGGGGTTTGTAGTTCAGGACCGCAGCGTCCTCCAGTGTCTGGTCCAGTTCCTGCGGCGAGGCTGGTGGGCAGAGGGTCTTCAGGGTGGTGGGTTCCCTACCTGTGCTGTTTTAGATGAGCATTTTTATAGCTGTCCGAGTAGAGGAAAGTCTGGGGGGAAGGGGTGATTGCGAAAGATTAACAAGTCTCGACAAGTCCCGGGCCATGTTGAAGGGTCTCAGCTTTTCCCCTTTGTGTGCCAAGCTGGGCATATCAGACGCTGGAGCTATGTGCCCTCCGGCACATCCCCCACCTCCGGTATCCACCAGCCGGCCTGGGCTGTGGGTCCTTAGCTTGCCGTTGATATGTAAATCACAGTTCACCCTATACTGAATGTGTCATCTCCTGCTACAACGTCTGAGGCATGATTCCTTTTAGCCTTTGACAATCCTGGAGCTGGAGGAACTAGTTTTGCCACAATGTTTTTGGCCATGATCCTTATCAATACACAGAAGGGCAGGCACTGAACACTTTTCTTTAGTGACCAATGACAGAACCCGAGGGAATGGCAGAAGATATGCCAGGAGAGGTTGAGGTTAGACATTAGGAAAAGGTTCATCACTCGGAGAGTGGTGGAGCACTGGAACAGGCTCCCCAGGGAGGTGTCACGGCCCCAAGCCTGACAGCATTCAAGAAGAGACTGGACAATGTCCTCAGACACATGGTGTGAACTGTGGGGTTGTCCTATGCAGGGACAGGAGTTGGACTTGATGATCCTTGTGGGTCCCTTCCAACTCAGGATATTCTATGATTCTATGATATGGGGTTAGCAGAGTCATTCTAGATTTGTGGCATGTAAGTGAGATCAAAATGTACAAAAATTAATTTTCTTGTAGCAGGAGGAGGGGAAGAAGGTGATTTTAAAATACTAACTATAAATAATAAAATATTTGAAGATATGGCAAAGGCCAAAATGTGTCATTTACATAAATAGCTATGACACAACTGACAGAATCCTTACTCTGAACTTCAGTGGAAGCCCACCTGGCTGGCCTATGGTAGTGGGAGGAACCTGAAGTCACAAGACCTTATTAGAGACTCATGCCAATAAGTGCCATATTTATGTCTAAAATATTACACATCTTAAGTGTCATCTTTATATGTAGACTATGTAACATTTTCAAGAGGCTGTTATGACCATGTGATTTAAGTGCTTGCAGAGGGAGTCTATAGCATTCAGTAAAGCATGGCATTCTTCTAGCCCACAAGGTCCTGTGGCTGAACCTGAAGCATTTTAACCAATTTGAAACACCCTGCAAACATGAGCATTTAGGTAAGGCAGGCAGCAGTTAGCAACTCCAATCACATCTATGTTTACACTTCTTCCCAGTGGCCAGGTCCAGGCAGGCAGAAGTATTGAAGAATGTACCTTCCTCCACGGTCAGTGGCAAGTAGCTGCAAAGCATTTTGGAAAATCTGAGTCTTGGCCCAGACAACAAAATCTGGACCAGTGCGCTGCAGGGATAATTTCTGAAATGTGGCAAGTGCGTGCACTTCATTTCCACATTGACTTATATCTCACCTTTATATAACAAAGCTAAGCTTAATCTGCCAAATTCTACTTTGTGGTCATGATTGTGCTACCAAAATGTGAATAGCAAGTAGTAGCACTGTCTCATGGATCATACCTCAGATAAAAAGGAAAAATTCAAATGACTCTTGTGACATTCATTTAGGTCTTGTGTTTAAACAGAGTTTGCAAAATTAATGCAAAAACTAGCTTAGAACAGCTATGTAGAGTCCCTAGAAAATGTGTAGCCAAAAAACACATCCTATTTGCTGGTTCACACATTTTAAAAGCAGTTTATCACACATTTAGAGAACACACGTTTTCATTCTAGTAATTAGCAGTTAGTGTTTTGCCATTTAAAGCTCTCATGCTCAAGGGGAACTCGGAGCTAACGTCTCCTCATGATTTTAAAACTGCTTCTGGTGCTTGCATATGGAAGGGAATACCCTCTGTTGTTTAATGTCTTTGTAGGTTCTGATTTCACCAAGCTCATAAACACGTTTAAGACTGACTAAAATGTATCTTAAGTTAGCAAGTAAACTAGTATAAAGTCTTTAAAACAACTAAGTTGGCCTCCAGTTTCCAAAGGGCATTTTTGGTGCCAAATACAGTGGAAATTCTAAAGAAATATTAGTATAATAGGTTTTTTGCTAGAACTCACGATTTTTAGTGCTAAAAGAAATTTAAAAGTTGTATTGCATATTGACTTAAACACTGGTATGTGTTAGAATTACATGCAGGCCATGGAAAAAACTTGTATTTCAAGTACCATTAACATTCATTTCTATGTAACTATGTTTTGTTTATAGTAAAATTCACTAATATAGTAGTACTGTCTCAACAATTCTAAACAACAAAAATTCTGAAGTCAAGCACTAAAAACAATCTTGAACTTTTCTTTTTCTAGACATTTAAAATTTATATTTTCATTCTTTTATATTTTTTTTCTGATTTTTGAACCTGCATGGCACACATTGTCCAAAGTTTCTTTGGCAGCCACAAGAGGAGATTTTCAGATGTTTTAAAATAAAAATCACAAGGCTTTCATATTTCCATGCCCCCAGGAGCTAATGCTTTAACAAACACATCAATAGCCTGATACTCATTATGACAATGTAAGTTTGTTTCACAGGTCATAAAATACCTGCAAGAAGTGCCTATATAATGCTAATGCCTTGTTTTGCTTAGATTGAAAAATGCAAGTAGATCTGGCAAAATATTTCTTCTTTAGTGTATTTCATGTATTTTAAGTCATAAAGTGTATGGAGACTAGAAATACTTTGACTCTGCAGGGTATCTTCTAGCATCTTCTCATGGTAAAATGCTTTTCAAGCTTAGTATCACTGAGACAGAAATGTCTAGCCTTTCAGGTATGTGATAAAATATATCTGACAACAAGATGCCATTAGTTACCCATTTGTTTAGTGTGAAAATTTTAAGTACATATTAAGTGAAGCTTTTTTTTTCCTAAAAACCTGCTAAAATAATAATGTTAGTGTAGGAAGAAAAAGCATGGAACAGTGAAAATGGGTATGCATTTCCATGTAAATGAAATGCATGCAGAACATCATAATTGCATGGCCAAGGATGGTCCAGTTACCTGCCTAATCCACTACCTGGTAAAGCTGGCAATATGCTGTTTGTATTCACATTTTTATATCATTTTTATAGCTTCAAATGCATAAGTTATATTGGAATTTCAACTGAACCAAGCAGCTCTAGCATAAAGCCTATATCAAGTACTAGTATTAATTGCTTGGGAAATACATGGTGGGGGGAGGCAGTGTGTGTGCAGCAGTGCTTAATTTCCCTAGATTTCAGAGCTATCTAGGTTTTAAGAAATGTGTGAAAAGAACAAAGAAAACACCCTTCCCTGTAGTTTAAAAAAAATATTCATTTGAAGCTATGAAAATCTTCTAGTGGTTTCCAAAATGGGAATGAATTCAGTAAGTGCTGTATTTTCAGGGCAGGGCTTGCTGCATCTCTCACCGCAAAGCAGAAAGGGCCCAGAATTACAGCAGAAGCTTTAGTGAACTATGGATTTCATTCCACCTTCTCAGGCTCATTAGTTCAGCTAACAGCATCTACTCGTTAAGAGGCTCTGTGGGTAGCAGCAGCAGCAGCAGCAGCAGTCACTGATGCTAAAGCAGAGGTACCTGCAGAGATCATGGTTCAGACTGTATTTCGGGCTGGAAGTGACACTCTAAACCTTCGTTAGGGAATGTTCTGTTTATTTTCATTTTATTCACATTTCATTATCATTTTGTTTTCGCACTCAGGCCAGCTTCACACCTCTCAGGCTCGCCTTTCGTAGCTCAAAGGAAACTGAAGAATTATCTATCATATGCTGCTTTTACATGCATCCCTTTAACCCCCATTCAGGCAGGGTCATATAGCTGTGATGGGAAGAAGATGCCCTTCATGTTAGCATCCCTCTGTGGAAGATTTTTCATTTGCTTCTATATTAAGTAATTTTAACAACAATATATACTGAAATCTCACCTCCTGCAATACAGTGGCTTAAACATTTGAAATGTGTTTGCTGGAGGGTGCTATTAGTGCTTCTGTGCTTTTTTTTTTTCCTCTGCCAATCCAGTATCCATTTCTTGCTGAACTGCAAAATGAATATGAAATATATTTTTTATGGATATACAGTCAATCAGCAAAACCTCCAGGTTCAATAATGAAAGTAACAATAGATCCATTGCTGTATATAAACATGCATTGCCTTTGCTATTCCACTAAACACAGAATCTGTTTGATTAAAGGGGAGGGACTTAATAAGGTCCCAGTGTGGTGTAAGGTTAAGCTGTGGAGGAAGACTTGAGGATGTAGCAGAGTCCCCTACACACTCTCTACCACAGTAGAAACTGTCCTTAGAGAATTATCACGTCCTAGAAGGAAATCACTAGAGTAAGGGGATTGATCAGTTTTTCCAGAACTGGATCAGTTAGCAATTTGAGCAAGCCTCTGCTTTGATGTTGCAAGGGGAGAGAAGTTTTACCATCTTCAGACAGTAAAAATGACGGTGACCGGGGAATACACTTCTGTAGCAACAGTCCTTTTCCTTCCTTGTATGTCAGAGACAGAGAGCACAAACTTCCTGTTTTTCTTGAGCTCTTTATGGAAGCCCAGCTGGGATTTGCAAAGCAGATACAACATCACCCATTCAAAAAAAAAAAAAAAAATTACTCCCATATACCTTCTCTATGTTCATGGCATTAGCTGGCATGGAGAAATTTAGGCTGTTCCTCCTCATGGAGGGGTCATTACAAATACCCCATATTACAAGAACTGCGTGTTCTTCTCTCCAGGTAGCAGCTTCCAGCTGACAAGATGTCACGGTTTGAGGAGTAGTGACACACTTTCTTGTCAATTTCCATCATGTAGAATAGCTATGCATGACACAGCAAGAAAGGAGAACACAAGTGTACTACTCAGACAAAAGCTTTTCATGTGAAAACCACGAGAGTAGACAAATCTCAGTTTCTTTTACATTACAGTATTTTCTTACCAACTCCCTCTCCCAAAACCAAAACAAGAACACTGTTGCTACAGGCTGCACTGTATAATCAGAACTTGTCGGGCTGCTGTCCTTCGCTGTCTGTGGCTATTGCCTGTTCTCATGCTTGAGAGAAAATAGGTGATCCACCAGCCAGATTGCCAGGACAACTCATTCAAGAAATTGCATTCGTTCCTTCACTGACAATGGGACCTAGAGCGAATCATGTAGAACAAGCTTGGGTGTGATGGTAGGAGCCCAGACATTTCTAAACATCTCATTAGCCATCACTGCATCACTGGGACCCTAACTGTAAACAAAAATACCTCTCTGTGCTACAGTGCCCAGTTTGTGACATATATGTACTTTGGAATTTGATACATTAAAGATGCCAATTGTGATGTAAGTCCCTACACTATCTTCATGGAGCAAGGCTGAGATAAAATCGACATAATTTAATTTTATATCTATGCACAAATCTCATAGCATGTGTAACAAGCAGTACAGCACTGATGACTGAAACGTCTACACACCCTTAAGAAGTGGAAAGCAATCTTTATTTTTTATGTGGTTATTTCTATAATATCTGAAAATATTGCACATATCCAAACCCAGAAATAAGACTTATAACCTTCCTTTTTTTCTCTCACTTTATACATCCTCAATAAGCCACAGGAAATAGTTTGTCTGCTTCTTTATATACTTCAGCTTGTTTGTGTGAGCAGATGTGTTGTGTGAAAAAATGACGTTGAGACAGAAAGTGATAGCCTCATATGCTGTTTTCAGAGTGAAAAGGCACATGACCAGTCTGATCTCCCACTGCACTGGATTTCATAGTAACTGTTTACCTCTCTGATGTACTTGCTACTCACCTGCATGAGGCTTCCTTGTGGCTGACAGTTTCAATTTTGAAGCTGAAAATTCCTCTCATGAAAAATCTCCATGGAGATTTTAAATATCAGGATAAAGACCTTGAATTGCCCTGTACTTTCACTATTTGGAGGACTATACAGAACAGAACAATAAGGTGATTTTTTTGTTTGTTTTTGAGACCAAAGGGATTTCTGTCCTTGCAACCATTCAGGCTATTTTCAGTGTGTGATACTTCATTCCCAGGTTTAAAGAACTCATCTAATTAGTTCTCAAGGTCCGGAAAGTAAGTGTCAGTGTGTCCTACTCTGTGCTAGCAATGATAACAGGCTGGGGGTTTAGCTCTTTTTTTTATTGCCTGTATTGTTGTCCGGGGGATGAGCTTGAGATTAGTTGTTTCAGATTTCTTTTCCTGTGATATCATAGAATCGTTTAGGTTGGAGAAGACCTTTAAGATCATTGAGTCCAACTATAAATGTAACACTGCCAAGTCCACCAAGATGGTGGTAAAACTGCTTCATGGTGGGAGAGAGCACGGTCGAAAACAAGTTTTCCTTTTATGTTTAATCAGTCAACATCTGCTAACCATCTGGGTTGAATTAATGTGCAAAATACATCCATATAGCATGTATGGAGATATGAACTCATGAACTGTACTCCCTAAAATGCTGACGTGCACCACTTTCCTCCCAAAATTTGATCATGAAAACTCATTGCTGAGCTCAGCCTAAAAACCTAAATCCTTTGTTACTTTAGAATCAACTGTTCATGTACACAAGTGAACAGCCACACACCAACCATAAGGCAAGTGATCCTGCAACTGTGTTGTAAACTACAGACAATAAATCTTTGTGAGAAAAAGGATATCTTAGAAAGGGTTGTCATATTACACAGATCAAAGCTGGATACTATTCTAATAATCCCAAAGTGAAAGTAGAAATCTTGCTTCTTTGCCCAGCATACTATGGAGTCTTAATTGCTTTGTGGTCATATTGCTAACTGTTGGACATGTGATTTCAAGTGATCGCTTTTCATGTGAATGAAAAGAAAAAATTGTTGATATTTTGCTGTAGCAAATTTTCTACCAATTTCTACCGATATTCCATGAAAAGAAAGACTGATTTAAACAACAAATACTGTTATTAGTTAAGTGAATAAAAATGCCTAGAAAATAGGAATTCTATTTTCCAGGAATTGTTGACAATACAACTACCTATTCTTTAGGAAATAAATACTTTCTAAACTGGATATGTCTGTGAAAGGTAATGATCATGCATTCACTTTATAATGTGCTTTCATTTTGACAGACAGATTGTCAATGGTTTGACAGTGACCATAGTTACTTACACTGCACTTGTCTTAAGCTTTACAGAATCACAGAATCACAGAATGTTAGGGATCAGAAGGGACCTTGAAAAATCATCTAGTCCAATCCCCCTGCTGGAGCAGGAACTCCCAGATGATGTTACATAGGAAGGTGACCAGGCGGGTTTTGAATGTCTCCAGAGAAGAAGACTCCACAACCTCCCTGGGCAGCCTGTTCCAGTGTTCTGTCACCCTCACTGAGAAGAAGTTTCTTCTCATATTTAGGTGGAACCTCCTGTGTTCCAGTTTGTACCCATTGCCCCTTGCCTTATCATTGGTTGTCACTGAGAAGAGCCCGGCTCCATCCTCGTGACACTCACCCTTTACATATTTATAAACATTAATGAGGTCACCCCTCAGTCTCCTCTTCTTCAAGCTAAAGAGACCCAGCTCCCTCAGCCTTTCCTCATAAGGGAGATGCTCCACTCCCTTCATCATCTTCGTTGCCCTGCGCTGGACTCTCTCCAGCAGTTCCCTGTCCTTCTTGAACTGAGGGGCCCAGAACAGGACACAATATTCCAGATGAGGTCTCACCAGGGCAGAGTAGAGGGGAAGGAGAACCTCTCTCGACAGGATGCCATTGGCCTTCTTGGCCACAAGGGCACAGTGTGGGCTCATGGTCATCCTGCTGTCCACCAGGACCCCCAGGTCCCTTTCCCCTACACTGCTCTCTAATAGGTCATTCCCCAACCTATACTGGAACCTGCCCAGATGTAAGACTCCACATTTTCCCTTATTATATTTCATTAAATTTTTCCCCGCCCAACTCTCCAGCCTGTCCAGATCTCGCAGGATGGTAGCACAGCCTTCTGGCATGTCAGCCACTCCTCCCAGCTTGGTGTCATCAGCAAACTTGCTGATAGTACACTCAATTCCCTCATTCAAGTCGTTGACGAATATATTAAATAATACTGGCCCCAGAGGTGACCCTTGAGGCACTCCACTAGATACAGGCCTCCAACCAGGCTTCGCCCCATTGACCACGACTCTCTGGCTTCTCTCCTTCAGTCAGTTCACAGTCCGCCTCACTACCTGATCGTCCAGTCCACACTTCCTCAGTTTAGCCGTGAGGATGCTGTGGGAGACTGTGTCAAATGCTTTACTGAAGTCAAGGTAGACCACATCCACTGCTCTTCCATCATCAATCCACCTGGTTATGTCTTCATAAAAGGCTATGAGGTTGGTCAAGCATGACTTCCCCTTGGTGAAGCCCTGTTGACTGCCCCTAATGACCCTCTTATCCTTGATATGCCTTGAGATGGCACCAAGGATAAGGTCTTCCATCACCTTCCCAGGGATGGAGGTGAGGCTGACCGGTCTATAGTTACCCGGGTCCTCTTTCTTGGCCTTTTTGAAGACCAGAGTGACATTTGCTTTCCTCCAGTCCTCAGGCACCTCTCCTGTTTCCCAAGACTTGGCAAAGATCATAGAGAGTGGTCCAGCAATGACTTCAGCCAGCTCCCTCAGCACCCACAGGTGAATCCTGTCTGGACCCATGGATTTATGGATGTCCAGATTGCTTAACTGGTCCCTAACCCAGTCCTCATCAACTGAGGCAGACTTCTCCATTGCCCTGCCTTCCTCTGGGGCCTCAGGGGTACGAGGCTCCTCAGGATAACCTCCGGCAGAGTAGACAAAGAAGGCATTCAGTAACTCTGCCTTCTCTGTATCTTCTGTCACCGGGACACTCACCCCGTTCATCAGTGGGCCTACATTGCCTCTGGTGTTAGTTTTATCTGCCATGTATTTGAAGAAGCTCTTTCTGTTGTCCTTGACCCCTCTCACCAGGTTTAACTCTAAGGACGTCTTAGCTTTCCGAGTTGCCTCCCTACATTCTCTGACAACAGCCTTATATTCTTCCCAAGTGGCCAGCCTCTCCTTCCATGATCTGTAAACTCTCCTCTTTCACTTGAGTTTGCCCAGTAGTTCCCCGTTTAACTATGCAGGTTTCCTGGCTCCCTTCCTTGACTTCCTACGTGTCGGGATGCACTGATCTTGAGCTTGGTAGAAGCAGTCAGTGAATGCTAACCAACTATGTTGGGCCTCTTTACCTTCCAGCAGCCTTGCCCATGGGATTTCCCCTAGGAATTGTTTGAAAAGGCCAAAGTTTGCCCTGCTGAAGTCCAGGGTTGCAATTCTGCTTGCTATTCTGCTCCCACCACATGAGATCCTGAACTCCACCATTTCATGGTCGCTGCAACCAAGGCAGCCCTCAATCTTTACTGCTTCAACCAGACCTTCCTTGTTAGTGAGGATGAGATCCAGCAGCGCACCTCTCCTAGCTGGCTCCTTCACCATTTGCATAATGAAGTTATCATCAATGCACTGGAGGAACGTCCTGGACCATGGATGGCTGGCTGAGCAGTCCTTCCAGCAAACATCAGGGTAGTTAAAATCCCCCACGACAACCAGGGCCTGTGACTATGAGGCCGCTCTCAGCTGCCCATAGAAGGCCTCATCAACATCCTCACCCTGATCTGGTGGCCTGTAATAGACACTCACAACAGTATCACCCTGCCAGCCTGCCCCTTGATTCTCACCCGTAGACTCTCTAACTTGCTCCTCATTCGCCCCTGGACAGTACTCAATACATTGTAGTTGGTCTCTCACACAAAGAGCAACTCCACCACCTCGCCTGGTTGGCGTGTCTTTCCTGAAAAGGGCATAGCCATTCATGACCACATTCCAGTCATGTGAGCTGCCCCACCATGTCTCTGTAATTGCCACCAGATCGTAATCTCCTGACCGAACGCAGGTTTCTAACTCCTCCTGCTTATTCCCCATGCCACACGCATTGGTGTACGGGCATTTCAGGGAGTGAGCTGAGCACACCAAATTCACCCTAGGGGATTGGGAGGCCTCTTGGTCTTCATCAGTTCTAGAGTGCTGCCCCAATGGTGGAAGACCAGCTACAATCCCATTCCCCTTCAAATCTAGTTTAAAGCTCTCCAGATGAGCCCTGCTGATTCCTGTCCAGGCATCCTTTTGCCATTGTGAGATAAACCTTTCCCACGTATCACTGTCCAGACTTGTGTCTTATAAAATCAGCCATTATCAAAGAATCCAAAGCCCTGCCTGTGGCACCAGTCTTGTAGCCAGTCATTTAGGGACTGAATTCATCTATTCCATCCCACATTGTCACCCGGAAATGGAAGGAGGGAAGAGAAAATCACTTGCGCCCCAGACTCTTTCACCATTCGTCCCAAGGCCTTGAAGTCTTTCTTTGTTCCCCTCAGACTACGGGATGCAGCTTCCTCCCCACCTGTCTGGAAGATCAGCAGTGGGCAGTAGTCTGTTGGGTGCACCAGGCTGGGGAGTGCCCTGGTGATATCCCTGATCCGGGCTCCGGGTAGATTACGCGCTTCCCTATGATGAGGGTCAACTCTGCATATTGGGCCCTCTCAGCAGGGAATCATCTTCTTTCTTTATTATTGGGGCCCTTCTTTCTTTTTTATTGGAAGTAGTCTTGAGGTGTGGAGTCAACTGCCTCTTCCTGTGTGACCTTGTAGGTAGGCCTTGCACCACATCCCCACCTACCTCTTCTTCAAGATCCAGGGCCTCAAACCTATTACGGAGGGGCACCTGGGGAAGCAAAGCAGGTAGGGAGGGGGGTTGCCCATGACGCTGAACTAGAACTTGCTTCCAATCCTCCTCCTCTTTTTGGTCCCCTACCTCTGCCTGACAACCAGATGGCAGGGGCTGTCTCGGGTCTCTCCCCTCTGCCCAACAGGGCAGGGGGTCCATCACCTTTTGGGGAGTATCTCCCTGGGACCTTTCTGACTGGCATGCTAGGGAGTTACTCCACCAGTCAATCTCCTTTTCACACTCCCTGATGGACCTCAGTGTCTCAATCTCCTCCTGAAGTTTTGCAACCATGACGAGCAGATCTTGCACCTGCTCACACCTCACGCAGGTGGAATGCTGCCTCCCTCCCCCGGCAGCAGCAGGCTCTGGCACTCCCTGCAGCCGGACACCTGGACAGCCGCGGTTCGGGGCAGGGCCTCCGTTTGGGTCGCCACAGTCTTTTTGTGACAAGCTCTCTGTCTGGAGGAGACCATGGTCAGTTGCAGTCTGGGACACTGCCAATAGGTGAAATGGTCTAACAAGCAAGGAGTGACAACCTCTGCACCCTGCTGCATGAGCTACCACACTCGCTGCTGCAGCACAGTGTGGGTGGGACTCACTCACTTCTCACGCTGATTGCCCCTCCCAGCACCTGGCGTCTTGGAGGCTTTTTCAAGGTGAGGGGTGGGGGTGTGATTGCCGTCACAGAATCACAGAATCACAGAATGTTAGGGATTGGAAGGGACCTCAAAAGATCATCTAGTCCAATCCCCCTGCCAGAGCAGGAACACCTAGGTGAGGTTACACAGGAAGGCGTCCAGGCGGGTTTTGAATGTCTCCAGAGAAGGAGAATCCACAACCCCCCTGGGCAGCCTGTTCCAGTGTTCTGTCACCCTCACTGAGAAGAAGTTTCTTCTCAAATTTAAGTGGAACCTCTTGTGTTCCAGCTTGAACCCATTACCCCTTGTCTTACTGTTGGTTGTCACCGAGAAGAGCCTGGCTCCATCCTCGTGACACTCACCCTTTACATATTTATAAACATTGATGAGGTCACCCCTCAGTCTCCTCTTCTCCAAGCTAAAGAGACCCAGCTCCCTCAGCCTTTCCTCATAAGGGAGATGCTCCACTCCCTTCATCATCTTTGTGGCCCTGCGCTGGACTCTCTCCAGCAGTTCCCTGTCCTTCTTGAACTGAGGGACCCAGAACTGGACACAATATTCCAGATGAGGTCTCACCAGGGCAGAGTAGAGGGGAAGGAGAACCTCTCTGGACCTACTAACCACCCCCCTTCTAATACACCCCAGGATGCCATTGACCTTCTTGGCCACAAGGGCACAGTGCTGGCTCATGGTCATCCTGCTGTCCACCAGGACCCCCAGGTCCCTTTCCCCTACACTGCTCTCTAATAGGTCATTCCCCAACCTGTACTGGAACCTGGGGTTGTTCCTGCCCAGATGCAAGACTCTACATTTCCCCTTGTTATATTTCATTAAATTTTTCCCCGCCCAACTCTCTAGCCTGTCCAGATCTCGCTGGATGGCAGCACAGCCTTCTGGCATGTCATCCACTCCTCCCAGCTTGGTGTCATCAGCAAACTTACTGATAGTACACTCAATTCCCTCATCCAAGTCATTGATGAATATATTGAACAGTATTGGTCCCAGAACTGACCCTTGAGGCACTCCACTAGATACAGGCCTCCAACCAGACTCCGCCCCATCGATCACAACTCTCTGGCTTCTCTCCTTCAGCCAGTTTGCAGTCCACCTCACTACCCGATCATCCAGTCCACACTTCCTCAGTTTTGCCGTGAGGATGCTGTGGGAGACGGTGTCAAATGCTTTGCTGAAGTCAAGGTAGACCACATCCACTGCTCTGCCATCGTCAATCCACCTTGTTACGTCTTCATAAAAGGCTATGAGGTTGGTCAAACACGACTTCCCCTTGGTGAAGCCATGTTGACTGTCCCTGATGACCCTCTTATCCTTGATATGTCTTAAGATGGCCCCAAGGATAAGGTGTTCCATCACTTTCCCAGGGATGGAGGTGAGGCTGACCGGTCTATAGTTGCCCGGGTCCTCCTTCTTGCCCTTTTTGAAGACCGGAGTGACATTTGCTTTCCTCCAGTCCTCAGGCACCTCTCCCGTTTCCCAAGACTTGGCAAAGATGATGGAGAGCGGTCCAGCAATGACTTCAGCCAGCTCCCTCAGCACCCGCAGGTGCATCCCATCTGGACCCATGGATTTATGGATGTCCAGATTGCTTAATTGCTCCCTAACCCAGTCCTCATCAACTGAGGCAGACTCCTCCATTGCCCTGCCTTCCTCTGGGGCCTCAGGGGTACGGGGCTCCTCAGGACAGCCTCCGGCAGAGTAGACAGAGACAAAGAAGGCATTCAGTAATTCTGCCTTCTCTGTATCTTCTGTCACCAGGGCACCCACCCCGTTCATCAGTGGGCCTACATTGCCTCTGGTGTTAGTTTTATCTGCCATGTATTTGAAGAAGCTCTTTCTGTTGTCCTTGACCCCTCTCGCCAGGTTTAACTCTAAGAAGGCCTTAGCTTTCCTAGTTGCCTCCCTACATCCTCTGACAACAGCCTTATATTCTTCCCAAGTGGCCAGCCTCTCCTTCCATGATTTGTAAACCCTCCTCTTCCACTTGAGTTTGCCCAGCAGTTCCCTGTTTAACCACGCAGGTCTCCTGGCTCCCTTCCTTGACTTCCTGCACGTCGGGATGCACTGATCTTGAGCTTGGTAGAAGCAGTCCCTGAAAGTTAACCAACTATCTTGGGCCCCTTTACCTTCAAGCAGCCTTGCCCATGGGATTTCCCCCAGCAATTGTTTGAAAAGGCCAAAGTCGGCCCTGCTGAAGTCCAGGGTTGCAATTCTGCTTGGTATTCTGCTCCCACCACAGGAGATTCTGAACTCCACCATCTCATGGTCACTGCAACCAAGGCAGCCCCCCACCTTTACTGCTTCGACCAGACCCTCCTTGTTAGCGAGGACGAGATCCAGCAGCGCACCTCTTCTAGTCGGCTCCTCCACCATTTGCATCAGAAAGTTATCGTCAATGCACTGGAGGAACCTCCTAGACTGAGGCTGACTGGCTGAGTAGTCCTTCCAGCAAACATCAGGGTAGTTAAAATCCCCCATAACAACCAGAGCCACCAAGGTAACACCCACGTCAGCCGCTCTTACAAGGGCTGCTGGGTGCTTCTGGGTCATGAAATCGGAACCCCAAAAACCGAAAAAGTCCCCCGTACCTCGGGATCCACTGAAACGGCTCTGGCTGAGCTGGCTCCTATCAGCTGACCTCGGAGACATCTGCATTGTATCATTTTCAAGATAAAATAATGAAGTAGCAGACTTAATTAGCTTTGAAGTATTAATATCTAGTGCAAAACTGCCAATTTTTACTTCATAAAGCTACCACCTATCTCAGGATATGAAATAGACTGAATTCGCTCTATAAATCCAAATGGTTGTAATTATCTTGAAGTCATGCAGTCCTAGTAAGTTATTTACAGTGGGATACAGTTCTTAAAATTTCCTTTTGCATGTCTGAAATTCGCAAGCACATACATAGTTTTCACAACCTCACCTCTGCTTTGATAGAATTGCAAGAGCAAATGGAGTCAAATTCTGCCTTCACCAAAATCTCCTTACCTCTCTGTAGATGCTCTGCCCCTGTTTATATGGTTGATGGACAGTGATCCTGGCTTTCAGTATGAAACATATCTTGTCTTTATAACCTTGATATTTCTTTAAAGATCACTGGTGTTCTTGATGAATAAACCATTAAAAAAAAATAGAACCAGAGTAATTCAAGCTTTGTCTTGGAGAAAAAGCAAGACAAAACAAAACAAAACATCTGTCAAATTACCACATTTATGATGTACATGTAAAAAAAAGTCTCACCAAGGGAAGATGTTCCTACACCAAATTAGGAGTCTCCTAATTTTTAATTACAGAGGTCATGTACTCTATGACAATAAAGGGATAAGGAAATATTAGTTCAGTTGGATAGAATAGGATGTACCCATCTAAACCTAGGATGAAAGGCTCCCAAATGTCACAAGGAGCCTGCTATACCGACCCAGTGTGACCTATCTGGTGTTTAGTGAGCTGGAATTGTTATTCTCAGAGGATTTTCCTGTAGGCTTCATTCAGGAAGGAAAATTAGCCCACTCAATTGCAGAAGACATTCCGTTCTGCAGAGATTCTCTGAAAACTCAAAGAGATTATAAACAGTCCTGTTTTTTTCAGAACTTCTAAAAATGAAGGCTATGAACTTCTGGAGCAAGATTCAAAGGGAAGCACTGATTTTTATCAGTTGATGTCCCCAGACCAAAGCTAGGTATCTTTCTTCAGAACAGCTTTTAGTCTGACACAATTTAGTGGTTAAATAAACAAAATCTTCTCTTTTATTCCAGATGCTAGACTAGATATTGCACCCACTTTTTACCAGTTTGGCATAATTTAAGGATTTATAGAGGCAGAATAACCTATGGTTCCTTCTGAGATGGATCAGCTCTCATCAATCAGGAGGCACTTAAATGTAAATACTAACATTAGCACTGATACATAGCCTCACAATGCAACCTCACCCAGAAAAACTGAACTATCATTAAAACTTTTATATTTGGATGTCTGTAGACAAATGACCTCAGGTTTCACCAGATGAAGCACCCAGATGTCTTTGAAATCCAGGTTAAGAATAGGAAGCTGACTTTTGGAAGGTGCTGACTAAGAATAAATGGCATCATCTGATTCTAAAGCTCTGAGTCTTTACCCCTTCTGATAAACAGATGAGAGTCCATTTAAGACAGGGGAATCGGAGAGTTTTTTTTTTTTCTCTTAACAGTCATAAAATTGTTAAAACTATCATTTTCATCTTACTGTGCTTTATTTTTATCTGACAGTGTAGCAGCAGGAACTCAGGGAATCAGCATATTACTTTTCTTTTTACATTTTACTTTTAAAACTGCAAGTTCCCCAGGATCCAATGATATTAAAAAAGCAAAGAGGGAAGAGAGTCAATGGGACAAGTGACAGAGATCTTTACTGATGGTCACAAGTTTATCTTGCACATAAAAATGGTTTGAAAGCTCTTGATTACCTAAAAGAGCTTGGTGACTGTAATCCCAACAGACACTCACTATTAGAATCTGGTACTAGGGAGAACAATATTAGTCCCCAACACTGAATACAACAAGTTCATAGGTGGTTTTTAAGATGGCACTGAATTTAGCTGGAAGGCAAGGCCTGATGGCCTGATCCACCAGTCTATGCTCTAACGTATG